>NC_087513.1:122379660-122691544 GCF_963921805.1 Phalacrocorax carbo | reverse complement strand
CCCAGAAGACAGACAAAATGTCCTGTTAGAGCTGTAATCTTTAATTCCAGAAGGAAATCATAGTACTAAAATAAAAATTAAACTGTAATGTAAAGGAAAAGCTGTTAGACTTAGATCACCAAAACTGCTAACTGCTTTGCAGAGACAGGTCGAGGACTGGGAACTTCCTTCTGTCCAGGAGAAGAAGCAGTCAGAGCAGCATGTAATCACGTCTTCACTGAACATAAATCTCTCTGGTGTCCTGCGTGTATTTCACAAGCAGGGAAATGATTCAAGGAATATGCTGACCTCGTTGATTCAGGAATATTAAGACTCAATCCAGTTTTAGGGCTGTGCATTCCCAAGGGGTGCAGAAAATGTATCAACTTTCTACAAAAGCTGTCTCAGGAGCTCTAGTAATAGCCAAAGCTTTCAACTTGGTGTGATGCCATCCTAATTAACAAGAAAAGGCATTGGGAAGAAGCTCTGCAGAAAATAAGACTGAGGATGAAAACTGGCAGTGTGGCAAGAGAAAAGATGCAGAACTACACACAATGCCTTAAAATTCTCCCTATTTCCAAAAAACATCTGTGCCTGAACTTGGCACAGCACAGGAGTGGATTCTCACATGTGCCTGATCCATTAGTAAATACTGGCAGGTGGTAGCTACGTAGCGAGTGCAAGCATCTAGAAAAATGTTTGCTCTGTGGTGCTCTAGGCTTGCTCCTGTGCTAGCAGGATGCAAAAATGTAGGCGTATTATGTGTCTGCTGCCACGGGGCCCTCTGCAGAGAGAATCAAACCCCATTAGTTTCCTAAGCAATCTAGCAGCATGCCGCAGCTGGAGTTACCGTGGGACTTTGAACCACCACCAAGCAACAAACCATTCAGCATCCCTAGCTGTGGAGTAATGGTATATGCTTGCAGTTTTACCTTGCTTCTGTACCCTGCAACACTTATAGTAGCCACAGAAATGTCCCAGGTATCTTACCTCTCAGTGAAACAAACTACTGCATTGTATGTTTCACAACGCGGTTTGTTTCCTTGCAAGAAAATATACTTCAGCTAGGCTATAAGGTGGGAGGAGTTGTAGGTTACATCAGCTGGAAGTCTAGGCTGGTGAGCCTTTTAGTTTAAAAAATGGAGTACTTCAGTCATTTTTTGTTTTGAAAGTAAACAATATTTTGAACAATATTTGCAAAAGATTGTTTTTTCCTATTCACATTATGAAATGCTAACAGATGTCATTATTGATATATCTTCAGTAGTAAGAGCAGGGCTTTTTCTAAAATGCTGGAAGTTTTCAACTTATTTTTCATTTTATTTTTGAGAAGAGGCTGTGTTTCTTCTTGGTGAAAAAGCAATCTGAAAAAAAAAAAATTATCTTTTTCATTCTGATCTCCTACATTCTATCCCTTTTCTCAGTTATTCATCTACAAGTTTTGCCATCCTGTTAGACTGGAAGAATAAGAAAGGTGTTTTAGCAATAACCTCAGTATTTTTGTAGGCCCGTATTTTAATGCTTATGTTCATTTTTGTGAACTTTTCCTCATCTCAGGGGGTAATTTTTTCTGTGATGAACGTAGTTCAGGTACAATTCCCCTTATGCCATGCTGTCAGAGAAGATCCAGAACACTTGGCTTTGTTATTGCTGTGCTTTAAGTTTCTTCTCCAGGCAATTAGGAAGACTGACAAAAATAGAAGCAACATATCTAAGCAAAAATGGAAGAAAACATCAGTGGAAGTGGGACTGACATGTGGAAAGGCTGCGATGCTCTCTGTAACCAAAGAAAGTATGTCCGGTGTTTTCAGAACCTCTTTAACAGGTGAAAAATGGAACTGTGTTAGCAAGGAAGAGGAATTGAACTGGGTGGGAAAACAAGACTCAGGAACAAGCACATAGTTGCACTAATAAATTTGAAGGTTGCATAAGAGGGAAACAAAAAGTGCTTACCATATTCTTAATATGATATAACTATTAAAATATAACTGGGCATATTAGCAACGAGCATACTAAAACCAAAGGTATTAAAGCAAATGGAGCAAACCAGCTGAACCAGCGGAGAATCTGACCCTGAGCATTTAAGCAAACAGACCTCTGGGGGGGCTGAGAAGTGAAATGGCTTTGCAGGAAAAACAGGAACCGAGCTGTGAGATCACAAACCTCATACAACTGTACGACCGGAAAAAACCACGGATTTCCAGCCTCCAACAGTTCTGAGGCATCAGGGCTTTGCTCAAGTGTAGGGACACCGCTGGAGTAATAAAATGCTCCAGGTGCTAGCAGTTGTGCTTGCTGCAGTCCTACTCTATTGACTGTTGCAGGCCTTAATTTGTTTTCATTTCTACTAATGAAAATAAATAGGAATGAGAGAACTCCAGGGAGGGTAGAAACAAATGGCATTTACGTTTCAAAGCTCTGCAGCCGGCTCTCTAGTGTGCAGTTGCAGTGCAAGGCAGCGTTCAGGCCTTGTTAAATAAAAAACAAAAAGCAAAAGGAGAAAACAGAGCTGTTTTACCAGAGAGCACAGATTCCATCTCCTATTCACCACTTTACAGATTCTTTGCAGTCTCTGGCCCGGGGCTACATGGACATTCATATCTGAATTTGAAATGCAATGGCTGAAACCTTGAAAACACTGAAAAAAGCATCACTAAATTCCGACTCAGGTTGAAAGGTATGGAAAGTTCCCTAAGAGTTACAGTCTGATGTTTGTGTAACACAAACAGAAGAGCTACTAAGCCTGCTTTTCAGTTCCAACATCTCCAGTAGAGAATGAGAGCTTAAGCCCCGTGCTTTATTATGGAGGCCCTCACATCATTGAATAGGAGCAATCCAATGCATTCATCTGGCATGCTCCATCAGCTCTTCCAATTAGGCCCTGAAAAGGGATCACTGTGAAACCTCCATCTCTGTCCTTGCTGCTAAAAACTTCAAGAGAAGTGGCAATTAAAAGTGTTTTGGTTAATCAGCACTCTGACTGCTGCTTGGTTTGCAGACAATAGTCAATCAACAGGACTTAAAGGAGGCTGGCAAGCATGCATGGAGCACTGCCCCCCATGCTGCAGATTGGATAAAATGGTGAGCACATTACCCTGACGGATGTCACACCGAAGCAGATGCTCAATAATTCAGCCCTGAGACAAGTATGTGTGGTTTAGTGGTGTAGGCAGCTGTCATGCTTTCTCAAGTTGTGACCTCATCGGATTTACAACATAAGCTGAACTGAGCTGAGTTTATATTTGACTCTGAAACCTTTTTCAATAATCCCAAAGAATGCAGGAAGTAGTGATGTGGATTCAACAGTGCATAAGATTCCCTTCCAGTTTTGGATGGATAATAGTGTTCCTAGCATGGAGCTAGGAAGCTACTGCTGGGAGCTGTCTTTCCAACAAGATATTAGCTCTTCTTTGAGAAAATTCACACAAAACTTGCTCAAGAGACAGGTACACTGCAGCACTTTTAATATACAGTTGTCACTGATAAACTCCAAAACAGAAAGAAAACCAGAAACTGAATATGTTCTGTAGGAGCTGACTGCTCCGCTCCCTTACTGCAAGTTACAGCATGACTTGTGCAGCTAACGCTCTGCACCTTTGCTCTGTAGTCAGCCTATGAAACACATTCTCTGCTTCAGTGATGCCCCTGGGTTTTCCCTGCCTGTCTCAGTCCACACAGTCATTCTTTTAACACCTTGCACTTTGATGTGAGAAAAAAGGTAAAGGTAAGGGGAGCTGGCCTCCGTCATTGTTTTATCTACTTGCATTCCTTCCACGTTCACTGCTTCATGCTCTTTCCTCTCTTCCTTCCCTGTTTGCTTTCCTTCCCCCTTCAGTGCTGACATTAGAGATAAGGTAACTCTTCACCTCTGGAGCAGAGTCATCCCTTCAGAAGTCTTAAGGCTCACCTTCTGCTTCCATAGCTCCTGCACTGACATAAACGATGGTGCACAAGTGAGTCTCGGAGCAGCGTCTGGCCACAAGCCTGGATGTGTTCCACTTCTGCTGTTGAATTCCAAAGATTTAATAAGTAACCTGACTTTCTAGATGAACAGTTGTTCTTCATGACAGCTATTAAATCTGTTCTATGTACAGTAAAATAAATAGCAGGCCATAATATTAGGGTACCTAGTGTATCACCCAAATCATGGGATTTCACTCAGTATTAGTGGTGTGCTTAAGTCTTCCCTAGCTTGCATCTTTTCTTTTGCGCAAACTGAGTGAAGCCTCCCACCTGAGGAGATGGGACTGCCTGGGAAATGTCCTTGGCGTGACTTGGAGATGTAAGGGGAATGGGTGAGTCAGTCAGCACTCACACCTCACGGAGCTGGCACTCTGTCCACTGGGACCTTTCAAAGGAAGCAAAAGGGCTTTGGATGAGGGCCTAAGGCTGGGTCCCATTGGAGCATCCTGGGTCACAGTGACAAACCACAGGGAGTCAGAAAAACTTTATACCTGAATGTCTAGGGCAATCACACAACTTTCTGCCTCTCTCATACAACAGGCAACTGAAGCAGAGCCCATGTCCTGTTGCTTTTGGTGTGAAGAACACTGTATTCTGTTCTGGGCAGATAGATACCTTTTTTCCTTCTTTTCGTAACATGCCGCATCATGCAGTATAGAACAAATGAAGGCTGTGTTGTGTAGGAGACAGTGAGAGACAGAAAAATTGAATTTTAATGCTTCTTCCTGTCTCATACAACTGGTTTCTGTACAAAATCAGAAATCCCAACGTGACCTACAGCCATCACCTCACCACTAATACCCAGCTGTGGTAGTGAAGAGCAAACGCACATGAAGGGAGCTTTCACCAGCATAAAAAAAAGAGTTGCTGGCAGGATAATAGCACTGAGGGACAAGTTTCAGGAACTTGTCTGTCAGTAGGTCCATGAGGCTCTGAGGCTGGTCCCCTCCAGAGCAGGCTGCAAGGTGCTGCTTTTCCCTCAGGGTGCAGGAGCTGCTGGGTTTTGTTGTCAGGTTTGTCACACAGCTTCATTATCATAGTTGTGTGTTCAGAGGATAAGCTGTTAACATGCATTATGAATTGTGTTTTTAAGAGTTTGTAAAATTTTTATAGGTGACTCCTCTGATATTAAAGTTAAAAACAGGCAGCCCTTGGGTGATTTTCTGTTTTAAGTAATTCAGATGAATCTCTCCCTAAAAGTGCTCGTATCTTGCCACTGTTTGTACAGGAGTCCAGAGAACAATCTCACATGTATCTTGCAGATATCCTACAGACTAGAATGGTTATTCTTATCTGGAGCTAATGTAAATCACATTTAAATAGGCAAATGAATAGGCAAAGGAATTCTTCAAGGATTTAAAAATCTGACCTCTATCAGCCTATTACCTTGGTCATTTGTTTTTTCATTGGAGCTAACGTTTAGCATCCACTTTAATCAATAGAGAAACACAAGAGACTTTCATATTTATTTTTCACTATCAGAGAAAATCTGGGCTGTTTGGGATGCTAAAACCATGTCCTCAGTAGAAAAAAATGGATACAGAAGAAGTAGCTGGGCCTGAACTTCACAAAGGTGAAATCTTTTTCTCTAATTCGGTGATCCATAGAAAGACTTGCTGCAAAAACAAGTTTGCTCAGTACATGCAAGGTGGAGATACCTGAAGCACTGAGTACCCAGAGTTTACTTCAGTGATACTCAGCAGCACCATAACGACTCCTCTACACTTCAGGAGCCCTTTGGAAGACCAGGTGAATGCAACCTATATAACCAGAAAAGGAGTTAGTAATTAATTTTTGAGAAATTAATATTTTGCAGATTTTAAACCATTTTAAACTTTACTTTCCTCACAAAATATACAGATTATATATATGTATGCATGTATACTCACATATAAATATGCATATATACAAAGCAGTATAGCATTATAAGCTCCTGGAAACACTAATGTATTCACAGGTGTATTTTTGTTTTGCATCCTGAGATTAAAATTTTAGCAGGTGAAACAATTCATTACACAGAAATTGTTGAATCATTAATCATTTAACTCAAATTTGGGCTTTAAGTCAAATGGGGTGGGGGGGGGGGGGGGGGCGCGGAATTCCCAAGCCAGCTACTTCCCTGTTTTCACATTTCTTTACACAGATATTTTACTTCCCAGATTTTATTTTTACTTCACAGGTTTTATGACAAGTTTCATTCTGGCAAAATGTTTACAACATATTTATTAACCCTTCAAACTGAAGGGGAGAGATCATAGAATCATAGAATGGTTTGTGTTGGAAGGGACCTTAAAGAGCATCTAGTTCCAACCCTGCTGCCGTGGGCAGAGACACCTTTCACTAGACCAGGTTGCTCAAAGCCTCATCCAACCTGGATTGAACACTTCCAGGGATGGGAATCCACAGCTTCTCTGGGCAACCTGTTCCAGTGCCTCACTACCCTCATAGTGAAGAACTTCCTTATGTCTAATCTACCCTCTTTCTGTTTAAAGCCATTACACCTTGACACTACATGTATCACTACCTGATAACCCCTATGTCAACATGTATCACTACATGCCCTTGTAAAAGGTCCCTCTTTAGCTTTCTTGTAGGCCCCCTTTAGGTACTGGAAGGCTGCTGTAAGGTCTCCCCAGAGCCTTCTTTTCTCCAGGCTGAACAACCCCAGTTCTCTCAGGCCGTCATCATAGGATAGTTGCTCCAGCCCTCTGACGATCTTCATGGCCCTCCTCTGGACTTGCTCCAACAGGCTCATGTCCTTTTTATGTTGGGGACCCCAGAGCTGAACACAGCACTCCAGGTAGGGTCTCATGAGAGTGGAGTAGAGGGGAAGAATCACCTCCCTCGACCTGCTGACCTTCTTTTGATGTAGCCCACGATACAGTTGGTTTTCTGGGCTGCAAGTGCACATTGTTGGGCTGTGTTGAATTAGAAAGTTTGGACTAGATGATCCCTGAGGTCCCTTCCAACCTGTGATTCTGTGATTCTCATCAACCAACACGCCCAAGTCCTTCTCCTCAGGGCTGCTTTCAATCCATTCTCTGCCCAGCCTGTATTTATGCTTGGGATTGCCCTGACCCATATGCAGGACTTCACACTTGGCCTTATTGAGCTTCATGAGGTTTGCACAGGCCTGCCTCTCAAGCCTGTCAAAGTTCCTCTGGATGGCATCCCTTCCCTCCAGCATGTCAACCACAGCACACAGCTTGGTGTCATTGGCAAACTTACTGAGGCTGCACTCAATCCACTTTCCATGTTGCCACCGAAGATGTTAAACAGTGCTGCTACCAGTACTGACTCCTGAGGAACGCCACTCATCACTGGTCTCCACCTGGGCATCAAGCCATTGACTGCAACTCTTTGAATGTGACCATCCAGCCAATTCCTTATACACCAAGATGGTCCATCCATCAAGCCATGTCTCTCCAATTTAAAGACAAGGATGTCGTGTGGGACAGTGTCGAATGCTTCATACAATTCCAGGTAGATGACGTCTGTTGCTCTTACCTTATCAACTAACAATGTTACCCCATCGTAGATGGCCCCCAAATTTGTCAGGCATGATTTGCCCTTAATGAAGCCATGTTGGCGTTCACAAATGACCTCCTTATCTTCCACATGCCTTAGCAGAGTTTCCAGGAGGATCTGCTCCATGATCTTGCTGGGCACAGAGGTAAGACTGACCGGCCTGTAGTTCCCTGGGTTTTCCTTTTTTCCCTTTTTAAAAATGGAGGTAATGTTTCCCCTTTTCCAGTCAGTGGGAACATCATGGATTGCCATGACTTCTCAAATATGATGGATAGTGGCTTAGCAACTTCATCCACCGGTTCCTTCAGGACCCGTGGATGCATCTCATATCAGATGATAGACTGAAGATCAATGCGCGAGCATTGCAATTTATAATCCATTATCACATGGTGCCATTTCTTTCCAACAGTAAAGCTACGACACATCATGAGAATAACTTAGAGTGACAAAGAGGATCAGAGTGTAAAGCTACAAGATTGTTTTACTCGTTGAAATCTGTAGGAGAGAGATCATAGTGACACACCATGACATGAATGCTGATTATTTTTATGACACAGAAAGCCAGTGTTTGGAGATCTGACCTCTAGCAGAAAAACACCTATCTGGGTAAATAATTCTACTCTATTATAAAGAAAGAAAGTGATGAGGTACTTTCAATCAGTTTTTAATCGTACCCACAAAAACGGGTATCTATCACGGTGATGTGAGGGGAAGGACAAAGATCATCCTATCGAGTTTGTTCATTGGAGGAAAAATATGCTTTTAAGTGGTGCTCCATCATTTCTTGCTGAGCCAGCCTGCCTTTGGTAGATGACTGACTGCTGTCTTTTGGAGGGCAAGCAATTAATTATGGGCTTGTCCAACTCCCACAGAGAGCACTAGTAGGCTTCTAAGTTTCATAGAGAACCAGAAACCCTGAATTTTAAATACGTAGCCAAGCACTTAAGTGTGTTTGGAATTATAATTCTGCTCTCTAGTATTCTGTTGAACTTCTGCATATCTTTTGTATCCTTGCCATGGTTTTAGCTGGGACAGAGTTAATTTTCTTCACTGTAGCTGGCATAGTGCTGTGCTTTGGGCTTAGGATGAAAATTAATGTTGATAACACACCAATGTTTTAGCTGTTGCTGGGTAGGGCTTGTACTAGTGAAGGACTTTTCCAGCTTCCCATGCTCTACCGCATGCACAAGAAGCTGGGAGGGGAGGGGGCACAGCGAAGAGAGCAGATTCAAACTGGCCAAAGGGATATTCCATATCATGTAACGTCACGCCCAGTACGTTAACTGGGAGGAGCTGGCCGGGGGAGGGAAGCAGCAATCACAGCTCAGGGACTGGCAGCGTTGGGGTCAGTGGGTGGTGAGTGATTGTATCATTTCTGTTTCTGTTTTTCTTCCCTTTTACCCTTTTCCTTTTTATCTCTTTATTATATTATCATTATTGTTATTACTATAATAATAATCATTGTTATAATTATTATTTTATTTTAATTATTAAACTGTTCTTATCTCAACCCACAAGTTTTTGGTTTGTTTTTTTAAAATTTTTTTTTTGCTTTTGCTCTTCCGATTCTCTTCCCTGTCCCACGGGGTGGGGGGGGTGAGAGAGCGGCTGTGTGGCGTTTAGTTGCCAACTGGGGCTGAACCACAAAAATACTTTTGTGGGGTTTTTATGTTTTTGGTTGCTTATAGTGGTACAGCTAAATTTCAGCCTTTGCAGTGTAGGACTTTGCTGAAGTCAGGCACCCTGAACAGCCTTGGTAAGCCAAAAAGAGAAACAGGCATTTTTATGGAACAATACCTCTGACCAGTTTTAGACATCTGCATTAGGATGAGATGATTTTCATGTGAGAAGCAGTCATTTCCACTAAAACTACTAAGAAAGACTAGAAAGGGTAGTTCACAGAATCAGTTCAGACATCAATATGTGCCTTAGTGATGCTCTCATTTGGCCAAATGAATTCTGCTATGTCTTAAAAACAAACAAAAAAATGTACCAGGCTCTTCATTAAAGCTTAGGTGTGCCTAGGACACAAGATTCCTGGGGTCTGCAAACAGATGCAAGTAAGGGCAGCTTCTGCCTTGCTGCTTCCCACGCCCTGAATAATTAATTCAATCAGGCAACAGAAAGAGAGAAGCACAGAGAACTGATGCGGGCTGAAAGATATGCTGTAGCAATGTCCCAGCAGGAGCACTCACAGGGATTGCTGGCCCAACCCTTTTGTATCCAGTACAAACTCAGCTGTGAGGTTGTCCATCATGCACTTCTCTTGATTTCCTCTGGCGGTGGCTATCCTTGAGACAGCTTGGTTCATTTCTGTACCAGTGTCAAACGGACCCAAGCAGATCAGGAGATGCACTTCTTACAGAGGATGCTTGCGTTTAAAAGGAGGTAGCTAGTTTCTTCAGAGTTTGAATGACTTTTGTTCTGAAAGTAGATCAAGGAGTTTTACTTTGGAGAAAGGCATGAAACACTGTTTAGGCCCATTTTTTTTTTAGCAGCTGCAGGTAACAGTGGTCTTGTTCAAATACAGACTGTTGTCTAGAGCATGGAGGAGAGGTAGCTGCAGAGACAGGGGAGAAAAGATCTTCCTGAGAGTGCTGGAGGAAGTAATCTGGCTTCATACTTTAATGATGATACCAGTTCTTTTCAACATCTTTCAAGTGTGTTTCATAAAGGTTTTGATATTTTGATTTAGTGCTGAGTTCTTAAACAAATCTATGTCATTGAGGACTTCCTACTTCCTCCCTCAATTATTCCTCTCCTATTCCTCTTTTCTTTTTGCTTTCACTGGCTGTGTATTTTTTTTTTTCTTTAATAGTTTAGCCTCCTAGAAATTTAACCTACAAACACTTCCTTCTTCCAGTCAACTGTTGCCCCCACTCCAAACCTCTTCCTTTTATAGGAGAACATACAAGGAGGTAATGAGACACAATGTTTCTGTGGCATCCAATCTTATTTAAGGAGAGGATGATATATTTAAGTAGGGAGCACTTGTCTTACAAAAGTGTCTGATCCAGTGGAAAACTAACATAGCTTGATCAAATACTTATTATTTCTACGTCTCTGAAAATATATTATCTCCAGTAGGTAGAAGGAAAATATAGCTAACAGAGATTTTTTCAGATTTTATGTATAAATTTTGACAAAGTAACATAACTTCTCTAAAAAGATAACATAAGGCCTCTAGAAAAGGTAGTTGGGAAAGCATCAGAACAATTCATAAAGTTAACAAAAAAGTAGCAGAGCAGTAAGCTCATGCATGTTTCATAGGCATAGCTAGTTGAGCATAGCAGGGGGCAGCCTCCAAATGAAAAGGTGCAGAGCCTGTCTGGAAACTTGCATGGATCTCAGGGGCTGCTCCTCTGCTTCCTACATGGTCCAGGGTTCATTTTTTCTCCCAACACTTTGTGGTCCTCCTGGGCAGGGCACGGGAGGATGGGAATGGAGCCGGGCTACAGCCAAACTCCTTCCTGTCCCCTCTGTGTCACCTTGTTCTGTGGACAAGGGAAAGATCACTATCCCAAGGAAAGGCTGGCTTTTATAACCAGAGGCCCATGATTTTCCCTCCCTGTTATATAAAATGAGAAATATTATCTTAAATTTTCACATTTGTCTGCATTCTTCTGGGCAGGAAGTGTGCCCATTCACCTTGCAAAAGTTTCTTTTGAGCATCGTGAACAAATAAGACTAAGAACTAGCAGCCCAGATCCCTTGCCCAACAGATTTAAGCTATGGTGAAAAATAAAAAAGGAAAAACATTGGGATTGTTTCTTTGAAGTAGCAGATAAAAAAGAAAGGATGCTAATAACTGTGGAAAATTTCTACACAATTCAAAAGAAGTTTGGGTTGAACGTGGTCTGAATTTTGTGGATCTAGTGCATTTAAATTCACTTTACCTTTTTTATACCTAAGGTCATAAGTTTTTATTTAGAAAATGTCAGAGAAATCCCACCATAACAGAACACTTTACTGCACCCACATATCCTCCTTGGGAGAAGACAGAGAACGAACTGTGCAGCTGTTAGATGTGTTGCTTAATGAGGTGCTGGGGGGCACTTGGGCACACAAGGACTGTTGGAAGAACCTGGACAGAATAGAAGAGAACTTAGTGTGTGGTCAAGTGAGGAATCACAGTGAAGATGCTCTCATGCAGCAAGCTACAATAAGGCTATAACATCAATAATCTGCATGTTAATGAGTCAGAAATCTTCAGATTAAAGCCTTCCCAAGTGAGCTATGAGGCAGCAGACCTTGACAGCTTTATTGCTGTTGAATAGGACAGCTCTCTTAATACTTATTGGTAGTTTTTTTCTCTATCACTTTCATGGCAAGTGTAAGACCTCTGAATGAATCCCCTTCTGTTCAAGAAACAGAAAAAACATGCCTTTCATGCACTTTTTGTGCTGTTGTTACCATAATCTTTGCTATTATGAGGACTTTTTTATCTATGGGAGTGCAAAAAAGCATACATAGAGCTAACCGGAGTTAAATCTTAAAGCTAAATACTAAATTTCGAAGTTACTTTTAAACTTCAAATTTGTTTTTGTTTCATGCTGGGATGAAACAGAAAAATTCTGGATGTTTTTAAAAACAAAACTATGTCAGAAAGTGCATTTTCTGTCTGAAAAGTCTGGTTTTCCATTCTAGTCTTTTTCTGATTAGAAACGACCAGAGAGTTCTTAACTTCACAACTCAAATTTCTGAGTAAGAACATCCTTGAGGATGTAGCAGGAAAACAGTTCATTTTCGAAAACCACAGCGTTCCTTAACAGAAACACATTTCATGAGTATCCCCTGGTAGGCTCACAGACTTGGACACAGCACATACATAAACATAAAAATCCATGCCCAAAGTGGTCTGAATCTCAATAGTCAACCTGGAGAAAGGATATGTTTATTCTGTACCATAAAATACTGCTAATGAAGTCTAGAAAGCAGACATAAGGATTATTTCAACTGGTGAGGCATGTAGAGTCTCCACATTAGAGACAGCTTGGGCTAAATTATACCTGCCCTGAAGTTTCTGATACCTGATTATTTTACCCCAAATTTAGGATGCTGTAGTGTTAACATACTGTCCCTGGGTGAACTGGTTTGGGTGCCTACATCTGGAGTGGCATTTGCCACCTGAGGACTCCATACTGATGCATACATTCGCCATCATCTGTCAGTAATATTCACAAGACCAGCTACTTACATCCATATGTTCTTCTTCCCTCCGCAGCTGACTGGCTTCTGAAACTGCTTTTACTGAAGCACTTGATGATTCACAGGTGCTCCGTAAGGAGCCTTAGCCAGCACAAAGCCACCCAGGGTAGGGAAAAAAAAATCTGCTAGATGACAGACTGCCTGGGAGTCAGATACTGTTTTGCTCAGCTATATAACTGTGAAATCCTGGCTATGGTCACATATGGAATAAATAACAGTCATGTCTCTTAAGCACAGGGACTGGATCAGTGCATCTCTTTCTTTTTTGTCTCCATAGTCGAAGTAATGGAGAAAGAACACAGTTAATTATTTTTAAGGCTTATTACAATAACAATCCCAATTTTTTTCAAACAAGCAAGACAACTGAGGAGTGAAAGCTGAAAATTCTCATTTTGTCTTACTCACAAAGCTCACACTCTGCTTCCTTAGCAACCCTCCGTGACCTGTGAACTGCAATCTTGGTAAAACAACAGCAGAAATTTAGCTCTGTTCTTTTATTGTTATAGGGTTTCAAACCTGTGTGTGAGATTTTAACTGTACAGCCTCCTCTAAAATAAATTGGAGTCATGCAAGTCTTTGGAAATGGAGAAATTAGTAATGTGGATAACTTGAATACAATGTAGTGTGTATGGAGTCTTCTACAAGCTTTAGCATCTACAGCATTTAATGGATTATACAACAGTTTCTCCCTTCCCCACAGAAATATACTGAAACTGCACAAGATCTCCCACACCTTAGGGAAGCAGTTAAAAAAACTCAGACGTAATTAACCAACAACCGCCTGTACTGTGTGAAACAGAAAGGCTGCATCACAGGATGAAGAAAACTTCAGCATGGGCCCAAATTTTCTCATGGAGGCAATTTTAGGAAGACCAAATATTTAGATCATGCCATTTGTTCTTTTAGTACTAGTCTACAAGTACATACATATATAACCTAAGCAGTATCAAAATAAAGCAAGACTGTCATTGTCCTATTTCTTCTATTGGTCTCTCAAAATAATGAGGTAAGAGCAAGATATACAAGCAAATGTTTATAGAATATTCTTGCTGTTATTAGCAAGAACAAGGCGTCCACTCAGCCCATAACAAACGGATAGAGCTAATTAATAGAAAAATCAGACCCTTCTTTCTAGTTCCTACCTGTGAAAGCCATTGAAGGTTCAGGTCTTAAATCAGGATATCTTGGTGTAGAGAGTGAGATTCAACTGCATATTCTTTGCTGCAGGTAAAGCAGTGGGGACATCTGAAAGAGAAAGGTAGTCTCTGTGGTGGTTGTTCTGCTTTAGGGTAGTTTTTGACCCCTCCATTCACATCTACTACCATGGGCTCAGCAAATCTATGCCATGCATTGGTTTTGGCCCTGCAAAGGAAGAGCGCTGCCAGACATCAGGACCAGCCGTTGTGGGCGATGTAGTAGCTGAATGTGACCACTGAGCATCTACCCAGGTTGACTGGTACCAATGCAAGTTTCATCTCAGCTAAGCCCATATGAGACAGCAGTGTGTACTCAGCTCAGGAAGTCCAGGAGCTCACACAAAGCAGGAGCTTCAATATCTGTGTGCAACCTAGAGATGAGGCAAGTTTTAATGGAAGTGTAAGCATGTGGACGTACTGAAGGTACAGACTGGTGACTGGCAAGCCTAGATGTGGTTTGACTTCAGTGGCCTGAGCTTCAGCTGAGTTGCCCTCACCTCCCACCTCCTTTCTGTTGAAGGCTGGAGGGGAGCTTATTTTTGTCCTTTGAAATGCTAAAAAAAATATCTGACTTGCCTATCTATGACGCCTCTTCAATTCCCACCTGCTACCGCTACAATATTTGCCTGCAAAAGCATGCAAGGTAGAGCACAACCCCGTGGTTTAAAAGTCTCCAAAGGGATGCTGTTGCGATGGTCCAAAATAGTGTCAATGTCCTGACATCTTGGGCACTCCTGCCCTCCAGCCCTTCCACTTGTTTGGGTTATGGGGTAGGGGGGCCAGGAAGGGGAGATGAATGTGACTATCCCTTGAAATAAAACATTCAGACTATTTAATCCCTATGGTAGCTGGGTCTGTTATGCATGCCTTTTTACAATGTTGTCAAAGGCATCTAGCAGCAGGGGTAACTGCCTTCTTGTCATGTGGGCTGACAAAGACATAAAGGTATAAAATAGATTTTCCACTTCCATTCTATGTGATAAAGGTAAATTCCCCTTGCTGAGAGCCCCCCTACCTGATCCGTATTGTTGCTAATTTACTATTTCTATCACAGTAATGTGTTGGCTCTGCAAGAGATTGATGTTCTGTACGCAAAGTGCTCCTTGTAAATACAACAACAGAGGCACATTCTGCAAGCACTTAAACATAATAGTAAATGCTCTCCACGTGTTACTTGCTACATTTTACTCACATTTACCTCCCAGATTTCAGTTGCTAATGTCTCCAGCACTGCAAATGTTTAGGAATGACTTTCCATGTGTCTCCCACTCCTCTAAAACTTAGCAGCACTCTCAGAAGTTTGACTTCTCCAGTACCTAAAACTGCTTATAAGGAAAGATGAAGGTTCTGTCTGAGGTGTTAAGAAGAGTGCAAGGATGCCCTGATTTCCCCTCCTATACATGGCAGGGCAAAAAAGGGCTGCTACTGTCTTAGCATTTTAAAAATTTCATCCTCCCCAAAAGGCCATTAATTAAGTCCTCCTATTTTTGCTCGGTCCTTTTTAAAGCTCAGTTTTGTAGTGCATCTCACCAGCCTGAGAGCAGACAGGTCTCCTCTCCTCTGTGTGCAGGGGTAATTTCTGCTTAAGCAGCCTCAGGTCACAGGCTAAGAGCTCCATAACTCTTCCTGGCTCTTTTGTTTGCAACAAGTTAATAAGGCTGTACAGACTAACTCCATCTCCTGGGTTTCTGTCCTAAGTCACAGGCTGGACACAGCCTTAATACATGAGCTATGATTCATAAAGCCATTGCTAAGCACTCATCGCCTCAAGTACACGGCTTCTCTGTGGAAAGGGAAGGTATGGAAAATAAATGTGTGCTTTCCAAGAAAGCAAAGAAAAAAATAATTGCAGAGTTAATCACAGCATGGTTCAAACAAAGGCTACCTTTCTGTGGCTGGCTTTGAATTAACTGCAGATACTTAGTTCGTTTTCACAGAAAAAATGAACTGAAGTAACCTTCTTTTCTGTAATTAAGAATCTATGCTGTGGTCAGAATGGGAGCCTGTTTACAACTGCTGCATAAATGCAAAATATGAACAGTTTTTATCTACATTGAGATTTATACAGAACAAGGTCAGCGATGGGTTAGTATTCTTAAGGGTGCTTGAAGTAAAACTTAGGTGGGACAGAGCTGTCAGAAGCTGGAACTGAGGTCTGAAAGCCCTTACTCAAACTGTGGAGTTATAAATGCTAGAAGCAGTTTGCACATAGACCTTCAGTTTCCTGACAGTTACAGATCTGTGTGACCCAGAACAGACCCAGACTTGACAGCACCAAACCTTTTAGTACCTTGTTTATGCCCAAGCCTGAGACAGCCCAGAATTTAGGCACTGCCATGTGTAAAGCCCTAAAGGCAACGACGCCCAGCGGGGGCGCTTGTAGCATATACTCTCCGTATGTGACTTCCTATGAAACACAGTTACTATGGCTGTTTATTTTCTGTAAAATGAGGAGTAGGAAAAGCATTGTCGCTTCACAACTCTGCTTTATACAATATCACACACATTAGACTGATCAACATAGGAAATGGAAGAACATGTTTTAAGTCTTCCTTGTGCCCTAGGTGGCCCTAGATAGATGCTGCCCATCTCTCAGATGTGGGCTAAACTGAGATGTCTTTTTTTGTTCTCCCTTCTTGAAATCCTGACAGTGCACAGAAAAAAAACCTCTGAGGACACAGGAGACAAAATGCCATGCAGGAGTCTGGTTCTATACCCTAGTGGCTTGGGCATGTCCCTGTAAAGGAGGAAGCCTTATCTCGGCTCCCAAGACTGCATCCAATTACTTGAATTAAAGTATACTGTTTCTTTGGGTTCCTATTCTGAGGGCACATATTAGATGCAGAGATCTAGACATCCAATCTCTGCTGACACAGCTGACTTCTGTGTCATGCCATTTGGACACACTGACACACAAATGTGCCCAAGCCATTATGTCCTGCCTTGCAAGTGACTTTGATTTCACATGCAGGTCCTGAGACCCGTGCCTCAGGTGGCTAGAATAAAGTGCCAGCAACACTGAGGCTGTGCTTTTAGAGACCCCGAAGAAAGGATGTTTCTCTGTGTGGTGGCTGGGAGACAGCTAGGGCAAAGTAACCTATGTGCCTGGCCTGCCTATGTTTTTCCTTAGCCATTCCCTTACTGCCACTGCTGGAAACAGAGTAATGAGCTACATAAACCTTTGCAACACCATGCAATGCCATTGTTGTGTGACCCTTCCCACATGCTGCAGGGAGCACACCTACCATGGCCCAGGATACAAGCCTGGGTTTCAGGCAGTGAAGAGCTACACTTTGCAGCAGCTAGCTTTTAATCATTTATTTGACTTGATCTTTGTTCAGTCATGTCTGCAGGGAGAAGCAGATGAAATAACCTGCAATACACTAGAGATAGAGATAGTTGTCAGTCAGTTCCCATTTAAAAAAAAAAGAAAAAAAAAGGATTTATTGTCTCTTGCTGCTAACAGCTCCATCACCTTGCCCACCAACCTATTGTGCAGTTTATCAAACTACCCTGGCCAAAGTTCTCCACTGCAGTAATAATCAGTCAGGCTTGGATCAACATCTACTCAGCTACAATATGCGTGTCATTACATTGCAGCATCCAGGTTCTGGTTTGTTGTTTTTTTTTAATCAGAGGCATTATAATACAAATTTCAGAGAAAAATACTCAAAGAGTTGTACTAAACCTGAACCAAACACCAGTCTGAAATGCTTCCTCTGTGACATCCCCACTCCCCCCCCCCCCCAACTGAACTGGAACTGAACTTGAACTGCGGGGTTTTTGAGGTCTTCATTGATCCTGAGCCAGAACTGCAGAACTAAATAAAGAAGTAATTTCTGGTTACTGGTCCAGCACAATGGATTGGTTAAAAGCTAGCATTTCTAGCAGGGTGTCTTTAGCTTGGAGACTGCCTGTACTGGGATCTGCAGAGCAGTGTAGCATTGCGATCAGTCCCTCCCCTCACTCAAGCGTTTGGCACAAACCTTTGCCTCTGCACAGGAACACCCTGTACTACCCCATATATCCCAGCACGGGGACTTCAAGTACCTTCATAAATAAAGCTCTGAGACAGAGCTGGGTCTACTTCTGCTTTCTGTTGCCCTATTCTTCCTATTCACTTCTCTAAGTAGAGGAACCATCACTGGAGCACCTCACCACATTCGTAGGTGTTTAATCCTTAACATCTCTGATGTGTGTGTGCAAAACTGGACTCGCGGGGTTGTTTATGCCACTCGTTCCTTGGTTTCTTGCCCCAGCTGTGGCACCTCTTGCATTCCTACTATCTCTACTCTGGCTTCTCCCTCCCACATGCCAGTTTTGGGGAAATGAAGTGGTGGAGATGTTCTGGGAATATGAGATGGGAAACAGAGGCTAAATTTTCTTGCCTTTCTCTAAAGGCTTACTCCATCATATGATCCTGTCCATTTGTAAGTGTTTTATTTCTCAGTTTTGACTGGTTTCTAAACCCTGTTAGCTCTCAAGCAGTTTTAGTTTTATCTCAGCCCATTGTGGCAGTGAGCAGGGAAATGTTGTGGCTTGTTTCCCTGGAAATGCTCTTTTGCTGTTCTCTTCAGGCATTAGTATTATGTGTTACAGCTGTTTAAAAATTCAGTGGTAATCATGCACTCCAGCAGAGATTACTTCATCAGGATGAGGGTGAAATGCTCTTTTTTTAGCCCAGGGCAGGGCAGGGATATCTCTCCCACATAGCACCATTTATTCTGGGAATACAGCTGCACTGTGCCCTGGTCAGTCCATGGCTGCACCTGTACACCTTGCCCTCAGCTCAAGACAGCACCGGCCTTCATCAGTAGGGATGAACTGCAGTTCCTTCTCAAGTCTAACTTTAGTTTTGAATTTCAATATTCCCAATTATAAATTCAGCAAGAGGATTAATAAATGGCCACTGTGGTCTTTTCTACCATAATTTCTTCAAACTTCACTCATATAAACCCAGAATTGATGACATTGCAGCATAGATCTCCTAAGTTACAACCCTATTATTAACTCCTAACTGCTCTAAAAGAAAGCAGTCCAAATTATTATGAGACAAGATCTTTTCTTGGTTTTATGATGAAAAAGGCCATTAAACATCATAACAGAAAGACAGTCTTTCCCCTGTAGGCATACTGACACGGTAGAGACAAAATGTAATGCCTGTAAAGGAAGCCAGTTCCCTGTCTAATCCTGGTCTTTAAACAGCTTGCTGTGATTCATGAATTCACTCTTGCCTTCCAAAAGCCACTTTTTTTTTTTCCTTTCCGAAAGTTTTGAAGGGCCTTTTCCTGTGCCAGCTAACTAATGTTGCAGGGCAGCATTGATTTCCTCCTGTTTGCCTTTGTAAGAAACATTAATGCATGCATGAGTATCGTGTTGATGAAACAGACAATCAGGTTTAGAGCTCTGGAGAAATCCAGGTCCTTAGCACAAAGAACCTCCCGATGACAATAAAGTGATATTTTGGATAACTGTTGATACAAAAACCTTTCTAGCAAAGCAACACAACCAGTACTCCTGCCAGCCTGGGTAGGTGCCCCATCTGTGCAAACACTATCCAATTTGAAGCAATCAAGAACACGTTCACTGGCTGTCAAATTTTCAACATGTTTTCTCAGTTATTCCATCAAACCTCAGCCACTGGTGGTAGATATTGGCAGACACCAATCAGTTCCTGAATAATATCAGCATTTTCCCTCACTCGCTGAACTTAAACACCCAGCTTCAGAGTGTCTACTACATTGTAGCTCTCATCAGTTGAGTGAGAAAAATATATACATGCAGTTGCTGAAAATCTAATTTATACCGGCCCCCCAGTGAACTTTTCAAGGCTTTGCATCATTGCAGAGACCCAGCCACAGCGCCCATTTTGAGGTCATCACTTAGTGGAGCTTGGATAGACAAGCTCTTCATCATTACTCCAAAATGCATTTGTGAGGTGCCCCCAGGTTTTGCAGTGTCCAGCCTCAGCATCCCCAGAGAGGGTGCTGGCCTGTATTGCAACAGAGGCAGGAGGAGAGGGGATCGGCAAGTGAACCCAGCCAGGCTCAGCTCATGCCTTAAGTTGTACTCTTCTGCAGGAGGGCTCTTAAATTGGCTACTTCATGAAGTGGAGTGGATTACAAGAGTTATAAAAACTTCAAACCATTTGGAAAAACTAATTGTGCCCGAAAGTGCCCCAGGGGAGCGTGCACCCTAAAACGACAGCCCACACAGCCAGGCTGCAGAAGGCTTGGCCAAAAAGACTGTTTAGGAGATGTCTTCTGGACAGAAATGTCAGCATGTGTGCCATGTTTGCTGCAATAATTATTGCTAGTATTTAAAATAATTAGAGCAGACCTATGTTGCAGACAGGCAACTGAAGGCTTCTAGTCCAGCAGCCTGAACTGAGACAAGTGATGGAGCCTTCGGTCTTGGCAGGAATAAATTGAGCAAGTTGCACATTCAGAAGAGCAGCAGCAGCCCACCCCCTGACCAGTCCTGCACGAAATGGAGGAGGGGGGCTTCTCTGGAAAGGGGTCACTGTTTGTCATGTTGCCATTCAGCTCTGTCTGAAGTATCAGTGAAGATGCACAGAGACTCAACCTGTCTCTCTGGATAGGCGGCCAAGGCTTTGGCAAAAATGCTGTGGGGATACAGCCCTTCCTCTCCTTGTGCTATCACTGCCACCATCCTTTTATCCCTCTCTGTGTGCTAGGCTTATGAATATAATTTTGATGATGAAAATAATTAGGTAGCTAAATAAAAAAGTATGCACATCTGAAACAAGCAGTGGGGCCACTAGAAAAATTGAAGCAGGTGAGACCATGCTGCACTCCTTGTCCCTCCTTTTCTCTGCTTTGGTGTGGAGAGCTACCAGCTGGGGCACAGCCTGGGTCTGCACCTCCAGACCTCCTGGCTGCCCACATTGTGCTGCAGAGCCATACCCAGCTGTATTACACCACATCCTTTCAACAGCAGGTTTCTTTATTGGCTGAAGGTTATTTATCTCAGTCATTTGTTATGCTGGACTCCATGGACATATTAAATACAACACAGACCATGGACAGGAATATGTTTGTTCTAAATGGAAGGGTAAAGCTGTTGGACTACATTTTTTGGAAAAAAACAGATCTAATCTTCCTCATGCGTACTATGGATTTTTAATATCTTTAATACCGTGTTCAAATAAAAGAAGGTCTTAATTGGTACATTGGTGTGTGGCTTCAATTTCTATTTACCCATGCCTGAAGCCCAATGAAATGCTAATAGCCTGAGCACTTCTGCCTGTACTTAATTTCAAGCTTGCAGATAGATCTCTCAACATCCACAAAGTCCTGATAATCAAAAATGCATCCTGCTTTAAAATGCAATGGCTGTTAATAATGTTGTGAGGACAAAGAAGAAGTTGGAAGTGGATGAGGCACGCCTTGTTGAATCTGCTGGATGCGTGTACTCTGCTTTCAGAAAAAGATGCAAAGGAAGCGTCAGGCCTGGAGAAATCATTCTGACAAAGAGTAATTTTGCTGAAAATACAGAGTAAAATCCTGAAACTACTGAAAATCACCATGGCCAGGCTTTACTTCAGGATCCCACGTATAAACCTCTTATCTCTGACTGCAGCTTCAACAAGATGTTATTCACAATGACCTCTGCGAACACAGACTTAATAAAAGTCATGAGACTCTCACAGAAGACAAGAGCTGAACAAAATACAGTTTCCTTCTCCTATTTATAGAAAGAAAAGGTTCATAAGCACAGATGGGAACACTGTAAGTACCATAAATGTTCAGACTAAATTGTATGAAAACAAATTTTCATATTGTAAGTGACATTTTAAACATGCTGCTTCTTCTGAAAAATTTAAAGCAATGAATAATGGAACTGAATCAGATAGAGCACAAGGCATCTTGTAGCTAGTGAGTGCTCAAAAGCACTGACTCACTTCAGATCTTTACTTTTTCTTTTTTTTGAAAGCTTCACCTGCAATGAATGTGACCTAGTGAATTGAAGAAGCAAAAAGACAGGAAAAGGCAGCAAATAGTTTATGAGCCATTCACTGAAAAAATATTTGTTAACATAAAACTTTCATTAAACAACTATGAATAATGAATTTGCTGGTGTTTACACTGAACAATTTATTAGACACAGTTTTCCTTCTCCCTGATGGCAAAAAGCAACTTCCATTTTTACAAGAATGCAAGAGTGCCTATCCAGAGGGAGGTCCTGACACTCGCTCCCTCTCCCCCTCCAGACTGACGTTGCTTTCTTGTTAGTGAAGATAATAAGGCTATGAGCTGGTTTCTGTTCCCAATACCATGACTGAACCTAGAAAAAGTCCTAAAATAGGACCCCAAAGGCCACTTACCAGGCCCCATTATATAATACTGAGGCTACCGTCTTAGGTTTTTAGTTGCTTGCTTACTTTCTGGCCCCCTAAGTACTTTGTTCTTGTCAAACCATGCCATAACTTCAGCAGGAAGTGTTAGTTAGGACTTGGTGCCTGTGAGAATTCAGGGTTCCCCTCCAATGCTTCTTTGATGGAGCTGCTGCCTGTTATTGCTGATGGTTCCCCTCTGTTTCGAGGGGACAGGTGAGAGAGACCCTGGGATGAGTGAAAGAAGGTGATTCTGCACCCTCCCAAGGAAGATGTAGGATTAAATTTTCTAGGGCTGAAGAGAAGACAGAAATCTGTCTCTTTCTCCACAGAGATCAGGTTTATACACAAAGGAGGAAACCATCTTCCCCAACAAATTTACTTAAAGAAAACACCTGCTTCCCACTTGCTTAGGAACCCACCCCCAGAAAAGGACTTGCTGAAACACCCACTGTCCCTAATATGCAGTCCATCCAGGAAGCCTGAACCCCTGAGAAAGGTGGGAGTGAGGGTCACATCCCTGCAGGTGCTGCTTCCTCTTGCTTTGGTCCAAGAAACTCCTTTGGGGGGTGGGGGGGAGGTGGGGGTGACAGGGAGGAGAACAAAAGGGAGCAGGTCTGGACTGTGTTTTGGAGGAGGTTACTTTCCTCTGCAGCTGTAGAGCCTGTATGGCATGTCATATCCCAGTGTCTCCTTGGTGAGCATTTCCTCATTTTGTTTGTTTTCATGGAACTTCCTTCAATTTTCCTTCCACATATGCATAATAAATGACCAGAGTGATGATATCCTGACTCTGGATCAGGTTATTGTTACCAATTCTCCAGTTGCCCAACCTTTGATGGCATCCCAACACTGCATTAGAAGAAACTCTGGTCTGTTCATTTCAAGGCAACATAATCTAAATATGCCATTTAAGGTCATATAAGATCAGTTTTAAGTTTGAGTCAATTAGAATTCAAATTTACTTATTTCATGACCATATACTGGCAAATTCAGAGACCTGTTGGGCTGCTGTTTTTGAGAAGACCAGAATGGCAGTACCTTTAAGCAACTTTGATGGTAAACTTAAGGTAACAATACACTTGGTTTTAGATTCAGTCAAACCTCCAGTTAAAAGACCCCTAGGGCCATGCTAGATATATTGGAGGAAAGTTTGGGTTCCTTTTAAGTCCTGTGGGAGAGTGGGGCTCATTTAGTTGATTGAGTTAGCTCATTTAATCAGTTAGCTTAATTTCAGTGAGGCTGTGTTTCAGAAGCATTGAAACACCATGAAAAAGCAATTTCCTCTGTATTTCACATATTAAATCACATTGTTCCAAAACAGTAAGAGTCATCACAATAGGGTAATAGTAAATTTTGAATATTTGTTATCAGGATGGGGATTTTCACTAATGAATAAATATACAAGTATCATTTAGGAACTAGTTTGTTTTAAAGCAGGGGACAAACAACAGACTGACTTGTCTGACTGCATTCCAGTCTGAAAGGTTAATACCGGGGTCAGCACCAAAAGGACTTTTCCTTACAAGCCACCACAGAGAAAGACTACAAGACAAATCTTGACCCAAACTACTTTGTCATAACCATAAGACTGTATATTCAGCTTCACTAGTACTGACATATTTTAATTTTAAACTGTCAGCATTTGGTGAGAGGGATAATGTATACACACAGCCTGAAGGCTGGGGCTATAGAAGCATGGAAGGAGTGATGCATTCCCAGGAGCAGAAACTGGGTACCAGAGTCAGAAGCCTGGGATCCTCATGGAGTGAGGGGAAGAGCTGGCCCTGAGGCACAGGGTACACTGACGCTGTGCTGAGAGACACCTGTGCACCCCTGAGGAACACCAAGTAGGGGGGTCAAGATGCAAGCACTTGGGGAATTAAAGGGGAAGGTGAGACTAGCATTTACTCACAGGATGAAGTGAGAGAAACCCGTCATCAAATCCTTTCAATGCTTCAAGGCAACATCACTCTTTAGCTCCTAGGGGATTGTAGGGCACTTCACGTGAGGCTCTTTCAGTCTTTCCTTTCCAGGTTATGTCTCGTTGCATGAAATAACTAAACAAGCCCTAAGCCAGGGGAAGAAAGAGATAATGATTCCATAACCTGCAGCAAAATCTTTAGCAAGTAAAATGTAAAACCCTGTCAAGGCAGTCCAAGAAAAAATAATAGAGGAGGTTGTGAGAAGCAATTTGCTAAAGGTGTGAAATTTCATAACAACAAAAACTTCAAAAGAGTCAGAAGTAGGACATCAACTACGCTTGGTGAGGTCCAGAAGTGCACAAGATTCAAAGGCATCACACAAGGAAGACAAGGTCACAGAATCACAGAATCAGAGGTTGGAAGGGACCCCAGGGATCATCTAGTCCAACCTTTCTAGGAAGAGCGCAGTCTAGAGAAGATGGCCCAGCACCCTGTCCAGATGACTCTTGAAGGTGTCCAAATGGCCGAGTCAACCACTTCTCTGGGGAGATTATTTCAATGGTTGACTGTCCTCACTGTGAAGATTTTTCCTCTTGTGTCCAATTGGAATCCCCCCAAAAGCAACTTGTGTCCAACTGGGTCATTGCAAGAAAGCTGAATGAGTACTGGAGGGGATGAACCCCAATGTAATCAGCTTGTACCACATCTTCTGTTACAGGAAGGCAAGAAGTAGCAGCAGCTGCTTCTGGTGGAAAGCGTATCCTTTGCTCCTCCTGGGAAAGCTAGTAATTGGATTTCTTTGTGTCTATGTTCTCCACACAGAGGTGAAGGAAAGACCTGAGACTGCTGTTCTTTAGGGGGTACCTATCCAGGGAACACCTGTCTTAGCTGGAAAAAACAGTGGACTAAGGAATGGAACAAACCAATAAATAACAACAAATACTTTCAAAGAACTGTAAAGGAGTTAAAGGCTTTGGTCTATTCAAAGAATAAGCAAAGTTTAGGCTCTAGATATCAGAAAAATGAAAGTCAACAAGTGTAACACTTTTTTTTTTTAAACCAGGACTGCAAGACAGTTGTGGGCAAATAAATGTCGTTACACCTGGCCTTTGTACCAAGGAAACTCATAGAAACTTATGTAAAGAATAGATTTATTAGGCAGGGGGAATAAAATATACAATTTGTTGAGGAATAGTCAACACAGCTTTTACCAAGGCAAGTCATGACTCACAGATCTATGCATGCTCTGTGAAGGTGTAAGGAATTATATGAATAAAGGTTGATATAGTTCACTATATATATACACACATATATAACTACCTTAGTTCACAAGAAGATTGAAAAGGAGGCTAGGTGACAAATTTTGGTGGTTATACAAAATTACTTTGTACAGTCAAATCTAAAGCTGTCTGTGAATGATTGCAGAAGATCTTGCTTTACGCTAACCAAAATCCAGCATTGATATGTGCAATATAATGCACACAGAAAAAAGATCTTTCTAGCCATGGACATACTGTTCTTGGCTCTAAATTAGCTGTTACCAGTCACGAAGTAAATCTTGGAGTTGTTTCTGTAAGCTCATTGCTCAGCAGCGGTCGAAAGGGCAAACAGGCTGTTAGGAATTATTAGGGAGAGGAATTGAGAGCCAGACTGAAAAATAGACTTCTAGCTATCTTTATAAGTGCCTGGTGCAGACATATTCTGAAGACTGCACATAGGGATAGTCCTTCCCTCATCTCATAAAAAGCAGAGCTGAAAGAGGTACCAAAAAGTTTGGTCAAAGAACAGCCTGCACAGGGGAAGAGACCAAATAGACCACTGTTGGCTTCAGAAAGAGGCAAAGAGGAAAGACATATGCTGAAACAGAATAAAGTTATTACAGGGTTAGAGAAAGGGCATGAGGAAGGACTGTTCCGTGATTCTGGTCATGCAGGAATTAATGGGACTTCGATGCCAAAGCATCAAGCAGCAATTTTAAAACAAACTGAAGAAGCTCATAACTAAAGGTGGCATTCATTGCTAAGAGAAGCTGCGGAGGCAAAAATGCAAATAGATTCAGGAAGGGATTAACTAAATTAAGACAGGTACATTGACACTCATTAAAGAGGTCGGTCTCCATGACCTTCAGCTCAAGTGCTCTCTAAGGCACTGGCTGCCAGAAGAGGTGCTTGGCCAAAGATCCATCTGTACTTATTATGAAATTCCCCTGTGTATCTCCTAGTGGGTAGTTTGAGAAACAGAATTTGGGGCAAGTTGGGCCTGAACCAAGTTGGTCGTTATTATATTCTTATGTTAACGAACTAAGCAATTAGTGCATTCGCTGTACTCCTTTGGGAGCAACCTCTGTTCCAGTATGAATATGCCCTTGATTCAGCAAGTCATGTATGCTGTTCCTGGGCATTTCTAATAGGCTTCCTGTGAGTAAGCCAAGTGGAGGCAAGGGGGACTATGCATGTGCTCACATGCAACTACAGACTCACTGTCTGATATCAAAAGAAAGATGGCTATAGTGTAACAGTATAAATGCAAAACTCCTTTTCTGCAGTTGGAATATCTGTGTATGCTAAATGAGAGGCAAGGATATGGAAAAGTGGCTGGATTATAGTAGATACAGACATGGCAGCTGCTTTTACACTTTCCTATTTTAAAACGTATCAGTGGAGCAAGAAAGTTTCTGAAAATTTACCTCTTCTCAACAAGGATCTACTATCAGTTTAAGTTCAGCATAAAATCAGTTCTTGTACAATATGTCAAACTGCTCTGTGATGTTTACATATATTATGCTAATATGTTCCAGAAGAAGGAAGCAAGGTATAACAACAGGTCCTCCCTGGCAATTGTTCCTCAGGCAAAATTCTGGCAATACTACATGGTGGAAGAAGTCCCTGAGTAGATGAGCTACATGATAAATCATTGAGTGTCAAGAATTATTTGTAGCATTTAGCAATAAAACACAATATTTTCAACATCAGGTAAGCCAGAATCTGATTTCAATAGTGGTAATTTAATATGTGATATTATTACAGAATCACAGAATCACAGAATCACAGAATCACAGAATGGTAGGGGTTGGAAGGGGCTTCTGGAGATCATCTCGTCCAACCCCCCTGCTTGAGCAGGCACACATAGAGCGGGGGCACAGGAACGCATCCAGGCAGGTTTTGAATATTTCCAGAGAAGGAGACTCCACAACCTCCCTGGGCAGCCTGTGCCACTGCTCTGGCACCCTCAAAGGAAATAATTTTTCCCTCATATTCAGGTGGAACTTCCTGCGTTCCTGTTGTGCCCATCGCCCCTTGTCCTGCCATTGGGCACCACTGAGAAGAGTCTGGCCCCATCTTCTTGACACCCACCCTTTACATAGTTACCAAGCATTGATGAGATCCCCCCTCAGCCTTCTCTTCTCCAGGCTGAACAATCCCAGGTCTCTCAGCCTTTCCTCAAAAGGGAGATGCTCCAGTCCCCTGATCATCTTCATAGCTCTCCACTGTGGTACCTCCAGTAGTTCCCTCTTTCATGAACTGGGGAGCCCAGAACTGGATGCAGTACTCCAGATGTGACCTCGCCAGGGCAGAGTAGAGGGGGAGGATAACCTCCCTCAAACTGCTGGCCGTATTTCTTTTAATGCAGCCCAGGATACCATTGGCCTTCTTGGCCACAAGGGCACAGTGCTGGCTCAGGGTCAGCTTGCTGTCCACCAGCACTCCCATGTCCTTCTCAACAGAGCTGCTTTCCAGCAGGTCAGCCCCAACCTGTACTGGTGCATGGGGTTGTTCCTCCCCAGGTGCAGGACCTTACACTTTCTTTTGTTGAACTTCATGAGGTTCCCCTCAGCCCAGCTCTCCAGCCTGTCCAGGTCTCGGCTGGATGGCAGCACAGCCTTCTGGTGTATCAGCCACTTCTCCCAGTTTTGTATCATCAGTAAACTTGCTGAGGTTACACTCTATCCCATTATCCAGGTCATTGACGAATATATTGAACAGGACTGGACCCCACACAGACCCTGGGGGAACACTGCTAATTATGGGTCTTCAATCAGACCCTGTGCCATTGATCACAACCCTCTGAGCTCTGCTGTTCAGCCAGTTCTTAATCCACCTCGCCGTCCACTCATCCAACCCACACTTCCTAAGCTTACCTATAAGGATGTTATGGGAGCCAGTGTCAAAAGCCTTGCTGAATGTGAGGTAAACAACATCCACTGCTCTCCCTTCATCTACCCAGCCAGTCACACCATCGTAGAAGGCTATGAGGTTGGTCAGGCATGATCTCCCCTGGGTGAATCCATGATGAGTAATTTTGATAACCTTCTTTTCCTCTACATGCCTGGAGATGACCTCCACGATGAACTGTTCCATCACCTTTCCAGGAATGAGGTGAGGCTGACTGGCCTATAGTTTTGTGGGTCCTCCTTCTTGCCCTTTTCAAAGACTGGAGTGACATTAGTTACTCTCCAGTCCTTAGGCACCTCTCCTGTCCTCCACAACCTTTCAAAGATGATGGAGAGTGGCTTAGTGACAGCATCTGCCAGCTCCCTCAGCACTCATGGGTGCATCCTGTCGAGGCCCATGGATTCGTGAGGTTCCAGTTTGCACAAAAGATCTCTAATGCAATCCTCCTCAACCAAGGGGAAGTATTCCTTTCTCCAGGTTTCCTCTCTCACCTCTGGGGGCTGGGATGCCTGAGGAAAAGCCTTAGCAGTAAAGACTGAAGTAAAGGTGGCATTCAATAACTCTGCCTTCTCTACATCCTGCATCACTAGGGTGCCCACCTCGTTCAGCAGCAGGCCTACAGTTCCCCCAGTCTTTCTTTTACTAATGTATTTGAAGAAGCCCTTCTTGTTATCCTTGACACCCCTTGCCAGACTGAGTTCTAAGTGGACTTTGGCCTTCCTCATTGCATCTTTGCGCACCCTGACATCATTCCTATATTCCTCCCAAGTGGCCAGTCCCTTTTTCCGCATACTGTAAAACCTCCTTCTTCCATCTGAGTTTCTCTAGAAGCTCTTTGTTCATCCATGCAGGTCTCCTGGCTCCTCTGCTTGACTTCTTCCTCATAGGGATGCACCGATCTTGAGCTCAGAGGAAGTGGTCCTTGAATACTGTCCGGCTCTCTTGGACCCCACTACCTTCTAGAGCCCTAACCCATGGGATTCCTCTAAGCAGGTCTTTGAAGAGGCCAAAGTTGGCTCTCTTGAAGTCCAGGGTTGTAATCCTACTTGTTGCCGTGCTTCTACCACACAGGATCCTGAACTCCACCTTCTCATGGTCACTGCAGCCAAGGCTACGCTCAACCCTCACATCCTCAACCAGACCTTCCTTGTTTGTTAGTATAAGGTCCAGCAGAACATCTCACCTCATTGGCTCCTCCACCACCTGTGTCAAAAAGTTATCCTTGATGCTCTGCAGGAACCTCCTGGATTGTACATGCCTCGCTGTACTGCTTTTCCAGCAAATATCAGGGTGGTTGAAGGCCCCCATGAGGACCAGGGCCTGTGATTACGAGACTACTTCCAGCTGTCTGTAGAAGGCTTCATCAACTTCCTCTTCTTGGTCAGGTGGCCTGTAGCAAATGCCCTCAACAGTGTCACCCATATTTGTCTGCCCCTTTATTTTTACCTATAAGCTCTTGACTCGTTCTTCCTCCACCCCTAGGCAGAGCTTGACGCATTCCGGTTGCTCCCTCACATAAAAAGCAACTCCCCCACCTTGTCTTGCTGGCCTGTCTTTCTGAAGAAATATGTAGCCATCCATGACCACGTTCCAGTCATGCAAGCTATCCCACCATGTCTCTGTAACTGCAATGAGATCATGACCCTGCGACCGCACACAGACCTCTAGTTCCTCCTGTTTATTCCCCATGCTGCATGCACTGATGTACAGGCATTTCAGAAAGGTGCTTGAGCACACAGGTTTCCCCAGAGGGGTGCACGAGGATCCACTACAGCCATACACAGCCTTGAGGTGGTTGGTCTTCTGATTGTCTTCTCATGAGGCAGTAAGGCACCTTCGTCGCTCCTCTGGTTGGCCTGGCTTATTCCCTCATTGGACGTGATGGCATTAATATTGACACTTTGGACCCTGCCCCCTGAGTCCTTCAGTTTAAAGCCCACCTCACCAAGCTGGCCAGCCTGCTGCCAAGGATTCCCTTGCCCCTTCTAGACAGGTGGATTCCATCCCTCCTATTGCTCTGTGCACCCATGTGTGTGCGTGCAGACATGTGGGGAGAAGGAAGGGGAAGTGCTAAACAGTATTTACACCTGCCAAAAGCATCTGTTTCTTCTACTTCTGGAAAAATTCATGCAGAGGAAAGCACATCTATATACAACAGGGCAGGGACAAGCAGGTATAGGTATGAGTAATAACCGGCATAAGAAGGCAAAAAGGAGGAAAGTGGGAGCGCTGAGATGGGTCCAGGATGCTTCACTGCCAGACATGCATGAAGTGCTGATATTTTGGCCTCCTTGTTTAATATCCCTATGTTTTCTCTGAAAGGAAAAGCTGCCCTGAGGATATGAGAGCTGAGGTTCAGCTGAGGGGCAGTCTTAACTGGGGAGTGTATGCACCCTTTTACGCATCTTCCCGTGGAAGAATACCTCCCTCCACCTCCTCCACAGTCCTTTAGTCCTGTATATGGTCCTTCCACAGTCTTGCGCAGCACTGTGCCCTTAATGCATAGATGATAATAACACATATTTAATGTAATAGGAGGATTTGACAACAGATATACATATCATTTATCACTTCAAGTAGGATACGAAAAAGGGAATTGTTATTACTTCACTCATTTAGCAATTTCATTCACATAACCCAAGTTATTTGAAGAGCAGGTCCATAGCACTATATGTATGTATTTTAGATATATCGTATACTGGGAGAAATCAAGGAAGAGAATAGTGAAGTAATTTGCTCAAAGTCACCCAAAGCATGAGTTTTTTAAATCACGGGCCATTGCAGGCAAGACTGCTTCCCATTTACTGTATGCATTATTCAATAAGAGAGTTACTGTTGTTCTATATGGGAAAAGTGATGTCAAACATACAGCATTTTTTTGTCAGTGCTGAAGAATGAAGATGTGAAGGACAGTGAAAGAAATATGAGCTTGGTGTATTTTTGTTAAGGCAATGTCAATAACATGACAAATAAAAAGGTGACCACATAAACGTTTCCTTTCAGTCATAACAACTAAGAAATCCGTTACACAGACAAAATGTACAGTATATTGATGTTAAAATTTAACCAACTTCATTTGTATAATAGGTCAGTCTGCTTTTCGGACTGTGGTCTTTAGACTCTTTTGTGTCCATGGACTACTTCTATACGACCCATGAAAAGGTACCATGAAGTCAACGCTGAAGTTAGACTAGCTATGAAGTTTGCCCTGCTGTATGGAAAAGTTTGCAGGTCTGCGAATTGAACACGGTGGAAAATCTCTTAAATAGATAATATACTTAGATTGCATCCAGCCTGATACACTTTTATTGCTTTTCTAGAACATAAACCTTTGATCCCATCACAAATAGGTTAATCCATTAGAGTCTTTGCAGTTGCATGTGTTTTTTATTTTTCTTGTTTTTCTTGTCACTCTACAGTTCTTATTCAACACTAATCTCAGTCTTATCTCTGAGATTGATAGATAGTTTTGGTCAAAGATGTCCTATTCATTTGTCTGTTTCTCAGGAACCACTATTACTTCTGCCTATGAGACTGTCCCATGGAAGCAACAACCTTGTGAGCTCTTCAAAGAAAGCTGGTAACAGTGTGAAATTTGCCATTAACAAAGAAAGACCTTTACAGCACATTGTGTGATTTTTATTTTAATGGTAATTTTCAATGAAATTTGAGTTTGGATAGGAATGAAACCTATTACCACATTTTTTTAATTTAGCAGATCCTTTTGACCCAAAAGGAATTATGAGGTTTTAGCAGACGCCCAAACAGTTGATTCTAATGAAATATTTCAGAAATAGCAAAGTATTTTGTTATTTCAGTTTCAAATCAGAAGTTTTTGTTTCTCTTTTTAAAATTATTTTCAAGGTTTTTTTTGTACTTTCTCCTTGTCTTAAACTAAAGGCATATGAGTGTTAGCCGCATCCAGAGGAAACAAAAAATTTTCTTTCAAGTTGAATGAAAAATTGCAAGACACTTAAAAATGAAATAATTTTAAAGACAGAAAGCTCTTGAAGAATGCATATTAATTTTGAGCGATTTCTGCTTCGCCAGTGTATCATTTAAGTCACTGTGGCACAGCTTAGGTGGGCATCAAAGGTAGCAGAAACCTTGTACTGGCCTTCACATACCTTGAGTGATCCACTCAGATTTGACCCAATTAACTAATTAATTAGCTAATTAATTAGCTTCCTCAGGCTGAGAGTGCAAAGACAGGAAAAAATAAGACTCCACAGCAGCTACAGGGTTTTCCCATGATTGTCATTACCCCATGTAAGCAGGCACTGGCATTTTGATTACTTCAACAACTGTATCTTTAAACTGTTGTTTAAATCACTGAAGACTCATTCTGTAGATGCAATGACACAACCTTATGGGCATAATTTGTATCACCATTATCAACACCAAAACTAGCAATAGGACATGATTCAATAGGTCTTTAATGTTGAAAAAGAATAACACCTTTCAACCAGGACTTAAGAAACCCCATTAATTAGCAGGCAAACACCTCAATTTACAATAATTCCAAGCAATTCAGTCTACCAACAATGACGTGTTACTCAGATGAAAACCACAGAACCCCTGCCTTATTAAAGGCAAAACTATAAAGTTCAGCAGACAAAGCCAAACAGACCACAACATCAAAGGCCTTTTGAAGATTAATACATTGACTAAATTACCAGAGATTCATTTGGAAGCAAATGACACAGACATTCATTACATGTGCAGCCATTTTAAATTTATCAGAATACATTCTTCATCTGCAACATTCTCTATTTCTTAACTTTTGGCCATAGATGATAGGATCAATTTTTATTTTTTGCAGGATAAACTTTTGGGGGTCATGGTCTAGATGCCTTTATAGGACATCTTCTGAATCTCAAGTGACTCATTTGGAAAATTTCCTGCTAGTGAGAGTTATGTTTGCTGAGGCATGGATAGGAAAAGCTAGTGAGAACAGTTGCAGCTGTGTTATATAAAAGGAAGAGACAATTTAATGGAAAATATCATACTTTGCAGAAATTTGATTGCCTATTTTCTCTATGTAGATATCTTATTAGAGCAGCTACAGCTGGTGCACTGAAGGTGTATTTTCACTGATGATGATCAGGATGGGAGTGCCAAAGCAGTATGTGGAATTTAACATTTTAATCTGTTGCAGAATTACAGCAAACATTTACAAATCTCTCAGCTGTTATTTTTCTTTTATTAGACAGGAGTGAGAATTTGCTCCTTATGGCCGCTCTTTTCTGTTCAAGGGACATAGAGTATTTGTTGGTGCCAGGACCTTACTGGGTTGAGTGTAACGACAAAGAAATCATCAGTTAAGTGTGTCTGCCTCACCTGCTGGTTTTACTGAATGCAGGATAAACTGGTTCCTTTAGCACCATAACCATAGGCCGTCCCACACCATTCTCCCCTCCATATCTCCCTTCTTTACTAATTTAAAAAAAAATATTAGATCCCTTTAAAATTACATACTGATGCTACAGCCTGGCTCTTCATAGACCTCTTTGTTTATAATTAATGCTGGAGGTGAATATGTCATAAATTCTGCATCACAAAATCTCCTAGCTTCACAGCTATGATAGTTGCTTTTCTTCACTGAGGCCAAAATAATCCCAGAACTGCTGTCAATTGCTTTATGTTCTGCAATTTGGAGTTTATTTGTGTTAACAGGATAATGTTATATACTATTTGTGGTGTGCAAAGTGCTGCGGGCTAAACATTCTAGTGCTACAATGGTTCAACAGCCAAAATAATTTAAAAATCCTATTTACATGTTCTTCATGGAATTTTGTTTGATTTTCACAAAAACAAAATCATTGCTAAAGAAGGGATTTTAAGCTATATTTAAAGCAAAGGATCCTCTTTTCCTTTGAGTCCATATGAATAGTTCTTTGACTTGCATCAACCTTGAATCCCCCAGTGTTCAAAATTGTTTTTAAACACCTACAGGGTGAGGCCTGGTGTCCTTGAAGCCATTTGGGGAATATCCCAGCTAAAACGCATAACAGCTGAAAGCAGCTGCTGTTAGCCTGTTTGCAGATGAGGTGCTAGCAGTTTTGCTAAGCAGAAGTTTTCTCTCACTCCCACTCAGGACAATTGAGTGATGTATCATCTGAAGATAACGTTCCTTTAAAGACGTAGCTTGGGATGCATCTGCTGACATCCCTCCTACTGGTTTTGTAAAGGCCGAAAACTTCCTTTTTTTACATCTGGTTCCATCTTATAACACTCACAGTTTTAGCAACTTCAATATGAGCAGATACATAGGCCACCTCAACCTGGTCTAGAAACGTATCATGGGGTCTTACACCAAACTCTTCAGAACTGCAGCCCATCCAGCCAAGCAGTAGGTTTAAATACCATCTTCAGTAAAAAAATCAGTAACAAACATTGTCTTAAGTGTTGCCAGGATCTCAGCAAATATTGCATTATTAACCTTTTTTTGTTTTGAGTTCCTATCACATATCATGGTGCCATTCTAGATGCCCCATAGCACCTGCAGAAAGAGATGAATTGGCACAGAAGAGGGTGGAGAAACATTTCTCCAAACAGTGTAGTAGGTACACTTATAAGTAATTTATTCTCCCTGTCCATAACTCATAGTTGAAATTACTATACTTAAAAATTCCAGATCCTGCTGGGTCCAGAGATTGCTTTATCATCAGATAAACTTCTGGCAAATAGGTGAGTCACAACGGACTACACAATCCACCTTCTACCATGGTTTTTTTTTTTATAAAGAGGGGTTGATTGTCCTGCAAGTCATTCAAGGCAATCTTCTTAGGAGAGGTCTTCAGCCTGTTCTGCCACTGGGATTGTATTGCAGTGTATTTGGAACCGCAGCTGGTATCTTGGAGCACCACTGGGAAGCACTGTCAGCAACAGGGCCAAAGAGCTGGTTTAAAGCTAGTCTAGTGGTAACATTTGAGCACTGCTTGCTCTTTCAGCAAGAAGATGGTGGCATGGAGAACAACATGACAAGCAAATGAGAGGAAAAAAACAGAAAACCCTAAACATTTCTGCCTCCAAATGAGTTTCCACTTGGAAATTCACAGTGCTTAGCAAAATGACAAGATGAAAACAAAAGAAAGGAAGATTGTCTATAATTACTTGGCTTTTCCTGCGTGAAGGTTTCATTGTAAAAAGCACAGCCATGCCTCCATAACACCATCTGAATTTTTTTTTTCCTCTGTACATTGCATTCAATTGCCTTGAGTTCATCTCCTTAAATTTGGGGTATTGAACTGATGGTGGAAGATAGTCATCTTCAAGGAAAAAATGAGGAAGACAATGTCCTAGCTTCCTGTTCTAGCAGGAACTGAGGTTGAAAAAGACAAGAAAGTTGGTCCAGTACCAAAGCCTGCTGACTTACACCTGCCTTTCCATTCACTTTCACGTCTTGGAGTAAGAAATTTTTTGGTGAGGAAAAGTCTTTAGCTTCTGCTACTGATAATGGCTTCCAGGGTGAGAAGGGAATTAATTTCATCCCTATACAGTGGATCAACACAAGGCCATTACACCAGTTAAGAGCAGAGCTAGTCCCATTCCCAGCTCCATGACTCGGTTGGTTTTGAAGTGATACATAGAGTTTGTACTGCTCCGTGCACCTGGGTGAATTTCAGCCTCAGGGAATCATTTGTAATGGGTAGCTTATTGGGTGAATTTTATCTTTGCTGTTTGTTCAGGGGCAAGACAGAATAACAAGCAACTCATAGCGGATCTGGATACTGGGGTTTACAGAAGAATCAGAAAGATCAGAGTTTTTACTTTACTTGGTTATTCAACACACTCAGTCACCCCCCTCCCTGCACTACCTTCATGAGGTCTCAACTCTCCTCCAGCTGGTCTCTGCTGGTCTGGGAAGGTTGAGCAAAAGTCATGTCAATTCATGCTGTGCTGCTGCTCACAGTTAATGACCTTGGACATCATCATCATCCAAGGTTCCTGAACATCCCACTGCATTTGTCTTTGCTCTGATCTGATCTCCAAGAACTCCCACTGCTTCCAGGACCTTTCCTCCAGTCAAGATCTTCTTTACCTACTTCATTCTAGGTCCCCTTCTTCTCGCCAAGACAAGTTCTTCTTTTGAGGAACCTTGGTTTTGGTCATCTTTTCTTTCCATAGCCCCAAGTCCCTGTTTTATCCTAATCTAAATAGTCTAGGTGCAGAAGCACAACACGTGATCAGCCTCCTAATTGGTGCTTCTGTCTCTTCATTAATGGGAGGATTCAGGACATGCAAGATTTGTTCAGTCCAGGTCCTACCAAAATTCAGAACCAGCCTGTACTGCTTGCAGCTAGCAAGCAGCAGGCTTCTGCTTCAGAGTTCAAAAGTTACATTTTGGATATGCATCCCTTCAGACATGCACACGCACAATTATCTGCTGCTTGTTAGCATTTACAATTTAAGCAGTTTTTTCACCTACAACTATTCATCAGAAATTTAAGTATCTGAGCAATATTCACCCTCAATGGTTGAATACAGCCAAATCCAAACACAGGGATGCCAAATTCTGCAAGAAATCTGCAGTCAGCCACCTGTCCCTGTGGGATTCACTCAGGATTAGAGATGCAAGCAAATACAAAACATTCTGGAAACACAGTCCAATATCACTCTCTTGAATATACAAATGGGTATTTGCTGAAATGTTTGCAGGATTACCCTACACCCAATAAGGCAAGGTTTCACTTAACTCTGGATCTGAAATCAGCAGCTGAAACCAAGTCCCAGAGCAAGTGAATCTCCTAACAGCCATAGAAATTATGATTGCCTGCTAGCGTTAAGAAAACTGAGTCACTGTAAGGTTAATGGCATCATGCAAGCTCCACTGTCTCTTCTTCCTAACGAATTAACTAAATTAGTAAAGATGATCGCCTTCCTGTTTCTGCTTTTCTAAAAAGGGTATGTAACCTGGTCCCAATTAAATTAATGGTTAACTCCTTTTGACTCAAGCTGTACATGATCAGAGCCCAAATGAGCTTAAATTTATACAAAGACTTAAAAAAACAAGTGGAAGTGTTTGCAGATTTCAAAGATAGAGCAGTGAGCTGCAGAGTTAGACCAGGGACAAGTACAAGTCTACATGATTCAGAAAGGTCTATTCTGATCAGAGGGGTTAATTAAAGAGCTATAAGCAAGTTAAGTTGGTTTTTGATGCACAATGCTCCCTCAGAGCTTTCTAAGTGCATCCTGTAGATCCCATCTTCACTGAGACTGAATTGAAAATAGTTCTGTCTAAGCCTGCTGATCTCAAAGACAAATCACCTGAATATACATCCCGTAACTCAAGCTCAGCACAGTGTTTTGAAATAAAAGTTTTTAAATAGATGGCGTTTCCCAGCATAGCTGAAGATCCATAATGGACAACAGATTTGGGATGTTTGTTGCTGGACCCAGAGGAGTTCACGTAAGTCCTTAAAAACACTGTCACACAGATGGCATTGTGACAGACCTGCGTTCACGAAGCTCTGTCTGTAGGGTCCATAGCTAGTGGTGTACAGTGAATTCAAAGTTATGTTTTGGTAAAGACAAGAGAAAAGCTCTCCCAGGGTTATTTCTGGGTGACCAGACAAGGATCTTCCTGAGACTGATCTCTCTAAGGCAAGTTAACACAACAGTGAAGATTACTTTTCTCCCCCTGTGTCTTCCCCCCAGTCAGTCAGAAAAGTACTGAACTGAAGACAGAAAAAACATATTTTTCACTGGGACCTGCTCAGAGTCTCTGTTGATTTTCCCCACTTCTGATGCTTTCAGTGTTGATTGGAGCATGTTTTGATCAGGTATAAGCATAGCAGGTTGATGGGTGGCTAAGCTTTGTGCATAATACTGGATAATACTTATCAGCTAATACCTACTATGCTAACAGCTGAGACTTGTTTTTTTTCTCTGTCATAAACCAAAGGTTACAAAATGTGAGTCAGGAAAAGGGAGGGGGGAGCAGGGGTGGATTCTCATGCTGTTGGAGTTTGTAGGTGCACAACCACAAGAACAACAGCATGAGAACATCAAGGGGAAATGCTGTCTCAGCAGCTGCAAGGGAAAGGCTGCAGAATTGCAGAAAGGAGGCCCTCAGCATGGCACAGGTGAAGACACTTCAGGCACTGCAATGATATCTTGCTGCAGGAAGGAGATTTCCTGACAGTACCAATACACCTGCGAAATGTCAAGTGAAACTCTCCACCTGATTCTGTTTTTCTTCCTGTCCTGTGACTGTCTCATCCCCTGCATTTTTTAAGCTGAGAGGGTAGGAAATATCTCCTGGCAGGTGCTTGTGTCAGCCAGTCTCTCTGGGCTATCATGTCCTTTGGGAACCCAAGGTACTATGCCAATTTACACACCCCTGGTGACACCTCTCTGTCACTTGTCCCTGGCAAGTGTTGCTGTGTCCTGAGCAAACAGCGGGAAAGGCAAGTTGAGAGCCAGAGGCTCCAGCTAATACCTACTGAGGGCGACGTGGCATGGAACAAGTTACAGCCTACAGTCAGGGTCCTGCAGATTAGCACAAGATTTCTCTTTGTGACTCCTGGGCAGGCATGGGGTATGCAGCACTCCAAGCTAGCCACCATGCACATGAAAAAAATGACAGAGAGTGGTTGCAACTGCACGCAATGTTCAATTGTTGCTCCAGCTTCATAGATGGACAACTAGCAGTAGGGACAGGTGATTAACACAGCATTAAAGCAGGATGCTCAAATCGAAATATAGGTCAAAATGCTTTCAGATATCCTGCATCAAAAAGCTTATAACACGTTTCCTGACATATTGCTGTAAGCAAAGGTTAATCTTTTCTGGGGTCATCTGTAAGCAATTTCAGAGTTGTATCATGCTGATTTTGCAGTCTACTTTGGGAGTACAGGTCCTACATTGGAAAACTGGAAGTCAAGTCAGGTACTGACTGCTTTGCCTCCAACTATTTAAAGATTTTTGCTTCATACCTTTTACCTTCTGATCCCTTTTATGCTTGGAGATCACGCAGAGAAGTCTGCCTTAAGTCTACAGGCCCTTCTGTGCATTCTGCCCAGTAGCCTGCCACAGGAGGGGCAGATGGAAGAGGAGGAAATCCAGTAGTTTTCTGCCAGTAACCTGCACAGCAGGCAAGGTTTGAATGCCATGCGTGCTGAACCAAACATGACAGGTTCCCACACTTGGCAGTGTTTCATTCTTATGAATCAGCATTTCTCATTGGGAATGGGCTCCACCAGGAGATTTCCAGCCACATTTAATCAGGGATGCTTGAAAGCCATCCAAAACACTGGCCAGGAAAGGAAATAACTACAAAAAATACCAGCTTTTTCACATTTTCTGAATTGTTCGATAATTGCATTTGTTGAAGATATAATTCATGCATGATTGTTTAGAGTTGTCCCTGCAACATTTATCAGCTCACACACAATTATCTTTCCTTCCTTCCAGAATTAGTCTGTAATCAGTTCTACAAACCCTTGGAGATATTTGTTTGAAGACAATGGGGTTCTTTAGGTAATAAAGATGGGAAAGAAAAATGTATTCAAAGCTGCAGCCAAAGAGAAAGCTAGTAATCAGACAAGTAAAAGGAAAATGCAGATTTTTCTGACCTAGTGAAAATGGATTCATGAGGAGTTAATTTTTTTCCACTTTCTGCTTTTTCTTCAGTGCAAAACTCTGATGCATCAGCATAGCTCAAACTTCTTCTAAAGGTGAAAAGCTGTATTGGTTTAACTCAGTGTTTGTATATAAATGCTGTACTACATCAGTAGAGTTCAAGTGGTATGACCTTTTTAATTTTAATATAGCTGCACCAGTAGATGATGAAAGTCTGGGAAATAAATAAGCAAGGTAGCTGTAACAAACTGTTATGCCAAGATGACTGTGCCCACACTCAGGGTTTATTTGTGTGAATCATTTGGTAGGAAACATTTCCTACCTGGCACAGTTACAGTGGTTAAAACCAAGAAAATATTGTCTGTGTACCAAGACATAAGGATGAAATGTTGTTGAAAATCTCTGGCTGCTTTGTGCTCCTATAGCAATGTATAGTATCTATAAATCCGGTTTAGCAGCCTAATTAATCAGAGCTACAGCAATTTGCATCACTGGGGCTGCTCAGCCAGAGCACACAGTAAATTCACTTCCCGGAGCCGGCTGCTGCCCCCATTCGTGCTGTCTCTATCCTCATGTGACTCCACTGACACAACCCAGCTTTATTCTCAACTCACAGTGCTGGGAGAAGAGCCACCCACGGTTCCTTGCTCGTCAGACAGACTCCAGCACTTGTCCTCCTTTCTTCCAATGGCTTGTGAGCATTGTCACGCCCAAGAAAGTTTCCGTGGACTGATTTGAGCCATCACTGGAAGGTGGGGCTCGGTTCAGTTCATCTGGTCTCACTCCATTGGGTTCATGCCCCACCAGTGGCATGTTCCCCACCTCCCCTTGCTGTGTGATGGCTGCTCTTCCCCCTCACCCAGGAGGCTTCTGCCTTCATGAACTGCTGGGAAAGCTTGGGTGTGAAGAGGTGGGTTTGGCTGGAGGTTTTTTTTTGTTTGTTTTGACAGTGTATTTGTGCTTATGTCCCTCCTTGGCTAGTCCTGGGCTGCTGAGTTTGCTACCAACCTTCCTCCTGATCCTCTTAAATCTGGTTGTACTTTATGATGTTCAAAACCATGAACATGCTGTTTTGCAATAAAGATGCAGCTTGCTGTGGATGATCTTGTGACTCAGTGACAAATAGATGCATCGTCATCTGTGAGACTGGGTGAACGAGGACAGAAACACAGCTGTCGCCAGATGACAGTGCTTCAGAAAGGCAAAGCTGGCTTTCTGTGCCTGTTCTGAGGATGCCAGCCCTCCTGGAGGACATATTTAAGAATAACACAGCAGTAATCTAGATCTATTTTTTCAGAAATGAAACAGTACAGAGGGCTTATTTACTTAGTGATCACTAAGAAAAAGGGACAGCAGATTGGCTGTCTAGGTAGCAATGCTAACAATTGTGTATAAGCTGGAAGAGAAGTGTTTGGATGCCTTGGACTGAGAAATCCTAAGCATCAAGAATGTGACAATTCAGGATTTGAAGTTTACTTCTTGTTAATGTAGGTGTCATTTGTAAAATGCAGCTCTGCCTCCTGAACATGCACAACACATTTGTCTGCTCAGACCTGTGCTTGATCAGAGCCAGCTGACATGGTCAAAGGTACTTCTTCCTCACTGTAAGAATTTATAATGTGATATTCAGCTCTTAAAATCAGTATTTATACAGTACAACTAAAATGTGAAGTGCTTTCCAGAAAAACAGTCTTAATGCTCTCTTCAGGGAGACAACAGTCTGGTGGTATAAAATGTAGATTTTTTAATTAGTGGAGTGATCTTCTCTTGTTTGGCTTCAGTTAATTACTTGCACAAGGGCTACAAGCTGAGTAGAGATTGGTGGACTCAACCTAGACTAAAACTAGACAAAATAAGACAAGAGGACATATATTACAGGGTTAATGAGAATGAAAGGTAGTGATTACAGTAAAATAGTCAGAAAGTCACATTCAATGTATTATCACAGCAGCACTGGTCTTCCTATTTTTAGGTTCAGTCCTTTGTGAGGGAAGACTAGCTTTTTGCAAAGGATATTTAAAGAGAGAATGAGCAGAAGACTAGTGACAGGACAATGAAAGCAGGTCCAGGCATTAGTCATTGATGGCAAAAAGGAGAGCCAGAGAAGTGGATGAAGGAAGCAGCCAGTAGAAACGTATGGAAAAAGGAAAATCAGTCTTGCAAAACCAAATCAAAAGACTTGTTCACTATTAATATATATTTTGGTTATGCTTCTGGACATAAAATCAAAACCAAAAAATATTTCATGAGAAGGGGCTTCAGGAAGATTCCAGTCTGAGAGCCATAACATGAGTTTTATTGCTATTATTGTTATTTCCCAGCTTCTTCATCATATGCCTAGAGTATTCTTGTTAATTTTTGTTTTTCTTTTCTAACAAAAAAATGAAATCAATATGTCCCTGAGGACGAGACAGCAGAGCAGGCCACTTTTTGATTTTCTTGATGACAAATCAAAAACCTTTGGGGAAATAAGAAATTTCCATGTATAAATTCTGGATTTTGTGGAAAGGGCATTTTCTGTTGGAATTATTTTCCCGAGAATATCTTGATCATTTTTGATGGCTGGCAAAGCTTTTTGGTTAGTGCAAAGAGTGACAAGAAATGTCTCCAGAAGTCTGGACTGCATCAAAGGTAGCTTAGGTTTTGGAATATTTTAGAGGGATTGTGTGATTTCTCTTTTGGGACCTCTGGCTTGTGGAGTCCATCGCCTTGTTTTATATCAGAGAGCCTTCCTGGTTATGAGTAGTCACTGAAAGACCCTTTCTTCTTACCAGCTCCTGTAGAGACATGTCTTTGAATATTCTAGATATGTGCTAAGGGAGAAAGGGGTTTACCTCATGACCCTATTTCACAGATTTCCTCCATTGTATGATAATGATTGTCTTGTTAGGTAGTTACTTTGAAATCACTCTTTGCTCAAAAGAAGTCAAAGCAAAAAAACATTGAATTGTTTGGTTTGGGTATCCAAAGTAGATGGACAGGGCCATCGCCAATATTTATAAAAGATACATCAAGACACAAAATGAACATACACAATTTTGAATGTCTCTCTCTTCCCCTGTCTGGCTGACTTGTTATAGACTTTTTATGACACTTGCCTTGTGAGGCACTCTGTCTTCTTTTGTGCCTTAGGTTTCATTCATCACAGGGAAACTATTCTTAGTGGAGCGTGCCAGTTTCATAATGGATTTATTTGAAGCCTCCAGAAGGATCTGGACAGAGTTAATCTTCCACCTCCTCTCCAAATCTATGCCTTCCCCCATGAAATATATGTACCTCTAATTTATGCAGGGGGTAGTCCTGACACTCCTGTAACTAAACCAAAAATTCAGCTAATTTATTTTTAAGTCGCATATGTCACCTTGTAATAAGAAGACTTGTCTGACCATTTAACAATTCCTAGGCTCAAAAGAAGGTAAAATTCCTTCCTTCACAGTCTTTGATGACTCTGTGTACACCTTTCAGCACGAACCATGTCTGCCCACCAAACTTACATTTCTGTTGATGTAACAGACATCAACAACATGCTAAGGGTGACAAAAAAGGCAGCTCATTACTGACTTTTGGCTGAAACAAGCATTGCCTTCCTTTGGGATAATGCAGGCGGCAGCCCAGGGACCCATTCTTGGAACAAGTTCCCTGGGGAGCCTGGGTGGATCTGGAGGCTGATTGTCTTTAAGATGTGCTGCGCAGCTTGCTTTGAGGAATCCTTTCCATAATAGGGTAGCATTTTACAGCACTGGCATCCTCTTCAATCGGGTAAACTACAGATCAGTGAAAAATTAAAGATAGTAATACAGTCTGAAAATCATTATTAAATTCCTGCCACAGGCAAAATTTTAACATGCATAAAGTATAGCACCAGCAACTCCACTAACTCACAGTGGGGTATCCTTATTTGTGTTGCATATAATTATGTTGGTACTGTATGTGGAGGTACTCAAATACTAAAGAAAGAGTAATTTATGTGAATGTGGAAACCCTACAGGCAGAGGAGGCAAACTCAAAGGAAGAGTGATTTCTCTCCCACAACGAAAGCAGCAGAAGCTGAGTGATCTGAGGGGTGCTAGGTTTAAGCACAAGTGGCTCAGTAACACTCTAGCTGTTTCAGTGAAACAAGATCCTCATCTACAGTGCAACTATACAGGAAACATAGGAGTGTCTGAGGAAGCTAATGCTCCCTCCAATACCTAAAGAGGCTGATGTCTATTTGTACCTCATAACCGCTTCAAATTTTGCTGATCCGATTAGCTTCATCCCTCTTCTCCTGCCCTCATTCCTTGATAGTCAAGATCCTCTGGCAAACAGCTCATTCCCGTCATACCACTGATGCATTGACTACAGCATAAATGTACCAGGGTGACACTGAGCCATCCTCACTGCCCATGTGCAAACATCATCTTCCTATGCAAGGGAAACCCTAGAGCAGCTGGGGAGGCTGGTTTTGCAGTAGGTGTAGTTTGATACATCAGAACAAAGAAGATGCACCACAAATAATTAAGTTTTAATCCTACGTCTTTCCACACGGCATCTTTAAGAAACCTCTAAGTTAATGGAAAGGGAAAAAAAAAAAGCACATATGGATATTGTTAACACCCGGGGCTGAGCTTCCCATGGTCTAAAGCTAAATCGTCAGCACAATTCTGGCAACAGATTTTTAAACACCTTTGGTGGTGTAAGAAGCAAAAGAACACCAACTGATTTTAAGATCAAAGGCTGAGTTTCCAGAGTTGGCAAAAAAAAAAAATCCTCTTCTCGCTTGTAAGCAGCACTAACAAGCTATGCAAATCTCAGAGAGTTGTGAAGGGCACCACACACTGATATTCTCCCCAGTGCTTCTCTGGCTAGAGCCCACCAATATTTTCCTCCAGTACAGACAGGCACCACAAATACCAGGTGTCGTTTTGGGGAGGATGGGAAGCTCACCAGCCTGTGCTGTTTGAGAAAAAAGCATGTTATGTAATGCATGTGGTAAAATTAATTTTGCCGGGAGATAAGGGAAATGCCATAAATAGTTGACATGCTGCTTGAGAGAGCGAGCAAGTGAGCACTCCTGAGCTTCCCAAAGGTCATGCTGGCTGTGCCTTTCATCAGTGGAGTCGCTGAGGAATAACAGCTGTTCTGGGACAGATAACCTTTGCTCCATCAAAATGCTATTATTTAAGCAGTTATTTCTTTAAATGGCAGATTAGTTAAACCTCGTTTTCTCATGCACTCAGATGAGAATCTGGGTGCTGCTCAGAAGGTAAAGCAGAACAGAACATGCCCCTTCAGCAGACCCCCACGGGCCCTAGAAACGGTTCAAATGTGATGGGTACCTTTTCTGCCCACCTCCCCAGATGCTAGTTCCAGTGTCTCTGCTGTGCCATGTGCAGGCGAGGGGTGGCCCCGATGGCACCACGATATCACAAGCTGCCCAGGGCTGTCAACCCACACCTCCATCTACGCCTGTGCACAGCCAGCAAAGCTCCTGCTGGCCAGGGATGTTCCCCACAAAGGAGGTTGAGTAATACTGCAGGGCACACTTGCTCCAGGAGCCTGGCAGCTGTCAGCCCGCCCTCCGCACCTGCAGCAGCCCATACATGTTACAAAGTACTTCTAGGAAATGATACAGCCCAAAGCTACCAAGGGTCTCCTTTTGGTGATCATCTGTTGGTTTATTGTTGTTTGGCACAACATCTTGCTGCGATGCATGGCCTTCTAGGTTTGGACACATCTGTAGCCCAGCTACTGCAGGGACCATACATATCCCTGAGTTAGCTTTGGTTTAGGTCACTTTAGTGCTGCTGGCAAGGAAGCTGCAGTAGCCCAAGGCTTGACATGAAAATAGCCTGCCAAGGGTTGTTTAATCAATTGTTTCAGCCAGTTCTGCAGCTCACAGTTAGTTCCAAGGACAGACTGAGTTGGTTACTGTGAAGCTGGCTGATGTGCACTTCTTAAAGCCATGGCACAGATTTATCCTTTGTGGCTTGTGAACATGGGCTTGCATCTGTTGGGTTCTCACATGTATGCTCTTCATCACTGAGGTCAGTGATAGCGAGTCTGCCCAAGGGGAGCTGTACAGGACCCACCAGGCACTGCTGTTTTCAAACCAGGTGGACGATGCCTGCAGCTGCCCTTGAAGCCTGTGCCACACTCCAAGCCAAGTGTCATGGTTTTAGCTGGGATAGAGTTAATTCTCTTCACTGCTAAAACCATGACACCAAGCCAGGGAGCGCAATGGCAACCCACTAACTCTTGGCCTTCAGGCCAGCCCAAAGTGAGGTCTATGAGCTCTTTGTCCTGTCTCAGAGTAGCAGCTAATGCTGTGCTGGAAGGTGCCAAGCCAACTCCCTTCACCCTTAATTCCCGTTGGCCTGTGTACCAAAACACTTTCTAATTTTCTTTTCTATTTTTTTTTCTTTTCCTTAAGACTAACAAATTTCCCTGGGCAGCGGTCCTGATGGAAATAAACTATGTGTCATCTTTTGATGGAGATGTGCCAGCTGAAGCCTAAGGGATGAGAATAAGACCCATTTCACTCGCGATGTGTACTCCAAGCTCGAAGCAAACCAGGCCTCCAGAGGCAAAAGTCAAGCACATCGACTGACTCCTCAGCCTCTTCTTCTCTTCCTCCTGGGTGACAGTGGCACGTGCCTGCAGTCTGCCCAGATGGGCACATCCCTAGGGCAAGGGGCTGCAAGGGGCTACGACAGCTCTCCTGAACATAGGCAGTGTGTTTTGCCCACCTGTCAAACTGACCAAGCCCAGAAATCAGGGGGGTGGCTGGGGGGAAGAATGAAAAGATGGAAGCAGAGTTTGCCCGAGGTCTCTCGTTACAGTCTCCTGAATAGTACTGATGTATTTCATGGCACTGCATTCTAACACAGAAGGTGGCCATGGTCAGCCTTTGCCAAGAGTCCCCTGACATCTCTATACGCCTTTAACCAATATGGAAGGCAGAGGTGTGATTAAAATGGAAAATCGGGGACACCCTGTTGTTCACAGTAGCAGGTAAAATGTTGCAGAATTCATCCCTGTTACTCTGAGCAGCTCTTTTTTGATAAAAATCACCCCAGAAAGGCTTTGAGGTAAAAATTTACCTGAGAGAAAAGAGTGGGAAGGGAGAATGCCCAGGAAACATCCATTAATTCAGACCAGCTTTCTAAACAACAATTATTTCAAAAATAGCCAAAGGTCAAAAACTGCAATAAACCCTGATCAAGGGCAACATTTACCTCAACATAAGTATTATCTTAATAGAGTCAGGTTTTTTGGCTGAGCGAAGCTTAACAGAAAGTTTTCCATGCAAATACCATTTTGAAAAAAAAAAAAAAGGCAACAGGAAGATCCTTCGGCCAGCCCAGGTTTAAAATCATGTGTTGGAGACTCTTATGACCCCTTGAGATAAGAATTTCATCTAGGCTGAGCATCATGTACATTGCATACAGTGCTTTAAAATCCAGAGTGAGAAAAGATTTCCTGACTTCAGCACATATATCATGTTTGTGAACGTTAGCTGCTTTGTTTTCATTACACTTGCCTTCCTTGTCAGCACCCCAGCTAAAATAAAGCAATCCCCAGGCAACTTTCACAAACACACTGTGGGAAGAACGTACATTCATTATATGGGGTCAAATTCAACATTGTGCAACTCCATTTACTTTAATTGAATGTGACTCACACAGTATACACAGTAGGAAGTGCATATTTGCCTCCATATGTGGGGTTTTGGGAACTTTTTTGAATTAGCTGCAATTATTTGCCCAGCACTGGTCCTTGGCATAGAACACCTGAATGAAGACGTAAAATTTTTAATAGATATTCCTCTGATTTATGAAAGAAAATAAACTGAAAACCTCATTCCATTCCCTACTCATTCTCCCCAACAACAACTTAAATATTGAAGCTGCAGCAATGCTTATATACCCCCATGCCTAACCTAAAAATCAAGATTTATTCTTGCTTTTGGCAAGTTATTCTTTCAGAACTTTGGACTACCTGAGTAAATACAAAATGAAGGAACCCTAGAAAAGGCTGAGAGGTTATTTTAGATCCTGCCTGTAAACATTTCTTGCTACTTCATTTCCAGTAGTTGCTTGCAGCTGATTATCACTTTGGGGCACTTCCTCCTATGTAAAAGATTACCCAGTTCCCTGTTTCTAAGTCGCCTTTACTTTTGCAAAAGTAAAAGGAAGACGAAAATAAATGAAAAGTCAGGCTGATGGTCTCTGAAAGAGCAACCTTCTTTCCCTGTCAATAAATAGATCCCTGAAATCCTCTTCTGACAGCCTTGGAATTGGGCCTCTAGCAGTAATGCTAAAGCTGTGATTTAAAGTTGTAGGGTACGATTCTCCCTTCAGTTACAGTGATGCAAATCTTTAATTTCAAGGAAGCCATCAGACTGACTTCAGAAGATATCTGGATCTTGCCCCACTGTCCTTGGAGATATTAGCATTACCCCTTGAATCACAAATTTACATTTTCACATTTATAATTACACCCTTATCATACAGGATTTTGCTCATCTGTGAAGAATCTCCCCCCGTATACTTTTGACTCAGTGTGGAAATCTAGAATCTCAAATCAGCAAGAAACACTGTTGAGTTTCTCTCCATAATCTGTGACATGCATTTAAAAGTGAAGAGGCTATTTTTAATTACAATTGACAGTTTTTCTCTTGGTTCTCCCAGAGAAGGAATCTTGCTGGAAAAGTGGTGCTGCTTACATCATCACAATGGGAGCTCAGTGGAAGAAGCTGTAAACAGACCTCTAGGGAGCTTCAAAGAGCAGCTGTTAGACTGTGAAGTTTAAAACCAGGAAACTTGGTTTTCCCATCCCTTCTGAGGGTCTCTGAGTAGGAGAGGAAGGAGAAGAAGGAGCTTCTTCCCTGCCCATACTGTGGCCCTTGGAGCTGGGCATTATGGGGGGCTCTGCTCTTGGTGGACACTTCTGTGCTGGGAATGCAGCACTGCTCCCAATCTCCTGGGTCCAAATCTGCAGCCTAGGACCTGTCACAGCCCTATGGCAAGGCAAGCCCTGGTGATGTACCCTGCTCCCATACCCATGTTTCCCTGAGGAGGAAACATAGGTTCAAGCATAAGTTCAAACTCCTGAAACTCTGGCCGATGATTTCCCACTGGCAGGTCTGTTTACTATTGCCATATGCTGTACATGGCTCACTCTGTCCCCTTGTCCTCCCTTGCCCCTCACTCTGCACCAGGCTCTGCTGAGTCAGCAAACGTGGTTCAGAGCCATAAGTACATGGTCAGAAAATGCACTAGGTAAGTGTAAAAAACACACAGTTAAATTAGGAAGTAGCATCAGTTCAGTAGAGTGCAACCCTTTCCTGGGGATGGGGAACCAGACAAGCTATTAATAAATTATTTTTTTTTTCTGAAGTGCTTTGAAAAGGAATTTGGGGACTGGGAAAAATTGCAGCACTGAACAACCAGCTCCTGTGAAGCCTCCTGTCCTGGGTTTCTCCCTAAGCGCTGGCACAAGCCCTTTCCCTCACTTTTACAGCATCCACTGAACCAGCCTATTCAGAGGCGATTATTAGTGCCAGCTACAGCAGAAGCAGCAGCACATTTCTTTTTTTCTCTGCAAACAAACATTTAAGCCCTCCTGGCAGGACAGTCATGCCGCAGGGGAAAAAATGCCCTTGGTCATCAGATCTGTCAAGATTTAGTAACTAACTGTACCAGGAGTGTAACGTCCCCGGCAGGCAACACGGCTGACACACAGTGTCTCTCGGCATTATTTTATTGAGTCGCATCCCATGAGCTACAAAGGTCTCTGGGAAGCTTCAGCTCTCTTGACCTAGTGCAGAGGTGATGGTCTTGCCTGGGTTCCCATGGAAGAGCCGGAGGATGCTGAGGGCTGGGAAAACTTAAACAGTACAGCAAGGTCAAAGCTCAGCAATGAATCTCAGCACTTTCAGGCCTTGTGAGATCTCCCCAGCAGCTGAAGGACCTGGTTTGGGAGGAGCTGTGCCTGCTGACAGGCAATACTGGTGGCTTTTTAAAGCAGAAGCTCAGATTTCATACTATTGAGTGTTAGCTTTGTAATAGTTAAGTAAAACGCTGTTTGGGCAGTAAAAAGTGTATAGCAACTGAAACTGCAGAAGCCCACACAGCAACAATGAGATAAATGTAATAAACAGTGTAGCAGAACTGGGGTCAGATATGTAGCTTATGGGCATGGTATCTTATAATTTCAGAAACCCATACACTAGAGCTGAAACATAAATATCCTGTATCCACTACCAAAGCAGAAAAAAGTATTTTTAACTGGTGTGGGACAAAGTCAGGAATTTTGTGCAAGGGATAAAAATTAAGCCATAATATGGAAAAAAAAAAAAAAAAGGAGAGTGCTCCTTCACAGAGAAATCAGTTTTGAGGTTATACCTGGTTTAGCAGTACCCAAGGGAAAAGTAAGCAAACAACAATGTGGCATTGTAGAGAGACCAAGCCAGAAGGTAAGGCTGGGCAGAATGTTCCTGGAAAATATATATAGCACATCAAAAGCAGCCAGTAAATAGAATTTGACTCATGGTCTGGTTAAGGCACAGTTCGCCTTCACAGGTAGTATGGGGGCTGCCTTTTTACCAAGTTACAGGCAAACTTGTAACCCAACACCAAAAAAAAAAAAAAAAATGGCCAGAGTTGGAAATCCAGTTCTGGGGAGGAAAGCTGATTGGGGATGACTTTTACTTCATTACGAAAACACTGGAAAAAATATACCTGAAGATGCACAGGCAGAAATAGCAGCATCCAGCAGAATAAACAGCATTCAAGCTATCTAGACCAACTGAATCTATCAGATTATGCTAGAAATCTATTTTTTCTTTCAAGCTGTTGAACATTTTGTCATCTGTGCACAAAGAACTAGGTGGAACCTGGGATCAGAAGGATGGCATAAAAATAAGAAAATGAAGGGGGGAAAAATATGCCTGCATATAGCAGACTAACTCAGCTGAACCTCCCCAAATATCCAGTTTGTATCAGATTCACATAAAAGTCCAGGTTAGTCTTCTGTCTTATTTGGACCTGTTCACTCACCACACATCACAAAAGCACATGTATTTTTATTGATCACCTCTGTCCACACCACTACATTCAGTTCTTTTGCTGCATTGTTGCATTGATTTCTTCTGCCCAAATCACACTATTGATTTTCCCTGCTCCTGTTACACGTCTCCCGTGCTTCTCTCAGCTACCCACTTGATATAGTAGAGAAAGTGTAAGATTAAAGTGCTCATCTTACAAATACTTATGCATATGAAGAATTTACACACAAAGATAAATCCAAGGCCACTGCTCTGTTGCAGAGTCTGTGTATAATGCTATATGTGAGATTTTTTTATAGAATACAAGGCCTACATGAAAATACAGAACAAGGATTGTATGCAATCCTTTGCTCCTGGTATTCATCAAGGCAATAGCAAACACTTCAAGACTAACACTGAGCTTTCAGCGGTTCTGCCAAAACCGCACTGAAGCGCAGTTTTAGTTAAAGTTTTTAACACAGAGATGAAAATAAGACTTTTCTGCCAAGAATGGACTAGATTTCCAGCCGAAGTCAGGACTTGCAGATGCAGCCAGATTTTAAGGAAAGGAAAGGACAGCTTGTGATATGCCCTACACTGAGTGTCTGGATTTTTTCAGATACTCTGCACCGGAGATGCTGAGGTTGTTGGGAAGTCACCTCTTGACTATGGATGCAAAGCCTTTGGGAATTCTACTTCAAAACACAATCCATGTACCACACGTAGAAGCATATCTGGTCTTTCACATCTGGCACATCTGGTCAGAAATTTTCTATCTATACCTTTTTGGTGGGTAATTATATATTTTAATCTTTAATTTTTTTTCTTACTGTGAAATGTGTAACCTTAATTGTAAAACCAACAGTTCTTAGTGAAAACCAGAAAATGTACATGTATCAGCAATGTTATTTTTTTCAGATTTTCAGTGAGAAGTGGATATATTCCACAGGAGGAAGACCATATGTGTTTTTCGGAGTTGCTGTAATGTTTAACAAAATTACATTTAAAGTAATTGTGTGTGTGTTGTTCTAAGCACAGACATTTTAATGAGTAATTCTGTAATATTTAAAAAATTATAGTCTCAATAGTTTATTGAAATACATCACTGATACTGAGAAAATATGCTCTAAGTTTCTATATGAGATGGTATCATAAACTGTACATGATAAGATGTTTAGTACCCAGCAATTATTTTGTAAGTAGCAGTGATTTCCCTTGAATTATAAACTATCCTTCTACCTCCCTGAACTCCAGTGAAGATGAGGAGGAGCTGCTTTGGAGATTTCTTTATCAAAAAGAATTTCTTGCACAAACCCCTGTTTTGAAGCATGGGAAAAGACACAGATAAAATAATCCTACCAAAGCAAGAATGGACAATTTGAATGCATGGGGAAAACAGTGCTGTCTGATTATTATTACTGTGTAGTTTCACGGGTCCCTTGGATGTTATTTCCTATCGACTTTATAGCTCTTTCATCCAAAACCCCAAGAATTTGTAACAAAATGTTGTAGCCACAAGGGAGAGATTTTCCTTTTTATATAAAAACCTCATGGTGACACTATGAAGATGGTACTGTTTAACAATCTTTATGTGATGCTAAACAGTTGACAGACCTGTCTGTGACCACCTTACGGAGGATTTACTAGCCTGGGGAGCCAAACATAGGAGCTCAGCATCACCTTACTATGAGTGACCTTTGCAAATTAGTCACAAAACAAGGTTTCCAGAAATGTTTGCCCAGAGCTTTTAAGCAAGAAGACCAGCCGCAATATTGCTCTTAGGAGAAAGAGGAGCAGGTGAACAAGCTGTTACCTTCTTGATTGCAGTGTAAGTCCTTAGCTGTGCATAGCAATTACCCACAACAAAATCGCCAATATCTGCTAGCAAGAAACGGGCTTCTTGGTGGGACTGGCAAGCTCTGCATAACACAAAAGGCGAGATCATTTCTTCTCAGGTATTTGGAGGAGCTATCTCGTTGGAATGTAAGGATACCTCTGCTCATATGGAAGTTATGGTGGCTAAAGCAAAGGAAAAAAATCACATAGGCACTTGGACAAATCTACAAGCAGAAGCCCGTCTCTCTCATGGGGGTCCCCTGCAGCCCACCTGCCCCATGCGGCAGTCTGGAGCAGGTGCTACTCCCCTCAGTGTGCCCCATGATGTGCTCTTCCACTACTATGACAAGGTGTCACAGCCCAGGGCAGGGACAAGAGGAGAAGGCCTTTGCTTCTGGACCAGGGAGTGGCATTTTGGGGTCTCCTTTCACCACCCAGGGACAGCATAGTGCTCAGCAGGCTTCCCTGGTGTGGACAGAAAATGTTGGGATCATGAAGATGGTGGTAGAGTCCCAGAGGTCCTGCATGGGGGCTACTGTTGAAGAGCACAACAGACCATGACATGGGGACAAAATTAGTCTAAAAATTCCTTTTAGGAATTGCTTTTGTCTTAAGGTTGCTTTTATCTTAAGCTGAGTTTTCTGCTTGGTGTTTTTCCTGAGTTCCCTTGTATGTTCAAGGTTACAGGCACGATCCCTAGCTCATGTACCTTTTCACAGCACTGTAGTTGGCTATGAACATCCAAGCAGCTTCTCAAAGAAAGTCTGGGGTATAAGAAACATGCGATGCAGACTGTATTTTAAACTGCTTTTTGAAAATGGTCTGAAGCTGGCCTGTTTGTTTCTCTGTCCCAAGCTCTCTTAAAGAGTTTATAATATCCCTCTGAAGGCATAGATCTGGTTTCGGGCTGAGGCAGTTTTATTCCCAGTTATAGCTGCATCAGCAAATAAACTGCACTGCTGGAGGATATTGACTCTCTACCTCACATCTGTGTGACCAAGCCATGGCCATTTATTATTCTGTTATTTTCAAACCCCAAGTTTCTTTAGCCAGCAAGTGATCTCAAACCACTGCTTTCTAGCTTTTAAAATCAATTGATAAATAGCATTTGTGTGTCTCTAAGAAATCAATGCACAATTACTTTGAACTGTTCAAGAAAATAGGATTTTTGAGACACTATATCCTCCCTTCACTCCCTTCAACAAGCTTGATTTAAAAAGTAAAAAGAAAGAAGAAGCATGAGTAGCAATGCAGACTTACAGAAATGTGACTGATCTACAGTCAAATTACTTTGTGAAACTGGGATCTTTATTGTTAATCTCAGGTCTTTCTTTCCTTTGGTCCCAGACTCCTCTCTCCACAGGAGAATGTAGAGGTTCCAGGCTTTAGGGTGTGTTTTAAATCTTAGGATGTATATAGTATGGTATTTACTGTAAATTACCTGTGAAGAAATTCAGAAGAAGAAATGAATCAGACAAAGCAAGAAGTTTTGAATGTAACGCTTACAAAATCTCAAGCTCAGAGCGACTGGTGTAATGGGTGAAACTACTTGCATCCAGAATGTCTGACAAAGTCTCTTGAGCTACCTAAGTTTTCAAAACAGGAATAAAGAACTGCAATATGGGATCCATCAGTCAGCCAGGTTGAAACTCTATAGCTGTGTGTTTAGTGGTTGCAGAAGAAACCAGTACACATTACCCTAGCAAGGTAGTTGCATTTGGGTGATGGATGTGGTGTAACTGGTATTCAATTAATTCCACAGTAAAATCCATATACATAGGCCCATGCCTGACTATTATAAGAAATAACATTTTAAAGTCACTTTAGATACAATAGAGTACAAGGACATAACACAGTTAAGGAAAAGATGCTTTTCTTCTTTTCCTCAGATAGTTTTACAATTAAGCTACTTTGAGATTTTTTGACATTGATAGAATGGGGTTTACCAGAGAGGTTATACAGTGTGTCATTGCAGCACATCTTCCTGTTTGCAAGTCTGGCTCAAAGGATGCACAGAAATTAACTGAGCTGCCTTCTTGAAGAAGTTCCTGTCTAGAATAGAGGAGCTTTCCAGGGACTTCTCTTATAAAGAGTATTTGAGTGTTTCTGAGGAAAGACAGAATAAAACTGAAAAGGTAAATTCTGCTTAAGGAAAAACTCCATTAATTTGGCTGTTTTAATTCAGGACTCTGGCTAGAATCATAACCCTTTTTCAATACATGACCCAAAACCTTAATTATTCATTTTCTTGATTACCTAGGGAAACAGCCATCAACCCAACAACTCAGTGTAATATAGTGATGGTAAGGTCTAGAAAAATGGTGGACATAAAGAGCAGGAACATAAATATGGAAGACTTAACTGCAGAGAATTAGGAAGCTATTAAAGGAGAGGATATACAGAATAAAAGGGTATATGGCTGGGGAGCCATGATTATAGTTTTATCAGGCCTGGGAGTTAAATAAAAGTGAAAACCTAAGAGAAAAAATCAAAACAATTGAATCTGAAGGGCCACTTTGATCAGATTAACTGAGATGGAAGTGGCCTAAGGGATAATACAATATGCAATCCCAGGAGACAGACACACTTGCAAACAACACCCGGACTCTGTGTCCTCATGCAACCAGGACACAAATTACAAAAAAGCCCAGGGAACCTGCACTTGCAATTTACCTCTACCAGTTGGAGCGGTACAGTGAGGTATTGCACTTCTGACTCTGATTCTCTCCAGGGAACAGGGTTTTTATAAGGAACAAAGATAGGGACAGGCTAAAGCCAAACAGACAGTAAGTGCACAAAGCTCTCCCCCAGGCTGGTGAGACTGTCTTGAGGCAAAGACTCCAATGGGTGACAATTTACCTTGGTCAGGGCAGATAACATTGGGAAACCAGCAAGTTCCCCGGAAAACCACTGGGGCAAGGTGCTGCAAGAGAAATGTTCAGACCGATAGAAAAGATGCTACAGCAGAGGGATAAAATAATGCCCAGAGTGCAGGTCTGGGCCCTTGCCTTAGGTCAGTCTGAGAATATTTTTCCTCCATTTAATACTAAGAGATGAAAAAAACAAGCAATGAGCTGCTCAGAAAGCTGACTGCATCTGGAAGCAGTCAGCCAAAGGACATGGTAAGTCTGTCCCTTCCCACCAGCACTTCCCGCAGTGCAGCTTCCCCTGTGCTCCGACAACCTCATTCCATGCCGTCTATGTGGCAGGCAGGGAAAAATGCTCCCAGCTTTGCCTTGTAGGCCTTTCCTGTATCAGCATGTAAAGAGTTCCTTCATTCCTCCTCATGGTAAGGAAAATGAAACAATCCTTCCAAGAACCAAAACACACCGAGTTTGTACGTACCATTGAGACCTCAGGAGGCCAAAGTAAATGAATAAAGGATCTTCAAATGATTTACAACAATAATTGCTGGGATTATTCTGAAAGTGGCAGAGGAGGAAGATAAAGATGGAGTTGATAAAGGCAGTTAAATTTATAAAGAGTACAGACATGACCAAGAAAATTAGAATAAACAAAAAGAGATTCTTTAAAACCATGAGAAATTATCAGCAACTAATGAGTCTTTGAGACATGACAATGGAAAAGTACAGATGAAGCTGATACTGCTAGGAAAGCTTTTTGTTTTGTTGTTCACAATAGAAGCTGAAGGTCATTTTCTAGTGACGGAGATATATTTTCCTTGGGGAGAAAGAAAAGTGTTAAAAGGCTTCGTGATTATACTGGAACAGATAATTAGACAATAAGAAGTCGTAGAGGTTGACAAGGCACTGGGCCCAGAAGATTTCCAGGCACAGCAAAAGCGGCTGATACAGAGACAAGAATTTGTGGGCTGGATCAGAGGAGAGGATTTGCTTATGGTTTATATGCTATTATAACACACTGGGGACTCAGCTCTGTCACCAAAACATCCGTACCCAGAACACCTGTGTAGGACCAGCAGATATGATAGAGGGCCTCCAGGAGACCTAGGAGCAGTGGAAAACAAATGGATGCCTTAAGCTAATTCATATAGCACTAGATCCTGGTGTTTCTCAGTCAAGCCTTGGGCCTTTTATTCAGAAGGTGGCTGGTGGCTGGGACAACACACTGCATCAGCAGAGAACAACAGTGTATTTCAGCTCCAGAGGAAACCAGTGGAAATCGAAATCAAAGTATAGAGTCCTTTAGTTTAAGTAGGCATTAAGCTATGCAGGTAAGAATTAATTTCTTTTTATTTCCTTTCAAAATGCTAGCTAATCGTCTGGTATTTTAGTCTTTAAATATTCCAGTAACAGGAGTGTCCATTAATTGTTGACTCAACCATTGGCAAGAAAGACAGGCTATAATGTCTAAATGACCAACTTGGAGGAAATATTTGTGAGTTCGATTCTGAATCTAGTGTTTCTCCTTGAGTAGCTTAAGACAAGCTGTTTGCCCTCTGAAAGACCTCCTAATTCCTGATACAAGAAAATTCCTTCCTTTCCTGATACCGCTGTAACTCTAGCAATATATCTTTAACCGCACTCATATTAGTTCATCTGGTCTCGTCAGGATGCTTGTTCTGCTTCAAGCCAAATTGCATTTCTCCTCAGTAATGTTAACAGCTATTCCTCTTGTCCTTTTCTTAGACAGATTTAACACATCACTCCTAGGACTAACTCGATGTCAGTGGGCAAAGCCCAACTGATGGTCTCTGTGGACATTAGAAAAATCATAAAAGCCTGTACATGAAGATGCAATTATTCCTTAAGGCCTATTCCTGAGCCTATTGTGAAAGATGTCAGGAAGCCTGGCAAGTCCTGCAGGCTTATTCTGTCAAGGCAGGACCATCTTTATACTCCTCTGTTTAATCTCAAATGAATTATAACAGGCTATTTGGAAACAACTTATGAGGCTTCCTATATTATTTCCACCTTCAAATTTATAAAAAGGCTATCTTTCTGTGTCCTGAGTTTCTGGGACCATCTACAAGCAAATCACAGATTCCCAAGGATAACATTCATTCCCATGAACATTACTGATTATATTGGGTTGGATGGGTATTCAGCATCACTGACTAGCTGCCACAGGCATTTTGTTCAACAGGTGAAAAATCACAGGCTTCTTTGGAGCTATATCAATTTATACCCCAGTGATTGGAAATTAGTTGGCCCTGTAGGTTCTTTCTCAGCATGTGGCAGAGTAGGGTAGATGAACAGGATATTCTGCTCTGATGGTGACAATTTCCTTAAGTCCTTATGTGAGGAGAATGCTGCCTCTGAAAACCACATGCTTTCTAAAAATTCAGATCAAGTTGTAGTTTGAGTTTACCCCTCACAGATCTGAATGTTGCATGCAAACTCATCTGAAGGGTTTTTTTGTCCCAGCAGTCTTGCTGATTTACCAAGCATTGTACCTAAGCATGGTAGCCAGTTTTCACAACTGCCGATGTCTCCATTTGTGTTATCTTTGTGAGTGCTCTGCAAAAATCAGGCCAATTTCATATCTAGAGTTAGACACAGTGATCTGATTAATATATAGAGGAAAGTGTGGACCATGTGGCTATAAGATGTGGTCACAAGTGGCCATGTGATCTAAAGAAGTGCAGAACAATCAATAATCTTCTGTGATAAAGATCTTCCAAATACACCTTTTCTATACGCTGTGACCACTGTACTGTTGTAATGTGTGTGCCCCCACTTGCCACTTAGTGACACAATAAAGGAGGTGTGAAGGAGGAGAGGGAATGGCTCCTTCTAAGGAGCCTTGGTAGGAAGCAGTTTGGACAAGTTAACTGCATTATAGAGAGGCTCAGGTTAGAGGCTGCTGATCAGTTAGATCTCAAACACAGCCCGTATTTTGAGTCCGACTGGTACCTCCTTAACATACAGTAACAAGATTAATGCGGACTGAAAAATACTTGGAGGTATGGGATGGAGCAGCCTGATGCATAACCAAACTCTTCTAAACGTTGAAGGTAGCTTAACAAGGTTTAAGTAGCAACAAAGATGGGATTTATTAGTGTTGATTACTTATGCCACAAATACCAGCCAAGGCTAGCAAAAAGTCCATGTTTCTCGTATAAGAATAATTGTCCTGTCTGAAGGAAAGCAGATGGATTGTTTACACTGAGGGAGGAAAAAAAAAAGCCAAGCTAAACTTGTCCTACGCTGTTATGTCCATTGCACTGAGAAAGTACTTTCTAATTAGTCTATAGCTCAACCTGTAATGATGGATATCTAATTTATATTATCTTGATGTGACAGACCTGGTATAGTAATATCTGGCAATTAGTCACACTTCACTGGGCCTTAGCTTAAGCATTTTGCAGTGAAATACAGGTTTGGATATGTCACTGCCATTTCCTGTTATTTCTTATAAGAAGGGCTGGTGAAAAAGCATTAAAATACTAAATGAGTTATTGCAAAGGGCTGCAGCATCAGCTTTTGAATCCTATTTAGCACTGCTAAATTACAGAACAGCACCACTACACCATGTGTTGTTACTGGCTGATATTTTGTTAAACAGAAAACCAAAAGCAAAAATGTTTGCACAGTTAGAACCTGATGTCAGATTCAACAGCATTTGCCAATATATAAAGTTAAAGCAGAGCTTTAATGATCTGATTTGCTTTACCTGACAGGTATCCAACAGATAAAGAAAAATAAAAGCCTGGTAAGAGCCAAGATATTTATAGGAACCACCACTCCATGAAAATGGTGCTGGTTGTTTTTATTGCAGGGAAGCATGGTCACGAACAGCAGTGGTCCAGGAGGAGGTGGATTTGTGGTCATCGACAGCTGTCCCAAAGGGAAAACCAGACCATTACTGAAGCCCAGGAGGGAGAGAAGTATAGGCCTTGGGGCTGCCCTTCCAGCCCTAACAGTATGTGGCAGGGGTTGCTACAAGGGGAGCTGTCTGGTTCCCAGGACACAGCTCACCCAGAAGTGTTGGTCTTACCACTACGGGTGGATGATGGTGCTGGTATTTTTAGTGTACAGGCCCCAGGAGTGCTTCCAAGCTCTTGTCTCTGCATATGGGCCTTGCATGTTTCTCAGCTCCACAGTCGGAAGGGCCCAGGCGTGAGCACCGGTCACCCCTTCCCAAGGATTTGTCCCCATGGGAACAATACACGGACTAGAAAAAAGAAGCAGCACACTCTGCCAGGATGATGGGGGACCCAGGCTACCCTGTGACACCCGCATACTGCTAGTGTAGACACAGCCAGTAAAGACCAACCCTTCCGCATTGTAGCACAGGGCACCCAGAGGCTGTTGAAACTCAGAGCAAGCTTTATTCAGGGAAGGGATCTGAAATCGTGTGTTGCATTTATTTATTTAAATCACTGCTAAGCTTAACTGGGAAAGAAAGTGACGGAAAGCATTGCCTTTAGGAAATCCCACTTGGAAGCAGTTTTTGTGCTATACAGAGTTGCAGGAGGCCGTGGCCCCCCCAGGCACTGACCAGGCCATGCCTCTGTCCCTTGCCTCTGAGTGACTCCTGAAAGTGAGCCAGGGACACCTCGGCCAGGGATGGCGGCAGTGCCACACCTCTTGCTAAGGCAGACAACCTCATGTCCTCTAGCAAGGAAGGACAAGTCCAGGAGCATGGGCCAGAGCCAGGCCAGAGCAGTAGGTGGAGGTGAGACGCCTTCATGCTTAGCACACAACCCAGGAAGGGCAAGGGGCTGGCAGCAAAGCCGTAACACTGACTATGCACGGGGCACCGGCAAAGCTGCAAACCAAGGTGCAAAAGTGGAGAAACATGCTTTCTTTTTTCTTTTTCCTCTTGGCAATAAGTTCTACCTGTCAAAACGGTAGGTACAGCCATTTCAGACAGAAATGTAATTTACAGTTTGAAGGTGTCCCTCTGAGTCTGTAAACTCCTTGGGGCAGGGATTATGTTTTTGATCTGACTAACGAAATGTAAAGCACTGAGCTTTACAACCCAGAATTTCCAAAAAGATAAAGAACAATGATAATAACTCCCCCCCCCAATCTTTGGAACATGTAGCTTGCTATTACCAAGCTCTCTGCTTGCAGGAAGAAAGCTATTTATAGGTTGAAACAGATTTGCAATCATGTGTGATAGGGAAGGAGACTGAGAAGAAATACGCAAACCAAAAAAAGCAATAGCAAAAATTTGCATAGTTCTTTAAAGTTTTCTTCAAAAGCTTCTGCAAAATGCAACCATCTGTTTTTTTAAGAATATCCTATGGGGGTAGCATGGACTGCTCTCTCCTCTTTTTCCTCCTTTTTTTTTTTTTCCTGTTTGAAACAACAAACTACTTGTGGAACAGTCTTTCCCTTTAGCAGGGAATTGTGTGTAATCGTAAACTATTAGAGACAGACATCTGCATAGTAACCTGTACTGCTGTATTCAATTACTCAGTAAGTATTTTAAAGCAGTTAGTATGTGCCAATTTACCTCATGATGAAAATGTTTGTCAGGATAATATGCTTTATTCTAAGCACCTGCTATTTAATTTTTGAGAGATCTGGAAGTGTAACGAGGAAAGAGGAAAATATATGCTTGCAGCTCAAACATGAGCTGTAAAGGTAATTTTAGGGTGAAAAGTGGTACAGCTGAATGGAGACTAGACCATTTTTCCTCCATTTGTAAGCCAGGCACAGAATGACAAGCTAATTCCCAGCAGTCAAATGCTACAGGCATGGCCATTACTGAGGCTAGTTAATCTTTCAATCTGTGTCTCTATTTGAAGAAAATGGTGCAAAAAAACCCCAACCCTCCAAAACCTTTTTGTTGCCTGTGTGACCCAGCTCTGTGGCTGGAACATTGTCAGAGGGCCCAGGGAGCCCCAGCCTGGGGCCGAGTGGGGACAGGGGGCTGAAATGCAGTGTGAGGAGATACCATGGGCATCCATCACATGACACCGCTGCAAAAATTCTCCTTAAATCATATGTAGCTTTGAAAGCACAAAGTCCCCTCCCATTCCTATGCCAAGCTGGTCATCTGAGCAGCCAGAAAGCCAGTTCACAGCATCTCAGACAAGGTGGGGTTTAAATCAGCTGTTTGAAGCTGTCTGGGATTTCCATGAGTGACGATGGACCTGGAGTACTGCACAGGGGACAGGTGCTATGCATGGAAACCCAAAGTGTCAAGTTGTCATTCTCTTTATAGTACCAGCTTTCTTCTGCCGATGGTCCAGGAAGGACTGTGCTCTGGTGGTAATGCAGCAAAATCATCTGCTGTTTTGATTTCACCCCCAGTATTACTGTGTAATGGCTCAAGTGAGCATCTTGAGTAGATTGGTAAGTGTACAAAGACACCTAGATGTGTTATCCTGAAAAACATGTTCGTTCCCCCGGTGTGCAAAACACCAAACTACACACAGAGCAGTCAGGCTTTAAAATGAGACTTTCAAATTTGGGTATGTACAACTAGGCTTCTGAACCCATCTTGAATCATGTAAACAAATGATCTTGGTTCCAGACCGTCTGAGTAGGCAACGGTTCCCAAAGTCAGGCTGTTAATTTAGGTGCTTACTTTTGCATTTGGAAACTAATGCTAGACATCCATTTTTTCAACTCCTGGCATAGCTCTATAGGATCCACATGAAGGCTCTGGTGGATTTCCAAGCTCACACTTCCAGCCATTGCGTGCCTGGAACAAATCACATGCTTCAGCTAGCCCTTCTGCCGGTGAACTGATGGAAATTCACACTGTTTCACAGGCTGAACGCCCTGTGCAAAGGCAGAAGGGATGCAGTGAGACAGCCTGCCAGAGGAAGGCAGTTGGCAGGCTCCTGCCTTAGCACACAGAATCCAGCTGCTCAAAATGCATAGGATGTATCCTGCCGGATGGCACACTGGATGCCTACAGTGATGAGATAATGTGACATTCAGCGCTATCAGTGAGCAGATACAGTGAATGCTAATAAGGCCTGCTTCTATTCACTGTTGAAGACAGTCATAGTTTTGCTGTGAACTTTAGCAGTAGATGGAAAACAGTGAGGTTATGGAAGTCAACACCATAAGAAGGTCATTACAATTCAGGCAGTGCAGGCCAGGGACAGCACTGCTCATTCAGGTTGCCCTGGAGCCCCAGTCAGCTGGAAAATCACAATATTTGGGGGCAGCATCTGAGCTGGAAGCTGCATGGCAGCTTCAGCCTTCATCTTGCTGTCTCCAGGAGCAAATGAAACCCTGCTTCGGGCCTCTTCTGGGTGTATCCGGGGTGAATGTTTCCTCAAGTCGTAGCAGGGAAAATATTGAGCAAGCAGCTTTGCTCCTGCTCGCAGAAAGGAGCTTTTCTGCAGGGGAGCTGGCTGTCCTCTCCTCCACCTCAATCCAAGGAGGAGCATGGAGACTCCAGCTGTCCCCAAGCCAGCTTCTTCCTTCCAGGTAAAGCAGATGCCCTTGAAAACAGATCTCCACTCCTCTCACAAGAGCCTGCATCCACACTGGTCCACTTTTCCTGCCCCCAGGACAAGGACAGTGGCATGCTTCCTTCTCTCCAGCTGCAGCTAAGCAAGCACAGGTCTTTTCCAAACAAGATTTCCTTCATCCTCCTTCAGCTCAATCAATCACCTAGCACCCGTGGTGCATCATGTGTTGGCGATGCTATGTCCAAGGAGAGGGTTTCTCTCACCTATTCTGCTCAGCACCCTGAGCACACAGACCTGCACAGACCACAGGCCGTGTCAGTGAGAAAGGAGGTCTTGCTCTCCTTGCATGCTTCCTTGGGCCCTGGGGAGGAAAGGCAATGGCACTGGGGTGAGGCACTCCTGGAGGACTATGTGAGGGAGTCCCTCAGTCCATGCTCTGCCAACATCATCAGTGGGTAGTTAATTTGTGTTAGGTCCTGAGCAGCTGGTGGATGAAATGGATTGGGAACTGTTCCTCCAACTCTTTCTGCTAGGAAAATGTGTTCGAGATTTAAAGCTGTCTTGTTTCCCCTCCCCACCCCTGAAATGCACGAAGATTAAAAAAAATAAAACCTCATTTTTATATTTTCCTCTCATTTTTCACTGGGCACATATATCTTTGCCCAGTCTAGCTGACAGATCTCCCTCACCACACTTTAAAAGATTGCAAAGAACATCTGTAGCAGTGGGTGAGTACTGTTCTACTGTGTTTTACTGACATCTGGAAAATTGGAAATAAGGTGTTGAAATAACATTTACAGAGGAGTTGAACCAGCTAAGAATTTAAACATTTATTTTGCCCATAGTAGCCTTCCCCTAACACCTTCCCCAATATATAGGACTATAGAACACAAAGTATAGAACAATACTCAATTTAAGTCAGTTCACAGTTCAGCTAAAAGGCCACTGTCAGCCAAGCGGTGCAGTTACACTTGTAATAAGGAAAGGAGTTCATACAAATAAGATAGGACAAAAGCAACATAAATCCTCATAGATCAACATCAAAGATCATTACATGAATTAGCTACTTTTTTAGTAAGCTAAAATTTGTCCATTATTGTAAAAGTAAATGATACAACATCTTAGTCTTTGTCAGTAATCTAACTTCTAGCCACAATGACGGCTACCAGTGAGAGATGGCCAGGCACTTCATAGAGATAAATGGTAATAACTACATCAAACCATGAAATAACATTCCAGCAGCATCCCTAGCAGTGGCTGTAACCATTAAATTTCTTAAAAACGAGTTGGGCAGTTGATCTTATACAACTGATTTAATTGTTTAGTCCTTCCATATAATCTGAGGTTTGATACCAGTGCTCCTCACACAGAACAGTCAGAGGGAAGTCCTGAAGACCAGCTTCACTGTTTAGATTTCCTCCCTGCTTGCTTTCTTTCCAAGTGTAACTGAGTACATTTTTTCTATTACATTTATTTCCTCCCTTCGTTGCTCTGTCTTCCCTATTTCTTGCCCTAGCCTCTGATTTTTCTCCTTTCTTCTTCTCCTCATTTTTGGTCCTCTACCTTTTCTTTCCCACATGATTGTTGTTATAACACAAGGTCAGGTCTGTCAAACAAGCAGGCTTCACCTGCCAGCTGAAAATCTTAAGATTTATGTCTTCTGAGATTCTTGGTAATGAGCCCAGACCTCCAGCCCCAGCTGCCAAGGCATGATTGCTCCCTGCATTCAGTCTCACCTCATCCTCGGGACTGACAGCTTCACAGGCCCTCTTCACAGGGAGAAACATGTCCTGTAGGACATCAAAGACCTTCTCCCTGAGAAAAGTGGGAACCAGGACACTCTGAAGCTGACCTGGTGTGATATAGCAGGACATCATGGCACATGAGCAACTGTTTTTCATAAGGGGTGGGTTTGTTGCCTGAATTGCTGGCAATGAACTGAAGCTAAAACATGTCCAATGCAATGAAACACTGACAAATGGGCTTTCTGTAGTCCAAACCGTCTTAGATCTGTGAGGTGATGTACCCTTCTCTTTGCAAAAAGCCTGGTTGGTGCAAAAGAGCCATATCCCTAGGGCTTTGAAAAAGTGAGCAGTAGATAAGAGAGATGGCTGCCCCCCAGCCCCACCGGGCAGCAGATGAAGGGCAACCCTGCAAGTGCAAACACACAGCTGTTCTCTGTGATGCCCACAGACCAACACCACCAGTAAGTCAGCCTTGGCACAGCCCACTCACCCAGGGATGCCCAAGGACCAATGCAGCCCAAGAACTGTGGTGGGGGCTCTGAGAGGCAGCCAGCCTGGGGGAAGCTCTCTGGCTCCGTGTGACAGGCACAAGCTTGAGAAGCAGGTTCTGAAGCTGGCGATGAGGGCTGCAGGGAGGTGATTTCTCCCCCATGGCTGGGAGGCTGCTGCTGAGAGCCTCTGGTTGTCAGGTGTTGACCTGACCTACATTGTTAATACCAATTGCCAGCAAATGAGGAAGGAGGGCTGCTCATACACAAATCTGGTTAGATGGAAGGTATTTTTTCTCCCTGCTCTGCACCTAGGAGATTTCCGTGTTTGGAGAGGTTGCCTAAGTGGGGAAGAATGTAGCTTTAGGACGGCTTGCCGGTGCTCAAATGGCAGCAGCTCTCCCCTGCTCAGCTGTGTCAGCACTGCAGCCCCAGGAGATCTGCCATGGGTCCCAGGCCCCCTGTTGCATAGCCCAGAAGGGCTTTTGTGGGAGAGGAGGTGCTCCAGGCAGCTCTCACTGAGTTACTCCTGGCCAGAGCAAGTGTGGGAAGCAGCAGAGACAGATAAGCGTAGCTCAGGTTGTGTTTGTGTGTCTGTATGGGATCTCTTGCAACAGGACCGAGGCAACATCCCTGCAGCACACCTGCCTCCTCTCTCCCAGCCCGCTGCAGCATCATGTTGGCAGGGGCAGGGTGTGCACTGTGCCCAGGGCCTAGCTCAGCCCATGCATGAGAAGTGAGGGCAGAGGTTTGCCCTGAGGAAAGCTGTGTGCTTTCCTGCCTAAGTGAACGGGAATTGAGGCAGTAGCGGTGTCACCCCTCCACCCATCTCAACGGCAGATCAGACATTAGTGGCCACCCAAGCATTTGCAGCTGGTTGTAGCAGCACTGAGGATGCAGACAACTGCTTCAGGGATATGAAAGGGTGATTTCTGACAGCAGCTGAAACTGCTGTGGTGCCTGGGGAAAACGCTATGTTGTCACCGCATAGGCAGGCAGCAAGGAAAGACAAATTTTCCTCCACCTTCTACATCTCTTCACCGATCTACATTTTTTTTTTGTTACCGCAAATATTTCAACTGCAATTAAAAAGGCTTTATTAGCGTTTAATTGCTTTGGAGTCCTCACTGTGATGTTGAGTCCTCATGCTGATGTCATCCTGGTTGTCATGGATACAGGTGAACAAGCTGCTTGAAGTGCAACATCAGCGCCAGGCTGGAGGGGGATGGGAGGATGGAGGGGGGGGACTTGGGGAGAAACCTGAGGCTGAAAATAGGTGAGCAGAAACAGCTGCCATCGCCAGGTGAGTGCAACTGTAAGAGACAGGGAGGAGTAGAGGGCACTTAACAAAGATATTGAGGTTATGGCATTGCATTCGCGCCCTTCAGTGCAAGGTGGGAAGGCAGGCAGCTCCCTGACATTAAACACAGCAAGAAAAGTTCCCCCTAGACAGCTAACAATTAAGAGAAAAGCCCAGGCTGACGCATCTCCAAGTGCACAGTAATTAGAAAGACAAGTAGTGTCTTTCTTTCAGTTCAATCTGTCTAATAGGTAAGGAGGGAGTAGCAGAAGGGAAATCAAGGGAAAGAGCCAGAAAAATATATATGCTCATGGGAGTATGTGTGTTTTTATATATGCAAAAGATCAACTCTATGTGTCTGGAGGAGATAAAGGGAGGCTATGGGACTAGGTATCTGTTCATGTGCATCCGTATAAGACCCTTTAAAGAACTTTCCGAGTAGCAACAATAAAAATAATAAAGGAATCCCGCCTAAGCGAGTTGCAGAAGTAGTTCCTCTGCCTGTTCCCATTTCCCTTCTCTCCATCTTCTTCTCTTGCTGAGAAAGAAATTAAAATGTATTTTTCATACAATATCTCTAGCACTCTTTTATGTAATAATCCTCTTTCTGTGAAAGAGGCAGGTCAGCAATAGCTGCAGGCTCCTGCACAATCAGTGCTCATCTCATAAAAATCTCCAGCTTTCCCTGGGATTTTCCAGCCACAACCTATTAAGCATTTGCCTGTGACAAGAAGCCAGCCTGGGGGGAGGGGTTCTTTCAGATGATGCTTGGGCAAATTTGTATTTATTTACTGAGCAGTTGCATGGATTTTTTTGTAATGGAGAAATTAGTCTTTTAAAAATGATATGTTGGGTTTGAATTAATCTTAATAGGCAGTTACGGCTTAATGCACTCTTTAGCTTTTAGTCTAAATTTATTATTCTAAAATACAAGCTTAGTTTTAAATTGGAGAAGAAGGTGTGGAGTGTGCTTTCCTTATCTTACTCCCATCCTTTAACGCCTGACTAAAGGCGTGATTTGCCAAGTTAAAAACCAAGGTCAAACAGTGGTCTCTAATATACAAATACCAGAACAATGAGTTACAGCTACGCTTTGCACTACAGCTGACAGCAAATTTGGTGATTTAATATTTCCTGTCAGAAAATTACTATTCACTTAAATCTGAATTATAAGTTTCAATACAAATATTTGCTCTGAACAGTGACACAGAACTTTTGAAACTGTGAAAATGCCTTTTTCTTGTAATTATGTAACGAACTTCTTTTTCTGAGCTTCCAAGTGTCTGTATTGCAGTTTAGGCTAACTAGAACACACACACATGTACAAAGATATGGTTGCAATCAAAATTAAAAGCTTTGTTTTGCATGAATTGATCACCCTCCTCACTTTTTTATTTCTCAATTTTTTAGGAAATGTTAGTTTTTCCTCCAGTTCAGAACAGATATTTTTTCACATTATTTTTGGCTGAGCCTGCTGCACCTTATATAACCACGAGCGTAACAAACAAGCTGTTGACGAAATATCTTTTTTTTCCTGGTGTGCCCTCTTGAAACCACCTCATTGTGGTGACCATCACCAAACTCCGGACGTGGACAGCCTTTTCAGCAACCTCTGCATAGATGTCTTTCTTTGATTTTCCACCACGTCATTTGCAGCCTTTATGTCGGTGCGACTGTGTGTGGCACCAGCAGGGCTGTGCAGGCAGGCAGGTGGGCTGCAGGGGTGGTCCCAGTGACCCGTCCAGGAAAGGATGGGAGGCAGTTGGACTGCCAAAACCCATCCTGCCCTGACAGCCAGAGCCTGGGGCCTCCAGCCACTCTGGTCTCAGAGATCATGCCCTGAGCTCTCCTGCTTCTCAGCTTCCAGGCGTAAATGCCTATAAACTTTTTATGCAAAACTTATAGGGGCGGATGCCTGCCTGACGTATGACTGAGGTTGCTGAGCACCCTCTCCATATCTCATATCTGCTTCATTTTGAAACAACGTTCTTCTTTTCAACTCTGTTTCTCTTAATTTGGCCGGCTTCTCTTAATTTTACTGCAGTCTGAGCTATAGTCCTCCCTTCTACCTAGTAAAATCAATAAAAAAGTGTGAATTTGGGGGATGGAAATAATACATTAACTTCAAAGAGAAGAAGCGACCATGTCTTACTAGAGGATACACAACATGATGCCTCCCAAAGGGGTAGGTTCACCAGGACAAGCAGGGATCCCTCCTGGCACAAGATAACCCAGCCAGGACTGTTCCTTCAAGGGTTCACACCTAACTTCAGCTGAGGCCAGGCTCTCATTTAAAGCACTGTGTGCTGCACAAATCCAAGGGTGTCTCTGAACCTGTGAGGATGTCACACTGATGGGGAAAAGTCAGAGCACAATTTTAACTTAGCAGGGACCTCGTGCTTGATATCCAATGGTGTTCCAAGCCCTCCCAGCAGCATATGGTCACTGGGAGCAGCCAGGCATCTGCTTTTTACAAGGCTGGAGATCCTAGTGAGTCCCCACCAGTGCCTGGCTGCAGACACCTTCACCCAAAACCAGATCTTCAAAACCAGCAAGAAGGTGCCAATGAGGCACAAGACCTTGAACTGTCTTACTAGGGGTGTTGGGGCCAAAGGAAATGAAGTGGCAGAGTTTGGCTGCTCTAAATAAAACTTGCCTCAGGATCCTTTGATTCTTCTTGTTATTTTTTTTTCCCTCATGTTTCTTTTTCTTTCCATAATCTTTTTAACTTAGAGCACAGAGAAAAAATTTTGCCATGCCATAAATAATGATGGGGGTTTCATCTTCTGCCTTTCATCCACTGCATGGGGCTCAACGAACTATGAATAAGCCTATCCCAAACCATACATTAAAAATGCATTGTCAATTTACATCACATATGTGCCTAAAAATTGTCACAAACACCACCTACAATCTGCCAGACATTAATGGAGTAAAAGGACGCACAACACATTTCTGCAGTTCAGTGAGCATTTATTGGACATCTTGGGTGGGATTTACCTCATATCACTTAAGATGTTCACAGCTGAGCTAGTCACCATGGGCTCACCATAGTCGAAAGAGAGAAATAGGTGCATTTAGGTAGCAGCTTATGTGCTGTCTCTGCTTGAGCATCTACTTTAGGATGAGATGAATATAGCGGGCGTATTGACAGGGTTCTGCTAATGGCAGGTAGTGTCCAGGGGGAGTAAGCAGAGGCCTGGGCTGGATGTCTAGATGTCTGGGCTGGATTCTCATTCTTTATATGCAGTTTCATTGCTTCTCCCAGCTGGGCATTTTCCACTTATTTTCTCTTCTTTTAGGTGTGATCTTGCAACAAATCCTTGTGAAAGAAAAAATGTAATATTGAAGCAAGAAGGTGCTAATACTATAAACATAATTGGAGAAGCACAGCAGCAGTACCTTTTAATGCACTGAAAACAACTAATGTTGAAATCGTGACCATTCCTTTGTCATTATGTTGTCAAATCTCTGAAACTTTGCTTTTTTTAGCTTATCAAGTGTCATGAGAATGTCTGTAGATGTCCAGCATACTATGCATGTAATCTATGTTCTCTCCTTCTCTCTTTTCTCTGCTTCTTTATAAATGCAGGTAAGGAAAGCCAATATAACAGAACAAATTCAAATTTTGACTATACTGGTGTGTACATCTGCATTTTCATATATGTAGTCTTAATTAGCAAAATCCTGACTTAGGATTCTGAGGAGTCATTGTGTTATGCAGTTGGGGAAGTCTGGTTCAAATATTGTAATCAGCAGCCAGTCTCTGGTGAAGTCGGCAAAGTTGCTCCCATTTGAATTTGCTGAATTTACTCCAGTGCTTTACTTCATTTCTAGCCCTGCCTCCATTCCCCATCTTGTGTAAAACAAAATAAGTAACTTCCAGCTTAGCTTCTCACTGATAGTGATCTGCGTCATGAAATCATCACACACCAGACACTCTGCTTAACTGCAAGTGCTGGAAGCCTGATAGCTGAGCCTTTGCTGCAGAGACGCTCAAGGAGGGCTTATTTATATATGGCTTCTCAAAGACATCCCTTCTGCAGTTAAGGGTGCTCACAGGTCAGTGCTAAAGTAATTGGCTGGGCAGCATGGTGGGGGAGACTTCTGCTTTTGTATCTGTTGCCCCTGCTGTTGTTTTCCTTCCCTTAACCTAAGAAAACAAAAACAAAAACAGAAAACAACTCCAAAACAGAACAAAACCAAAAGAAAAAAAACAAAACTAATAAGAAAATAAATCACATAAAATCAACAAAAAATATTTCACCCCCAAATGACAGAGAAGCCTTATAGGTTAAGGATAGCTTTTATTTATTTTTTTTACCAGCAGTTGTCACAGAAGGAAATGGCCACTGTAGGCTTATAATTACTTGGCTTCAAAGGGGGAAATCTTTTACTTTCACCTCCTTTCTCTGTCTTTAAATTACTACTTGGAGTGTTTGTCTTTGTTGCAGCAGTCCTTATCAGCACTGCAGGAGACAGTGATTGCCTTGTATCTGAAAACTACAGTGAAATTAAACCTTAATTGGTTGTTTAAACGGGGTATGATATAGTCCTTGAAGGACTTAAAGATACATATTCTGAATTGGTTTCAGGTTTACTGTGAAGGCCTGAGTGTATACACCTTAGATGATTAAAAGAAAATACACCAAACACTCTTCCAGGATAGAACCTGATAATTTGGTATGACGCCATTACCGAAATTACAGGAGGAAAACTAGGGTACATTTTCCATGCACGGTCTCCCATTTCCTCCCTCTGGAATGACAGGTCATAGCTTATTTATGCATCACAGTCTTTCTGAAGAAGAGCAAAAACAAACATCCAAAATAAATAGATGAAAAGTGGCAATATAAGCATTTACTAATTTCTTGCAAGCTCTCCTAGTGGGAAAAACCAAAACCTTTCAAAAATGTTAATAAGAAAGGGCAGGAGGAAGAGATAGAAACAAGTGGGTGCCCATGGCACTGAAGACAGATTTAGCAAGATCTATGGTAAGCAAATGCCTGACCAAAGAGGTGTAAAATGTTCCAGCCTCACTTTGCAGGGAGTGCTTAGGAGCGCACACCCTCCTGGGTGAAGTTAGCCCCAAGTCATAGAAGAGCTTCCAACCCGAACAACGGTCACGTTCCATATTTCCCATAAAAGCAGCTTTTAGCTGAAACCCCGCTTTTGCTTTGGCCCACAGGAACCTGCCTGGTGACTCACCAAGTGGATCCACTACCTCTACACTTTCCACTTCCCTGGAAAGAAGCACCACAGCAATAAACGCGCACGGTATAAAAATGCTAGTACAGCCTCAAATGACTGAGTTGTGCTCAGCTTTGCATTCAGACACTAAATAACAGGGTAGTACTGCTGCTGTCCGAAATAAAAGGCTTGCAAAGCTAATCCATGGCTTCCTGCTCCACTGCAATGGCTACGGGGGCTGCAGCTGAGCTAGAGTTCAAGGGCTGGAGGGACTCTGGTGGCATGAACTGGAGGGGAGCTGGCATGGAACCCAGGCAACAGCTTATACCAAGACTTTTACTAGGTGTGGTCTGCTTATACTATATAGGGCTGCGATATGAGAGGGACAAAGAAAGGGAGAAGAGTAATCAGCTCAAATTCTGCTCTTTGCGGAATGGATCACAAGGTGATTTTGAACCATAGCCTTCCCTGTGGCGGGTGGCTCCAGCAGTAAAAGGATTATGAAGATTTTCAGAGACCTCTCTGCTACTACTTCTGACTAGTTGTTTGTGCAATAGTGATGGAACAGCAGACGATTACAGGCAAGATGGTTTGGTTTTGATACACCTTGGAAGTATACTGGAATAGAGGCATTGGCAGTGTGTATCTTGAGAATCCCAATTCCTGCACATAACATCCATTTTCTTCACATAATCACAAAACGGTTGAGGTTGGAAGGAACCTCTGGAGATCACCTGGTCCAAAACAACTGTTCAAGCAGGGCCACCTAGAGCACATTGCCCAGGACCACATTCAGGTGTTTTTTGATTACCTGCAAGGATGTGCTTGCCACCAGCTCTCTGGACAACCTGTGCCAGGGCTTAGTCACCCTCACAGTGAAAAAGTGTTTCCTGAATGTCAGATAGAACCTCCTGTGTTTCAGTTTATGCCTACTGCCTCTGGTCCTGTCACCAGGCATCACTGAGAAGAGCCTGCCTCTGTCCTTTTTGCACCCTGCCTTCAGATATTTGTATTAATTGATGAGATCCCCTCCTTAGACTTCACTTCTCCAGGCTGAACAATCCCACCTCTCTCAGCCTTTGCTCACAGAAGAGATGCTCCAGTCCCTTCTTGATCTTAGTGGTGGCCCTTTGCCAGACTGTCTCCAATAGTTACATGTCTCTTTTGTACTGGGGAGCCCAGAACTGGACACAGCCCTCTGGGTGTGGCCTCACCAGGGCTGAGTAAGGGGGAAGTATCACCTCCCTTGACCTGTCAGCATTACTCCTCTTGGCATTAGAAAATGCAGCCCAGGATACCGTTAGCCTTGTTTGCCACAAGGTTACATTGCTGGCACAAGTTCAACCCTGGCAGCACGACCCTCTGGTGTATCAGCCACTCCTCCCAGTTTTGTAGCATCAGCAAACTTGCTGAGGGTACAATCTGCCCCATCATCCAGATCATTAATGAAGATGTCAAACAGGACTGGACCCAGTACTGAGCCCTGGGGTACACTGCTAGTTGCTGGCTTCCAACTAGACTTTGTTCCACTGTCTTCCAACATTTCTTTCCATTACTTCCATGAGGGGTATATATGTTGTGGGAACCATAAAATACAAGCATAAAACGATATTAATTTTTTTCTGTACTAACTGTGATAACATTTTAAAAAAAGTACTGCGGGACAAAAAAAAAAAAGAAAAATTATTCAGGGGGACTTTCTGGCCCTCATCTGTGAAGGACATGAGAACCAGATGAATTTTAAGTTCTTTCTGCAGTGAGTTTAATGAAGAACTGCTATTAACTGGTTGTTTGAATCCCTTACCTAACCATCACTTGGGCATATAGAACGGTAATTTTAGAGCATGGAGAAATCCTAGATAAAAGCTTTTATTTTACTTCCAGCAATGTATCCTCTCTTGATACTAGCAGAGAAAAAACAGTGAAAAAATTAGAAAAGGAAAGGAAAACCAAGGTGAATTCTAAGTATAATGATGTTAAAAACCTGAAGAACATTTTTATACCTACCGGGATCCTATATTTTGTATCCTTTTTTTCTGGGCTACACAAAAGGCAGACTCAAATGCTTCTTTAAAATATTTTCTGTGTCTACAAAAATAACCAAGACTATTTGCCCTTCAAATAAGAGCACTCAAATCGTCTGTGGTGCAGCCAAATATCTTGTTAATGGCTAGCCTCTGGATGTGTAACAGCCTTAACACTAGTAGCTACCCTGCTTACTGCACAAGCAGTTTCTCCCTCAGGGAAAAACAAAAGAAACAAACAAAAAAACCCTACAACCCCACAACATCTCCCTAAACTCCACTTTGTTACTATTCACAAAATTATAGAGAAAGCAAATGCTAGCCATATTCAGGTAAGCAACTTTTCATTAGCAAAGAGGCTATGGAAAACCTTCCTGATTAAAATTTGTATTAGAAGGGTTTCTGTGATTTAGTAAAGTGTGTTTTATGAAAGCCTTTTTTCTATGGTCACAGTGTGCATTCAAATGGTGTATTGGTGAAGGAAAAGCACTTCTGCTCTGCACCACGGTGTCATTTGATGAGAACAGGGGCTTGTCTTTTTTGTCCCCGTGCCAGCTCTCTCCCAGGCTCCTCTGGGGGCCTTCTCCTCCCAGCCAGTCCTGCTGCTGCAGACGCATGTCCGATGGGGACTTTCAGCAGGTTCAGCATCTCTGAGCCTACTGGAGCCCAAGCAGGAGGAATGGGCTGCAGAATTTAAAATCAAAGTTAGACCTTCAGAGACATGGCCTGAATGCAAACAGTGTTTGCCTGTCACCATGATTTCATGATTTGATTCTGGAAGTGTTAATTCCTATATAGAATAGTTTGGATTGTAGTACCTTGATACTAGCAAGAAATAAGAAGACCTTAGATCCCATGTCACTGACATTGCTTCAATCAAAAGTTAACTGAGAGATGTAGTAGCCATTGCACTCAAAAGCCCCTGAAACAAACCATGTAGGAATAAACCACGTTGAATTCCTGCCTCTTTCCCCTCCCTCACAGCACCTGACATACCCTGGAGGTGGACCCTACGACATGTTCCCCAGCCCTTGGGGCGGCCTTTGGGCACATCCTTTGGCACACCTGCCATCCTCCCTGGCAGCACCCATATTTGGCACAGTGAACTGAGGCACTGCAGTGTTACCCATGCTAAGACACCATCACATCACACCTTTGCACTGCCCAGCCACACGTGCAGTGAACAACCCTCCTAAGGTCATGCTATACCAGGGCCAAGGAGGCCTCCCAAAAGAGATTTGGCCCACCTGTTCCCTTCTCCCCACTGCACTCCCAGGCCACAGAGCACCCCTTGTAGACTCTCCTCCTTACAGAAGGGCTACTTCTGTGGCTACAGCTAGAGCTGAGGCCTGCTTTGCCCTTGGTGGGTGCCACACAAGCAGCACCTCCCTGTCAACTGCCCCTAATGGATCATGGCCTTGAGGGAAAGCAGACCCCCATCCTCCGGTCCAGCACCAGGATCATCAGCTGGGCAGTGAGCAGGGGTTTGCCAAAGATGCCTAGCACCCTCCTGAGATTAGGGCATGCCTTCATAGCCTGAAACAGCTCCTGGCAGTTTGTCCATGACAGACAGCAGCTGTCATGACCACTGCTGAGAACCACTTGGAGCACTTTTCTGTTTTTTTTACATATCAATCAACAGCTTCCAGCATGGTCAGGCAGATACTTCTGAGCAGGCACTAAATCTGTCAGTAGGCAAAACACACAAACACAGGGCTAGAAGAAAGAAGACATCATGTCACTGACAGTGCAGCCTTAGCACCCGAATCTGGGGCTCCAGCATGGGTCTGCGAGCACTTACCAGCAATAACCCACACAGAACCAAGGCTGGTGGTGTGCCTGCACCTCTGTGTCACACAGGGTGGCCCCAGTACCAGCAGTTCCTGAGGGGCTGCTGCTGAGGATACAGATGGAAATCTCCCATCTAGGGCCATCTCACTAAGTCAGTCCTCACAAGTGAACAAATGAAACCCCCACAGTCGTGCTGGGATGACCAGCAATTGCTTGTGTCACATTTGCAGCATGCTTCCCCAAGAATTACCATCTAGTTTTTCTCAAGGAGGTAATTTTGTAAGGTCTCTGTAGGTCGTTCTGTTTTCCTGTTATGCTTAGTCTCTCACCAGGAAAAGATCTACTTTGAATAGGGTAAATGTCCACTTCCTACAAAGCACAAATAAACCCACTTTGCAAAGTGCTGTCAGTAGTCAATGATCTGAAGATTTAACTTGCAGGCAGAGCAACAAGGACTGATGCTGGAGTGGCAAAGATGATACATATGGAAAAGTTGTAAGGAAAAGACTAATCCCTGTAGTATGTTTGCCATATGCTTTGGCAGTATGAGACAGAGAGAATATACAAATGTCACATTTGTTTTAGGGCTGGCACTAAACAACACATATATCTGCTGCATGCAGGTCCAAAACTTTGTCAGTGCAGAGAAGCACCTTTCTTCCCTGCCACATACTTCTTGCGTGAAACATTTGAGGCAAATAGTAATGTACTCTTGTCAGGAAATGTCTCAGGAACCACCTGCCAGAACACCAAGATGTGTGTTGGATTTTGTTTCACTTGAACTGTTGTGCTCTGGACTACAGGCATCTGTTTTGTACTTGGGTTGTAAAGCCACAGTGCTGTCTGTGCAAGCATGGAGTTCATGCCTGAGGAGAATGCTACCAAACTGGTCAATCAAACCTGTGGTCCCCTGAAATTGCCTTTGACCATGCTCCAATTTGCCTAAATGTGGTCCTATGTTTGTGCTAGGCTTTCCTGTGAGTGTTTCCAAAACCCTTTTCCATTGCACATGTGCTTTTAAAAGGAAGCACAGTGGTCCTAGGACTGTCCATATTACTTTATCTAGAAATACTTCTGGCGCTGATCAAAGGTGATCTGGCTTTTATGTAGGACAGTTCCTGTGACAGATTAAAATAAATTGTTTATATGCTTAATTTGTCCTTGTCTATAGCACTACTGAATGTCATGCCCCTCTTAAAAACCTCATTTATAGAGTTCAAGTCCCAGGATCATACTGTTTGCAATAACTCTATTGAAGAGTTAATTTTTCAAGGTAATGGCAAAAGGCCAGACTTCAGCTCTTCACAGTAACAGATTTCAGTCACATGTAGGCTACTGTAGTCTGAGGGCTAAGCTGGGGACAGGAAAGGCTGTGGGAATAAACTGAGGTTCCTCAAAGTCTCTTGGAGGCAGAGGCTGCTCATAGAAAGATGACACGTTTCTGCTTTAGTCTCAAGGTCCTCTTCTGATTGCTCCATCCATGCAACCAAGACCACCTGCTGCTCCCACCCAAAGTGTCCTCTGGAGCCTGAAGGCACATGGGTGAGATGTCCTGTCATGCTGAGGGACGCTGAAGATACTGTCCGTGGCCATGTTCAACAGACAGCATTGTTCACAAATCCTCAACAGGCCTTTGCCTGAGGTCTGCAAGCAGAGCCTGGTTTCTGGAGAAAATATGCACCAGTCTTAGCTTTCTGAAACATGTTTTTTTGTTTGTTTGTTCTTCTTTTTTGAGAGGAAGAGTTGAGGATGCAGGAGAGGATAGGTGTTAGACACAGCAGTAGTTTGGCCTCTCCTTTGATTACTGTAATAAGGGGCCATCTGACTTGGAAATCCCTGAGACATACTGCAGATCAGTAGGGGAGACAATACCCTGCCTGAATGCTCTCTGGTTGGAGAGGGCTCTGTCCTTATCTTTCGCCCTTTCCTCCTAGGTTTAAGGGTTCTACTGTGCACCTGGCATGCACCTTCTCACACACCCTCTTCTTGCACTAGTTCAATGAGGCTGAATGGGAGCCCTCTCAAATACAGAGCGATGTCTCAGTGGTATCTCATTTCAGTCATTCCCTCATCCATAGCCTTGCCTTATCTGTGAAATATCACAACTCTTCTTTCCTGATGACTTGAATGCATCACATTCAGTGAGGCTGCACTACGGAGAGCTTTGGAAGAGCAGTAATAATGAAACCTCTCTAGTGCTTTTTATCCATTGTGTAAAACCCAAATTTGTGGTGGTTTTATCATCTCTTTTCTACCCGGCCATGAAACATCAACGCACAAAACAGTTAAGTGCTCTGTTCCTCAAAACTGTCTTTAGTCAACAAACCCCTGCCACCCTTAAGGGATTAAATACACACTTTTTGTGACAGACAAAGCCATAGCTAGAAATTGGCCGTAATGCACTCAGAACAGCTTCTTTAGTTTCTGAGGCAAAAGGGTGTGTATGTGTTAAATGTGAGGTGGCTCTTGCACTTCATAATCTGTGCTCCTCTAGACTCTTTTATCTGGGATCTCCATGCAGCAGACATACTACAAAGTAAAGGACTTCAGCCTACTATGGTAGGCACATTTTGCAATTTCTCCCCCTCTTGGATGACTATTCGCACGGGCATTGCCATTGTTAAATGATTTGAGAGGGAAAGATTCACACTCTGCTTCTGATGTTTGCCTTCCACTGCATCCACACCAATTGCTGGGCTTATAACAGTTTCTGCAAGGAAAAGAAAAATCCTTTAGAAGTGCATCACTATTTTTTCTGTCATCAAAGAAACCAATTTTACCCAGGGTCTTATTAATAGTGGAGATGGAAGTGGATCTCGAACAGCAAAAAACCCAGCAGGAACATTATGCTTGTTTTTCTTTTTTTTTTTCTCTCTCTCTTATTAATGTTAATCCCACATTGCTTATTGCTCTTTTGGAAGAATCTGATTAGAACAAAAAGAACTGATATTAGCATTAATTGAGAAAAGTTAATTGCACAATGCAGACAGGTAAATGACTTGCTCGGGACAATTCAAAACTGACGAAACACAGATCTTTGCTACCATTTTCAGAGGAAGGCATTATAGACTGTTAATTCTGCATTGCATATTATTAATTGTGCATCTATTTTTCTTCTACCAACAAAACAGAATTACTTCAGAATAATTTTTTCTTTCATTCTTTCTGCTTTATTACCAAGTAGTGGTGGATGATAGTTGAATATCTACAAACTTTCCATGCTTTTCCATCCAGTTTCTGGATCTGCCTCTGGCAATATGTAGGTGGATTCAGCACTTATCCCAGTGATGTCAGTCTCTATTGAATTTACTGAGATTAGACCATGGCCTTTCATATCTAGCTCTCTGCTGAGGAATGTGGTGAACTGATTGACCAAAGGAAGTGCCCATTTCAGTGTCATTCAGAAATTATAAAAGATAAAATAAAATTAACTCTGCAAGAATTATAGCCCTTGGAGTTATCAGAGCAAACAATCAGGACCCTTATTCCAATTTGCTGCAAAGCCTGTGGAAAATAACAGTCTTGGAATTAGATAGAACCATAGAATCATAGAATCGTTAAGGTTGGAAAAGACCTCTAGGATCATCAAGTCCAACTGTCAACCCAACACCCCCATGCCTCCTAAACCATGCTCTGAAGTGCCCCATCTGCATATTTTTTGAACACCTCCAGGGATGGTGACTCCACCACCTCTCTGGGCAGCCTGTTCCAATGCCTGACCACTCTTTCAGTGAAGACATTTTTCCTAATATCCAGTCTAAACCTCCCCTGATGCAGCTTGAGGCCATGTTTGGTTATCTTCTAGCTCTGTAGATCTCTCCACTTGGGTCTGCCTCTAAAGAATAACATCAAAGCAACAGTGCCGGAGAAGCCAGGTCCTACAGCCCTCCTGCTTGGAGCATACTTCACTTCTGCCTTCTTTATACTCCCTGAAGTGAGATGGGACACCTCCAGCTGCGCTCCCATTAGGCGTCTGTTGGGAACAGAGAGCTTAGGGTCCATGAGGAAGTCCATGTCAGGAAGAACGCTAAAGGATGTGCTTCTCTAGCCTTTCTTCTACAGAGTTTGTCTCCTATGAAACAAGTGCAATCCTTTCTTGGTTGACAAGCCAAGAGGGCCAAAATGTAGAATATTAAAAAGAATAATAATGCATAAAATCAGCAGCAATGTTTTGCACATAAAGCATGGCAAATGTAATATAGCCACAAAAAAGTTTTGTTTTACACTTAATTAACTCTTAGATAATTATGAAAGTAATATCTCAGAAGAGGTGGATAAAGAAAGCTCATTATTTTAATTTTAAAGAGTTTTTAAAAATCTGTATTGTGCTTTGATTTTCACAGTTGTGCTTTTTTACGGCAGAATGCATCACAGAGTTTGGGCAACTTGGCATAGAATAAAAGGAACAAAATTGAAACACAAAATGCCATAAATCCTTTCTCCCCAATTTGTTTGCACAACTAAAATTTGAAGCATTCATTTTAATCCCCAGTTTCTGAAGGGGTCATTTATTTTATGCACAACTGAGCATGGAAATCGTCTATGCTTGTTTTCATTGGATTGCTTTTGCCTCCTCAGATTAATTCTGAGGAATGGGGCCTTGACATTTGCCTCTGAGCTTTCAAATTATAATTCATAAAACACTTTGTGATAAAATCCTAACATTTTTCACAAATTTTTAAAGAAGCCATAATTGCTTATGTATCATCCCTCTGTTACTGTAGGGCTGACAACTTCCTACTTCCATCTTGGCCCTTTTTGCTAAGGAAGCCTTGTTGAAAGAAAAGCTATTTTCACCTGGGCAATAAGCGATGTTTGCCCAGACAGATGGCTTTGAGGACCAAAAATAGCTTGTGGCCAGCTGACTTCAGGTGAGGTGGAGGTGGGGGCGGTCACATCTCTATATACATCTGTGCACCCCTCTCATTGCTGCCCACAGAAACCACACCAAGTCCATTTTTTTTCCTGGGGAAAGGAAAAATGCTGAAGAACTAATGCAGCCTTGGCTATGTGCACTTTTCAGAGGACTTTTTGATGACTATTAACAAGTTTTGAATCCCTTTCCTTTTTCATCCTACCTATTTGCTGGGGCTTCTTTTATGAGGAGTGTCAGGACATATCAAAGGGTAACGTTGTCTTCAGTGTTTTCTGGTCTGAAGGAGATATAGGAGTTCAACAAAAAAGCACTTAATGGTGTTAAAGGAGTTGGTATAAAATACTGTGTTCAGGTGGAGACAGGTAAAAACCACAACCTCCATCCTAACATCCCCTGGAGCAGGTCCTGGTCCAAATGTCACCTGCAGGCTTCTCCAGGGTCAGGCTTCTCCAGGGTCAGGCTTCTCCTCTCATTCTGTAAAAAGCCATGCACAGCAAGGATGTAGATGAGAAATAAATAGGAAGGAACAAACTCTGAAGCATAGCACCTATGTTTTTTTCTGAGGCCTTTCATGGCTACATGCTGCCCTGAGAAATGAAGGCAAGTTAAAACCAAAGAATCACCTCGTAATTCAGGCCTGTGACAGAACACGAATGTGCTTCCGAAAACTGGAGCCCTCTGAGGCCTAGAGAGCTTGTGGTTTGGCCCATGCTGCCTTCGCATTATGGTTATTTGCCTATGGAAGCGTTCACCCCGTAGCTCCCACAGGCAATTGGGTACTGTTTCTGCCTTCCTTACAGCCAAGCAACCACTGCCCCCAAGTGCCCATTTGAAGGCTATTTTTAAAGTTGGGGGTTCACAAGGTTTTGCATGTGTGTGGTACTGGGGTTAACAGTGAGGACATCTCACAGGGTGCTCTCTGTGCATTCTTAGCCTGGCTAGCTCTGGCACCTGCTCGCACGGCCAAATCCCTTCCTTTAATATCCCACAACTCATTTTCTCCCCACTGAACACCTATTACCTCTCAGAAGCCATGATTTTTTTAGCATCTCCATTTCCTGTCATATTGCCTTCATACCCTGCACAGTGAAGATTAGTTCCTTGAAGGCCACTTCACTGGCAAGATCAGTGCCAGACTTCCATGAAGTTTTGGTTTTCTGTATACTAAAAAACTATGTTTTCTTATGTCTCTTCCCAGAGTAACGGCTCTATGCCACCCAGTATCATTATACATTCTCTTTGCTTTTCAAATCAAATCAAATGCACCTTTTTTTTACTTGATCAATATCATTCTCCAGCATTCGTTTTTCTGGGAAAAGGAAGAGATTTCCCCTGTGAGGCTCAGGCCCTTTCTTACCTGAGCAATTATCTCCTTCAAGACTTCTTGCTGCCTTATCAACAACTCTTTTCAAGACTTTAGCTTTATGAGACTTTTTTTTCACTTTCCTCTTTTCTTGGTGCTCCCTCCAACTTCCCATCCTCATGTCCCTTAAATTGATGAAGTTTGTTACCACACTTCCTTGCTTTCTCCTGCCCCTCTTCCCTTGCAGAAGCTATTTTCTCTTCTGTCATTCTCCTTCTAGTCTCCTCCACAACATGCCTCCATATCGCAATGGCCCTCCCTCTTCTCCCATCCCTTCCTACCCTTGCCTGACTCCCTCCTGGCAGGACTGATCCTGATCATTGTGATGGCTCCCATGATGGCTGTCCTAGTGTCAGGGTGACCCACTCGGTGTGGCAGCAGCTCCAAGGTGGCTGTCCATCTGCTTAAGTCCATCCAGTGCCAACAGTGGCTCTGTGTGTCCTTAGCCGACAGCCACTTACTTGTTCCCTGCTGGTCACCCTGTGGCTCTCCTCATCAGTTTTTGGACGAGGGGGTGTTAAATTGTTCCTGATAAATACTTTCAGGCATCCTGCCTGCAATAGCACCAAAAGGCATAGCAGCCAAGCCCCTCCAGGCTTCAGCGTCACCCAGCCCCTCAGACTGGGAAACTCTGAGTTGCACTCTGCTTTGTGGGGATTGACCCCCATAAGTGGATACATTGCACAGGCAGGAGTCTTACTGATGCTCTTCAGGCTCCACGGCTGGCTTGGTTATTATCAATCAGGTAACCTGGCATCCATTAGGGCATTATCGGTGCCACCGCACAAATGATGAGGTCTGATTTGACCTGACCAGTTTTGTGTCTTTTTCTTTCATCACCATTTCAGATTTCTTCTAAGCCACATTAGAAAGTACTTTGAAAAAGTTTCCCAGTTCTAAACTGGGACAAACTGAAGTGTTGGTGATATTATCCCAAAGGCCTGTAGTGCTCATTCTTGCTCATTATTGTCTCAAGTTACATTTCATAATCTCAGGGACCCATGACAGGCAGTGCACTTGTGGGTGATGGCTGAGCTTTCCCAGTGGTTAGAAATTACAGCCACAGCAGTGGTGCTCCTTAGCACCACCCCAAGCATGTCAGGATTAGTGGGAAACTCATTGCCTATCATGTGGTACTGCTTTATTCAAACATATTGAAGGTAATTAAATACATTCATTTAGTGTGCACAATGCTTGCTTTGTATTTAGGATAACTATATATTAATGGACTGATGGTATGTGAATCTCGGGCATCTGACATTACAGGTAGATAAAACAGGCCATGAATACATACTACAGTAATGTTTACTTGAAGTGAAGGATGTAAAGAAAAGAAGAGAAACCACAATAATGCTTTCAAGCCCCAGCAGATTTGTGATTTATGCTAACATGGCTGTAATAATTTTCTATATCTAGGTTGATGTGTCCATCAAAAATGTTGGCATGAAAACCAAGGGAAAATTTAAATGTCAGTAAGTAAAAGCTATATTTTTTTCCTTTGTGACAGAGACAGCCTCATTCTGATCCCTTTATCACTATTAGAAATTTAGTGCAACTGATTTAAGAGTTCAGTTTGTAATGTGTATACACACATTAGGAAAAACATATGGAAACGCTTTGCCTATTCAGGCCAGTGAGTAATGCAGCAGTGTCTGGATTCCTCTCCCACACACATAGTGATTGAGCAGAAACCCTGCTGGTAGGCTGAGCAAGGGAAAAAAAAGTCCTGTTTTGTTAATGTGATACTTTGCAATCAGGTCAGCAACACTTCTGAGGGTGTTCTACCAATGACTCCCCAGTGGTATCATGGTTTTACAAAGCCTGTCTGGAAGCAGCAAATCATTGCTAGCAGGCAAAAGAGAATTTTAAGGAAAAAAAAGAAAACCAGGAGAGAAAACATGAAATCAGGTACCTACCTGTTCTGTCCAAGAGGCAGCTGAGAGCTCTGCAGCCTGTGGTGCTCAGGGAGGAGAAATTCAGGGGGAAACCTCTGGAGCAAAGCTCTTGGGGGTGTCACTGAGTGCCACTGAGCAGGTCCAGTCTTGCTCACAAACTGGCCACTCTTTTTCCATCTCTTGCTTCATCTTACCTTTTGATTACTTTCAGGTTTTACTTCTTAACGTTTAAGTGTGCAAAATAAGCCCACTAATCTCAAGCATCATTTTTTATCAAAACCAAATCAACAGCAGAAAGGGAGCCTTGCAAGGATACCAGACCCAGTGTTCTGGTTTCAGCTGGGATAGAGTTAAATTTCTTGTAGTAGCTAGTATGAGACTATGTTTTGGATTTTTGCTGGAAACAGCGGTGATAATGTGGAGATGTTTTAGTTGTTGCCAAGTAGTGCTTACACTGGTCAAGGACTTTTTCAGCTCCCCACGCTCTGCCGGGTGCACAAGGAGCTGGGAGGGGGCACAGCTGGGACAGCTGACCCCAGCTGACCAAAGCGGTATCCCACACCATATGGCACCATGCTCAGTGTATAAAGCTGGGGGAAGCAGAAGTAGGGGGGGGACACGTTTGGAGTGATGGCGTTTGTCTTCCCAAATACCACCGCTATGGGTGATGGAGCCCTGCTTTCCTGGGGATGGCTGAGCACCTGCCTGCCCGTGGGAAGCAGTGAATGAATTCCTTGTTTTGCTTTGCTTCTGCGCGCAGCTTTTGCTTTCCCTATTAAACTGCCTTTATCTCAACCCATGAGTTGCCTCACTTTTACTCTTCCGATTCTCTCCCCTGTCCCACCAGGGGGAAGCGAGCAAGTGGCTGCGTGGTGCTTGGTTGCTGACTGGGGCTAAACCACGACACCCAGATATGCACTTATATAGGCTAGAGAAATACAGGACCATAATGCCTTTGTTTTACATCTTGAAGTCTCTCCTTCCTAAGCCAGTGGTCATTTTATTTTGGAAGCTTCTCTAACATGTATAGAAAAGACCTGTATGAACTCAAGGTGCTCTTTCATCCTATATAGAGCTCATGCTATAGAAATTGGTAATTAATCCTTTTTCAGGTTTTGTAGTTTGCATTTTAACTTTCCACCAGCTCAGAGTTTCATGCTATTTCCAGGTTAACTAGAGCCCATAAATGACTCTGAGTCATGGCTGAGTTTTGCTCAGCCTGAGTATTTGAGAAAAGATGTACCTGATGCGCCTGAGACACGGCACAACTGGGAGGAATGAGGTTGTTGAGAAGTCCTTTTCTCATGGAGGGTTCTTTCACGGGGCTTGGTAAAACAAAGCAAAGCGCCTCACTTGCTCGTGCAGTCAGGGCATGTTAAGTTGCATAAGGGACTCTCACTGCCTTTCCCCAGTTAAAGCGGTGCTCTATGCGAGCGCTGTCAGGAGGTGTTACTTCCAGAACTGTGAGCCTGTTGCTTTTCTAAACAGACAAGCCTATTTCCAAGAAGACTGAGTCTCATTAACCACATAATCCGGAACAGAAATATGCATTCATAATTTACACATAGCTGAAAACGCAGTTGTAAACTCTTAAGCATTCAGCATTACAGTCTGGCTTTGGTTATATTACATGATGGTATGAGCTTTAGAACAAATTAAACTGCAGTGCTCCTTTGTTTTGCAGTATCTGAGTATTTGATAGCATCAGAGATTTACCACCCCCTGCTTCCTAGATCGCATCTATCTGACTTTCTAATGTATTTACTGTCAAAATGAGGATTGAGCTGTGTGGCACACAGTACCTGTTTCCTTTCTGTACTGCACTGACTTGTTTGCAGGCCAGATTTATCATGGGTACCACAGCAAGATTTTCAGCCAAATAATAGACTGTAAAGTGCGTGTTAGCCAACATTTTGTTCTTGTCTTGTAGCAGCAATACTGTAAACAGGATGATGTTCTTCACTGTATCTTAATAATATTAGACTCTCCTTCAACAAATTAGCAGCTCATTTACTTCCAGCTGATAGCCAAGGTGCTATAGATTAAAAAACACCCTTATGTTCACTTTCTTATTGGTGTCTTGTTTCTCATTAAAAAACTTTGAGGGTCCCTTCTTCCTCCCCACTGTCCTGGTTCCCTCTGTGCACCTGGCAGTTTAACTGGTAGGTTCCCTGCTGCCTTCCAGGTCTGGGGTCATGCACAGATACCTATGAAATATTTATCAAAAACCTCAGATGCACGTTCCTGGGTTCAGCTTCTGTTCAAAATGAGCTGGAGATCAGAGGGATGTTGTGTGTGTTTCATTAACTTTTCATCAAATCTAGACACTAGGTTTCTCCACTAGAATTTTCCTTAATGAACAACCTGACTGACTACTCACTACCGGCCAGCTTTTTCCATTCCAAACTCTGCTCTGTGGAAACTATCCCATGGGGTGAATTGCACAGTAGCTTGTGATAAGAACAGTAGTTTTCTTTCCCTTCCCTTCTGACAAAAGACAAAGGCATGCAAATGTGTACAGCCCAAAAAATGGAATTATTGCACTGGAATGTGACCCAAGGAAAATAGGATTCATTCAAACCTGTGTCTAATATAGAAATGAAGAATCTGCAGCTTATCCACATAGACATGGATGGCAGAAAGAAAGGGGGGCTGTTTTTAACCTGAATTTGTGGGGCACAATCAGCTTTTGGGCCTTGCTTATACTCAGGATTTAAAAGAAATTCAAGGCTGTTATTTAGAAGAGTGAGGTTTTCCCTCTCCTGCACCTTGGGACCTTGGGAGCAGTCCCATGAGGAGAGCCAGTGTCTTCAGCCTGCAGGTGGCACACAGAGAGCACTGAGCGAAGTGGAAAACAGCGCATGGGCACCCACATGCACAGAGACCCCAAGGACTGGCAATAATGAAGCTACTTTCCTAAACTGGTTACTGATTCAATGCAGCCTTCACTAGAGTGCTGTAGCAGCCCTCAGCTGACTTGAAAGACCTGCTCACAAACGTATTTGCCATCAATGATATGCTTAGGGAGAAAAAGAAAGAAGGAAGGGAGTAAGGAAGGGAGGGAAGGGGAAGGGGAAGGGGAAGGGGAAGGGGAAGGGGAAGGGGAAGGGGAAGGGGAAGGGGAAGGGGAAGGGGAAGGGGAAGGGGAAGGGGAAGGGGAAGGGGAAGGGGAAGGGGAAGGGGAAGGGGAAGGGGAAGGGGAAGGGGAAGGGGAAGGGAAGGGAAGGGAAGGGAAGGGAAGGGAAGGGAAGGGAAGGGAAGGGAAGGGAAGGGAAGGGAAGGGAAGGGAAGGGAAGGGAAGGGAAGGGAAGGGAAGGGAAGGGAAGGGAAGGGAAGGGAAGGGAAGGGAAGAAGGGAAAGGAAAGGAAAGGAAAGGAAAGGAAAGGAAAGGAAAGGAAAGGAAAGGAAAGAAAGGAAAGGAAAGGAAAGGAAAGGAAAGGAAAGAAAGGAAAGGAAAGGAAAGGAAAGGAAAGGAAAGGAAAGGAAAGGAAAGGAAAGGAAAGGAAAGGAAAGGAAAGGAAAGGAAAGGAAAGGAAAGGAAAGGAAAGGAAAGGAAAGGAAAGGAAAGGAAAGGAAAGGAAAGGAAAGGAAAGGAAAGGAAAGGAAAGGAAAGGAAAGGAAAGGAAAGGAAAGGAAAGGAAAGGAAAGGAAAGGAAAGGAAAGGAAAGGAAAGGAAAGGAAAGGAAAGGAAAGGAAAGGAAAGGAAAGGAAAGGAAAGGAAAGGAAAGGAAAGGAAAGGAAAGGAAAGGAAAGGAAAGGAAAGGAGTTTAGTTTTAAACAGGAATATACTTTTCTGGGCAAGACACATTTAAAAAGCATAGCTAATGAAAAGAATGCATGGAAGGAAACAGTATTCTCCAGTGGAGAGCAAATACATGCAAAAGGAGTTAAGCTACTTGTAATTCGGCACACACAGCATTTTGGCACTTCTCACTGCCCAGGCTGCAACAACAAACACATGAGTTTGTCTATATTTTAGTTTATTGTTACACCAATGGGATACAAGAACATAGTTGATGACGAGTCTAGTTTGGGGACAGAAAGTCATTTAACATCTTCTGAAGGTGCAGGCCATGAACTCTGGAAAGAAAGAATTCTCTACAGAGATAACTTCACAGGGCCACGGCATCAGACCCATAGGGCAACATGGGCCACTGAGCAAAGAGGTAGGATGAGCTGTTCTGGGTATCAGGCAAGGGACATCAAGAACCACTGGGACTTTCATCTCCTACTTTGGGCCAGCTCCTCTTCTGGCCTTTTAGTCTGTAAGATCTGTGAATCCTGGCAGTGACAAAGCTGCTTAAGTACAGACAGCTAGCTATGGGCTCAGCAAGGTCCTTAAGAATCTCTGATTCATATTCTGAAAGTCTTGTCATTCACCAGGATGAGAAACAGAGAAGCTTGTCTCACTGGGCTGCTCTAAGTTTTGGCTTTGGAGCTAACATCACACTTTCTGAGAACTTTCCTCAGGAGAAGGAGTTTACTTATAGACAGAGGCATTTTTACATTATATCAATATTAGCTGTTTCAGAGAACAAAACTTCTGGCAGAAATTCCACTGAAAAACCTTTAATCAAAGTAAGTGACATTTAAAAATTGACAAGGCTGGTGTAAGTGGCATTTTGTTTGGCATGACCATAATTTCACTCTCTGTAATTTTTGTGGTCACCAGAAGAAAAGGCTTCATGGTGCATTAACATCTTTTTATTAAGCCACATCACTGATGCAACTGTGCATTTTGTGTCTAATGTACATCAACATAACAAGGTATTGACTGGTGCCTGGAGTTCACTGTTAAGGGTAGAGAAAAACGTCACAACAAGTACACTGGTAAACAGTTATTGGTGGCATTATTTGCAAGGGGAGTTTAGGGAAGTACTGCCAGACCATAATTATTGCATCTTACTGACTGATCCACAACGCTAAATATTGAGAATGCAAAAGTTTTTTGGGTCTGCTTCTGAAAGTACACTCGGTAGTGGCTGGCAGCCTTAGTGATGCACGAAACAGCTACAGCTATGAACACCCAAAGGGTGGTAGGAGAAAGTGGCTGCAGCCTAAGAGCAGGGGCTGCTGTGCACCATGCTGCAGCCAGAGGTGGGTTGCTGCAACCGGAGGTGGGCTACGGTGACCTCCAAAAGAACAGGAGCACACCCCCTCACCGAGCTCTGCCAGTCAGCATGGCCATTTTGGGATGCACCCACATATAGGTGTACTGGAACCAATATAACTGTACTGCAGTAGTGGGGAACCAGAACGTCTGCCCTGTCTCTCCCACTTGCTTGTGCAAAATACATCTTTGAGCAGAGGAAGGAGCGAGGGGAGGGGAGCTGGGTTAGGGAAGGGATGGGACAGAGAGAAGTCCTCTCCAAGCAATCTTCCTTTTATGTGAGGCTTTGGGTGAACCTTGCTTTGGTACTGTCAGAGGTGTTCCTCCACAGTTTTTAGATAGGCCCAAGATGTGTGGGATTCAGATGCAAATAGTTTCCTGATCTTCTCCTCTCCTTCACCTCTTCCCCAGTGTTTTGGGTCTTTGTGGGCCTATCTTTCAAAATACATGCTCCAGTCCTTTCAAGTCAGGAAGGTTTTCTTCCTCTCTCCTTGTCTTCTACCTATGGCTTGCACAGCTATTTTATTTATTTTCATATTCTTTTATTTCTACATACTATCTCTTCTTTACTTTAGTCCATACTCATCTGCCCTTTATATGGCATCCCCTGTTGAGGAAGTAAGTATTCAGGGCCTATAAAAAACAAAACTCAGCTCAGGTGTGGGGAATGTAGAACACTTCACCTTGGCAGATGAGTTACATCTGGAAAACAGAGATAGCATCAGCAGGAACTGAAGATTTCTCTTCACCTATTGCTACTCCAATTATAAACGCAAATGGTTAGGGAAGTGATCCGTCAGACCTCAAATAACAAACCAAACGAGGCTAGCACTCCCCAGATCTGTGTTTTCTTTTCTCTTCCCCTTGCTATCTATTTGCTTGCATCTTGCTTGTCATCCAGTGCCTCCAAGCGTGCCCAGACCTCTTTCCTAATGTAGCATCTCCTTTAATAATGCAGGCTGTGCAAATTGCAGCCTGGCAAACTGCAGACTCATCAGGGTAGCAGAGGCACGACACGAATAGGTGCTTTCCCCTTGTAATCTGTTACAATCAAAGAAGCCAATAAATACAAAATCTTCATTTGCTTTGAGACAGCCTATGGCAAAGCAGATCAAGCTGCTTTTCCTCCATTACAACAGCGTCTTCTCTCTGCAAGATTAACAGGCATTACTGTGGATTTGGGATATCTGTCCTGTCAGGGATCGCTTGCAGCCATTGCTAGCCAAAGTGCAGCAGCACAGCAATAGCTGTTACACTGCTCATCAAAACCAGCAATCTCCGCTTCTTTCTCACCATTAAAATGATCAGTGTTGCGCCCTGAATCGGCCGTGTCAGTGCCTGTCGCCTGATTCACGCATGATGTGGAAGAATGCGCTTCTAGGAAACCTGTCCTTTTCTTCAGGGCAGACAGGACGATGTTGTGAGACAAAAGGAGAGCTTACTAGACAGCACTGACTTAGTGATGATAATAAACCATAGCTATTAGTCCAATTACATAAGAGCAGGTTACCCTGCCAGCCCTAATACCACAAGATGATAAACGCAGATTAATTTCAGCTTCTTCACCTTATTTGGTTCTCCAGATAGGGAATGAAATGTCTGAGTTTATCTTTTTGTAAATGGCTCTGATATAGTTTAATTCTGACTTTAAAGGGCTTTCAGGCCAGCAAAGGGAATCCTTTGCTCTTCCCTTAAGCAGGCTGAAATTGCCCTCAGTTTGCAGTTACTCATAGGCTGAGAGGTGAGAACTTAAGGTGGTTTTCCCAGGTTTTTGTACTGGAAATGTTCTCTTAGAAATGCAGAAGGAAAGCAGTGCTTAGCCTGTCTCTGAAGTGTTGCATTTTGGTTTGGTCTGGTTTTGGGCAGTCATTTGGGAAGATACCCGTCTCACTGGGTACCACTGCAAGGATGCAGGTCAGAGCGTGAGGGAGCCATGTGGTTTTGTGTCATCACGTCATGGCAAGGCACTGAACAAACAGGACGCTGCCACCATAACATTAACCATAGCATTAGTTGTAGAGGCACCAAAGAGGATCTGAGCCACTGAGCTGTACACTTCCCACACACAAACACACTTACAAATGCAGAGAGATGGCAAGTTTGCCCTGGTTTCAGGGCTTCGGCTCATGGCTGACCCTATAGTCCTGCTCTCAAAGCTACATTTCTGTGCTCCCAGGGCACATAGCCTCTGCTAGCATGGCCCATGGTGAGGCAGCAATGCAAGGGGGTACTCATAGGGCCATGCTGTGCCCGCCCAGTGCTGTCGTATGGCTTTGAAGATATGCCTTTAATTAACTGCTTACAGCCAACATCGAGTTTGGGGCAAGAGAGGAGAGGACATCCCATCCCCTGTTTGCATCCTACCTGGCATTTAGCTTAATTTCCTGTAGTTAGACTTTGCCACTTGATCCTGTCCCTTGATACTTGCATAAGGGTCTAAACAGTCGTGACCCCTAATTACCATGCTGGAAGTGACAGAAACCTATGCTTTGAAATGCATAGTCCTGCTCAGCTAGGAATAGACAAGCCATTTTAAGTGTATTTAAAATATTAGTTCAGACTGCTTATAATTATTCTATCATAAAGCATATTTGCAAAAATAACAGTCCTGGACATGGGTCTTTCAGGCCAAGTTTCATCTCACAATGAACTCTCACAGCACTTAATATTACTGTGAGACTGTTAATTATATCTTGGCAGAAACGGGACCCTTATAATTAGGCCTATGTGTTTGACAAACTATTTTTCAGAAAAAAGTTGACCACAAACACTTCTTGATTGACCTAACAACCTTCCAATTTGAAAACCCATATGCAAATGTGAAAGATACAGTCCGTCTTGCTTCTCTAGTGGGCTTGATATGATTTGGCAGGACTTAGTGAGTAGTTTGAAGGCAGTTTGTTAATGGAATGAACTAAAAGGTGATGAAAGAGCTTTAGGTCTTGAGCTGTGAGAAGGGAGTTGGCCACACAGCTTGTCCTATACATTTTTTTTCCAAAGATTGCTCCAGAGCTTCTCACCCTTCATCTTCCCCTTGTCAAGCTCTCCACTCTGGTGACGTGCTCTGGCATTTCAGTTTCCCAGCTGCCTCTCTAACAGCAACAGTGTTAGCCATGAGACCCCTAGCCATGAGATCAAAAATAAAATTCTCATTTCAATCACCTCTAGGTGATAAGACCTTAGATGAGAAGAGGGACAGCTAGAGGTCATCTCCATCCCTCCATGTTTCACATGCTGGTGCTCCCTTACAACATCCCTTGGGCTTAGGGCAGACAGAGAAGGCAGAGCTAAGGCCAGCAGCAGCCACAGCCCATGGAAGAGTCCCCTATTTTGGAGAACTCAAAGATGTCCCATGTAAATTTGGCAGATGGGAAGGGCTGTTTGTTCACAAGTAAAACAGGCTTGTTTTCAGGACATGCCAGAGTGAGACTGCATTTTGCAACCGTTCACTAGCTATACTGGGTCTGGCTGGGATGGAGTTAACTTTCTTCATAGTACCCATTAGGGTGCTGTGTTTTGAGTTTGTGACCAAAACAGTGTTGATAACACACTGATATTTCAGTTATTGCTGAACAGTGCTGGCACAATGCGAAGGCTTTGTCTCTTTCTCTCTCTGCCTCCCCTGCCAGGGAGTAGGTTGGGATGGGCAAGAGGCTGGGAGGGGACACAGCCAGGACAGCTGACCTGGACTGACCAAAGAGATATTCCATATTATATACTGTCATGTTTGGCAGTAAACCAGGGTAAGGGAAAAAGAAGGATGGATTTTCACTTCCAAGGCGGCCATTACTTGGAGACTGGCTGGGCATTGATCTGCTTGTGGGAGGTGGTGAGTGATTATCACCTTTGCATCACTAGTTTTTCCACCCTTTCCTTTACCTATTAAACTGCCTTCATTTCAACTCACAAGTTTCTTGCTTTTGCTCTTATTATTCTCTCCTTCATCCCACTGGGAGTGTGGGAGTGAGTGAGTGCCTGTGTGGGTGTTTGGCTGCTGGACAGGATCAACCTACAGTAGCTGAAGATCAAAACATTGGTAGCCTGAGACCCAGCTGTTCTAAAACCTACCACAACGTACTTTCTGCCCATTCATCAGCAGTGCCCAACAGGAAAGGCCCTTCGTGGCCTGTACCAGTAGGTATTTGGGAGGGGAGTGGAGTGGAGTGGAGTGGAGAAGGGAGGAAAGGGCCATTGGTTTTATAAAGCTTTATTTAGAAAATGGAAAATAAAAGATGCAATTGGACAAAATGGCTAATATTCCCAAAGGAGACAAGTCGTTGCTTGCAGAGTGCAAGAACAGCCAAATGCCCCTCGGATTCAGGCTTTCATTTCATCCCCTCACTACAGTTACTTAACAGAAAATCACATAGTTCATAAGTTTTTAAAGAAACGAGCTGGTAAACATGGGGTGGCTGACCCACTTTGCTCTCAGCAGCTGATTGGAGCTTGCTCTTCATGAGCCCAAATTAAGGCAATGATGTTGCTTGGCTTAAATTCTGCTTAGTGAGGTTTAAGCTAAGGGATGTTATTTCACAGCAGGGAGAAGATAAGGACCCTGCACAGGGATGTTTAGAGGGACTGAGCTGAAGGAAGCTGACTCAGGGAGTGCAGTCATGTGCCTGCATTTGGTCAAGAATATCCTTCTTGTCTCACGCCCTGTGTCCAGCAGAGCCGTCTCCAGCAGAGAACCCTGGTATGGAGCCAACCTTATCCCCTCCCTGGCACAGGGCCTGTCTCTTTTTGGGAAAAAGGGCTATTTGCTGAATTGGTGGACAGTTTCAGAGGTTTGGTTTTCTTAATGAAAGGTTTAGTTTAGATTATTATATTAAAGTAGCATTTGTGAGAGAAGATATTTCTATTGGAAAGATCCAGCAGCCTTTTTCTGCAGGATTTTGTCCATTCTATCCCTGGCACTACATGAAGGCATACTTTCAAAGGAAACAATTTGAAATCAAAAGTTAAACTGTTGAAGTGCAGGAAATGCCCTAGAATCATGTTCCAAGGACAATACTCCTGTTTAGTGCAAAATCACCAATGCCTTCAAAAGCTGTTACTAACTGGAGCTGCCTCAACAACACCACAGGTTGAAATGATCCTTGAGAGTCAAAGTCTCTTTTTCTCATTTCATTTGATTTGTCAAATAAATGTGATAAATAGTTTGATAAATGGCTGCTGAAAGTTAAACCTCACATGGAGCAGACTGTGCCTTTTTGGCTAGGAGGAAAAATAGAGTTGGACTGTACTGAGGTAAAAGGTCTGGGCCATAGTATGCACAGAGAAGCAGATGAACAGTTTTTGTGAATGAGGCTAGCGATGCGGGTTTTTAAGTGTTATACTCCTGTAACTGCTATCACTAATAAATATTTATGTTGGTGCAATGCCCAGTCATTTCAACTTGATGAGAATCCCTACAAGGCTCCACTGTGGTAACTTCTTTACAAACTGACAACAGTCTGTGCTTTCCATTACCCTGGAATACATGATATATTTTTATAACGCTGGATACCTTGGCATGAGTGATCTGCTTCTGGCTGCATTTACAACTCAGCCTTCTTGTTTTCACAGAGTTGAACATTAAGGTATTTGCTAAGAGGGATGAATTTCCTTATACCCCAGGGATGTTCAAAATAAGCTTTTTGGATAATTCCTGCAGTTTCTCCTCCAGTTGAAATGTATTCCTTAAACCTTGTGAAACTGTGGGCTGATTTATTTCAAACTCATTTCCTCCAGAAACCTTTCAACTTCTCAACAGTATTTTTACTGTAATACCTACGCTAGTGATATTCACTTGAGCACTCCAAAAGAGAGAAGTGTCATTATCTTCAGCTTTCCAAGCAGACACAGACTAACAGAGAAAAGAAATTCATCTCACTTGACTTCAGCCATGTAAAAGTTAAGGATCTGGTCTAAGCTTGTTTTACGTAGGCTCCTTCTATAGTTCTCATGGAGAGAGATCCCTTCAGAAGGTGATTAATCCTATTTCTCTAAGGCACTTCTCTTAAGAGTGGGACAGTTTGCCCTCTGTAGATGCCTTGGCTGTGGGAATATAAGAAGGATGTGAAAGAGCAAGGAAGAGTAGCTGGATTGTCTGATTTCTTAATTCAACATCTCTACCTCCCTGTAAAAGTACACAAACAAATTGTAACATGAATTGTGCACCCCAGCACTGTGGGTTTTGTGCAATGAAATTCTGTAACTTTATATGCAGTTTATTTGACCTTATGCATACTTATTTATATATGTATGTATTTAATTTTACTGTATTCAGTTATATACAGTGACAACAGCACTCAGCAGACTCCATGGCAAAGTTTTCAGGGAGTGACCAAGGTTGGAGTGGGTTGAGAATTGAGTATTTTTGGTGGAACTACTGTTTGTTCAGAGGCTGCTTTACAGCTTACAGATCAATTTTTATTTTGTTCTCTGTGTGTGCATATTATAGTTTGTAGAGGTATCATGCCTCGGTGAAGGCAAGTGCCTGAGTTGATACAGCTCTTGTATGCCATGACTACGTGAACATTCACTTGCAGAGTAATGTATGCACGACGACTATGAGACCGCTTGATTAACATAGTGTCTGGATGCTGGGAGCATTTCTTACCTTTTTGTGTTTGTAATTCTGTATCTTCAATGTACAGAGCAACCGCATGTTAACAACTGTTTCACAAACTATCTGTTGATAGTTAAGAAAGGTTGAATCTTAAAGTAGTTGTGTGCCCAAACTTCCTTCTTTCCTAAAGAAGAAAACTGTATCAAAAGAAGACATATTTTTAGACGCCTTTCTTAAAGGTGGACTTAAAGATGTGAAAGACTTCTAAGGTTTGGGAAAAGGCTTACAAAACAGCATGCTTCCACTAATCATCCACTGTCTTGTAGATGTTCAGCTTTCTGAAACCCATAAGTAAATGCATACTTTTTCTCCTCAGGTTAGTGAGTTCTAAGTAATGAAATCAGAATTTGCCATAGTTCATAGACATCATTGCCATTCAATGTTAACATTGGCATTTGAACCTCCCATCATATTTCCATATTTCTGTTTATATCTTTGGGTAGCAGTGATTTTTGGAGTCCAGGGAAGGAAACTTGCAAGCAGGGAGGAAAGAGGATTCTTCAGAGTTCCAGATCTGAGCAGGGTCATTTTTCAAAGATGGAACAGCCTGTGAAAAAAATATCACTGAAAAGGCAGGATCAACAAGGTGGCTCCAGCCACCAAGTCCATCCCTCCCAGCTTCAGCCTTGAACACCACGAAGCCCATGGTTGTGCACCTTCAGGTTAGAAGAGAAGCTAAAATCATAAAGGACAAGCTCAGTTATGCAAAGTAATTAACTGACAAACTCATCTCCTTCATTCACACTGAGCGACCCCTTGCTGAAAGGAGTGGGACTACGTGGGGAGAAAGGTAATTGCTCTAAGTGAGCAACTGCTGTAATTTTCCAGCCCTTTCTACACTGCAAAAATAGCCTTGACTGTACAGTTATATAAATGGATTGCTAGGGGTGAAAGGATTCATCAGCAAGGATCTGGTTCTGCAGTAGGAAGCTGGAGGACCTAAAGATATATATGCATACACTCCTCAGCACCAGTTACATTTAAGTAAAATGAGTCCCATGAGTAGGGGCTGTACTTTAATAAATGGTCTCACTTCCCAACCCCAGGTCCCACCCTGTGAATAATGGGAGAGTTACGGTGGATATGCCAGGAGCAGCCTAGCAAAGCATATTTGCTTTCAAAACACTGCTTCCTATGAATAAGCCAAAAGCCTACTTGGCAGCTGCATGAGGAAGTTTGCACTGATTATAATCTGACTAAGCAAAATAATTTGGGGCCTAATGTATGCAAGGCAGCACCTTTTCTCAGTTCTTATTTAAATTTAAAGGAGATCTAGGCCAGTTCCATGTAAGGTGTGACTATGGGCAGCCATAAGCGATTTCTGTCATTTTAAGAAGGCTGGGTGCTGGCTAGTGACAGTACTGCTTACAGGGCTGAAAAGGAAGCAGATTTTCACTCTGCTTTTTACAGATAATTAGGTGTTGCTAGAATTTAATGGAAGAAGGTTTATACTGCACCTGTAACTGCCTTGCCCAAGAGGGAAGAGAGACACAACTGTAAATACAGCATACAGATCCATACAGTCATGAGGCGGAAAGCAAAGGGCACTCTGTGGGCAGTCAATGTAACTTCACTCCCAAGCAAGTGAAAAGCAAGAAAGAGAACTCATTATCTTCTTTTGCAGCTTTAAGGGAAGCCCTAGTATAAGGAAGACTCCTTAACATGAACTGAATTTGGAGACCAAGCCTAGCACCCATTAATTTGCAGATAATCACCAGGATACTTATGGAGTGTTTGGTTTAAGAATAACAGAATCACATGGAATATATGTCTGCTTGTGTCTATATAGTAATAACATGGGCTGCCTCTGATTTTTCTAGAAAGATTTTTCTACTCCTCTATGTAACTCACCTTTTAAAACTCTCAGGTCTGAAGACAGTCAGAGAAACTCTTTCTGAGATCATTCACATAAATATTTGTCTGCAGAATTACATTATTTTTTAAGAAACAGCAGCTATATGGATTGATGTCCCTGCCAAAACAGAGGCTACATATGTGTGGGTGTCCTGCAGTAGCACAGGGATAAAGTGTGCTGTAAGCTGAATTTCACACACACGCACACACACAAAAAAAGTGTAGGACAATGTCTAGCTTCCAGCTTAAGATAAGGGAGTTGTAGCTTAAGTCCAAGCTCTGCCAGGTTCAAAGGAGGGCTTTTCATTGCTGGGTGAACCAAGTCACGCAGAGTAAAACTTTAGCACTCAACTGAGACCAAGTATTACCTCACTGTGGGGAACAGAATTGTACTTTCTGACAGAATTTATAGAAATGCAATTCTGAAAAGTTTTCTGTTGCTGAAAGTGTTACAACTAGCTCTAGTCTACATTTAAAATGCAACTATGTGCGTGCAGCTACCAGTCAGCTGGTTGTCCCCACAGAAAGTAAGGCGTCTGTGCCAAACTGCTTCTCCAATGTGTCAGAGGAGTCTGCATCCATAAGGTCACTGAAGCCACTCCAGCCCACCATGAAAGGCAAGGAAAGTCCCACAAGACCTGTAACAAGACTGCAAAGGCAAGATGCCTTTCAGTTCAATCTGTAAAAACTGTGATTCTTTAATATCTAGAATAATTCTTATTCTTTTCAGCAGAAAATTAAAACACAGAGAAACAGCCTGCAGTGGACTTCTCAGCCCTTAGGACTTGCTTGTCTACATTTCTGGGGAATGAGAGAAGCTGAGGGTCAACTCATCGGTGGGAAAGGCAGACATATCCAATGGGGGAGAAAGCAGCAAAGCAATGCACATGAGAGAGGAGAGTGAGGGTAGAAGCAGAAACCCAGGTGTCCAACAAAAACCACCATTAGAGAAGTTAGAGGCTGCAGACCAGGAACTCTCTGCTGCTTATTAAAGCACCGGTGCTGCCAAAGGAGGCCAAATGGTTGTCAGAAGGCATCAGAAGTGGAGCAGCAGGTGACAATGAAATACTTGAGTTGACTCAAGGCCTTGGTCAAAGGAAAAGATCCCGTGCTGCACATCAACACTGAAAGAGCTGGAGAGGCATGGAGCAAGGATGCAGAGCCTGCTGGGAGAGAAGAGGGATTGTCAGGCAATAAAGCCAGAGAAATCAGGCTAAGTGGCTGGAGAAGAAATGGATGGTAACCAAGACAAAGACAAGATGGAGCAGAGGTCAAAGGAAAAACAGTTGGCAAATGAAGAGAGGAACACTCTCAACACAACACTGAACGGGTTCAGCGCACTATTGCAAAAAAAGCAGGTTATTTCAAGCTAGGGCTTCTGTCAGATGTTGCTGTAATTCAGGTTAGTCAATTAGCCTAGCTTCTGGCCAGAGGCTGCCAGGCACAACGTCAGAGTGCAAAGCAACAGGCTGCATTCGTTTTATTGAAATAAAATAAAATTTTTAAAATCCTGCTACAGGGGCTGATTCATTACAATACTTTTCCATGAAAGAGTGAATATTCTCTGTCAGTTTCTTGGCATTTTTATTAGGCATAAAAAGCGGAGACTGAAGAAATATATCAGAGTCAGGCAGGAAAGGTAAAGTTTTACCAACACAGTCTCAAAATGGCTGCACAGACTGGGAAAGTAGGCGGATCCACGGGTATCTAGGTGGATCATGTAGAGTATCCCATGTGAGCACTAAAAGTCTTCTACTATATTTCATTTTAAATTAATTGGAAAAAAAACAATTAAATTATGTGTATACTGCCTTTCTATCTCATCACTTCTATAGCTTACCTTTCTTTGGAACATGACCTTAGACAGGAAGAAAAATAATAACTACTTCATCTTAGAAACCCTTGTAATTGACATCAATATTTTTTTTTCATATAAATGTATTAGGTTTTTAGTGGTAGGTGACTCTGGATGACTGGGGAGATATTGGACTTTAAAGTTTTGAAGACTGCTAGTAGTATCAGTCCTAATGGCTGTGTAATTTTAGTAGAATATATCCATATGGATGGGAAATTAAGAGAAGGTTTTTTCTTAGGGAGTTGAAATGCAAGGTACAATCCTACAGCAGATTAAAATTGGAAGTATCAAAGATATTCCAAATTATCAAGTATGTCTGTAGTTTATCACAGGAATGCCACCATCATGAACGCAATAAATATCCATGTAATTTCACCAGGAAACTTTTGAGACGTTTTAAGCTTTCTTAAATGGTTTTGCTTTCTGTTAAATCCTCATCTCCAGAAGTCAAGCCAAATCTGAACTAACTCCATGGACTTGTCTTAGGGGACTGCAGTCTCCACATCAGTGTAAGTGAAAATAACTGACAGTTCACACCAACCGTGTGTTAATGATGGCAGCAGAGCTACAGTTTCATAAGAAGTATCACAAAAAAGACATACATTCCCAAGGACAATAAAAGGAGTGAGGATCTATGCCAAAAGGTTTTGGACAGAGTATTCACACTCTGAGTGCTTTCAATGCGTAATGGCTTTCCTTCACTGCTAGCTTTCATATTTTGATGAAATAGCACTTCACCCTTATTATCTGTGAGATGAGTTTTGTGAGATGTTCACAGGCTGAAGTCTGCAGACCAAATCATTCCTGATTTTCTATGGGCCTAATTCTGCACCAGGAAAGTTGATATGAATTTTATTGCTGATTTATCAGGGCATATGATGCTTTTATCTTAGAAAATGTTCATACGAAACAAAGTTTAAAGTACTTTTGACATTGCATTTTATTCTTCTAATATGCTAACAGAAATTAAATGAGCCAGTGCTGATACAGGCTTAGGTGATGTGGGCTGTATAAAATTGAAGGCTCTGAAGAGGAGCCTGCAAGTAGCAGGCAACAGTAGCAACAAGTAGCAAGCAAAACTGTTTTTAAAAAAATGCATTAATTTTTATTGAAGAAGAGGTTATTTATGCTGGAAACACACTAAACATTTTTAGGATATGGGAGGCAAACTGGTGCAGCATTCCCTGAAAACTGTGGAAATGCAAAAGGTCTGACCTACCTCATCCCTCCCTCCTCCCCTGACCCAAGAAAAAGCAAAAAATAACACAGAGTTTCTATACTTTCTTGGTCAGAATGTAGTTTTCAGTTGACACTTCAATGTAATATGCAAATTTTAAAGAGAAAATATTCGTCTTTTAATGTAGATTGAATAGTAACTGTAAAATAGGATGTTTCCTATAATTTCAGATGTGCTGTCCCCTCTTGTCTTCTGATGCTGTTCTGCCAATTTCTGGGGAGATGGGCTGAGAAGCCACTCACTGGACTATACAAAATGAGCCAGGGTATTGCTTTGTCTTCAGAGATAATTCGTTTATTCAAGTCTATCACTAAGGGTTATGTTATGTTATGTTATGTTATGTTATGTTATGTTATGTTAATTATAGTTCTGGTGCTGTATCTCTGAGAGTGTTAAGGTAAACTGAACAAGCACCTCTTTACTGCTGCCAGTGTTTCTGACAATTATTAAAACCACAGATCTCTGCTTTGCACTAATTACATTTCAAAGGCTCCTGCCATGCATAAAAAAGGAGACTTGTCACAGTGACACAGTGCCATAGACCAGACCTTGCAATAGGTCCTTGCTATGGCACTGAGTATGAGAAGGTCTGGAGGAGTGAGACCTGGGTTCCCCCAGTCATTGTCTGCCTGACAGTGCTTCAGCAGAGAGTTTCCCTGAGCTCTCCACAGCTCCAGCAGCCCCGACCTCCCCAGCACTCACACACCGTGGAAGAAAAGCTAAGTGTCAGCAGTTGGCTGGCTCTGGTCACTATTAAAAAGTCCCTCTGTAGGCCATGGAGATGGGTTTTATTGGCCGTGAGTGTCCATTGGTCATGCACTGGGAACCCTCTTACAAGCCTTGATAAATATAGAAGAGTGAGAAACACTACAGAAATGCTAGCAGCTCATATCGAGACTGACCATGTTTCAGTGTGGAAAAGTAAGTGCTCAGACATACTTATTCATTACATGGAGAACTTTGGTTTGAACCCGATGCTGATGAGACATTCATTTCACATCCCAAGGTTTCCCAAAGCAAATGTTCAGTCTCCTAGTGAAAGCAGTACATGATTAGGGGCCTCTCAAAAAAAGTGAATAAAGATATCACTCTTTACATCTAGCACTCACACACCTATTGGGATGTGGTCTGATGAAGATGATCTGAAGAGCAATCAGGTCCTTACACAGCTAAAGGCTTTAAGCATGAAAAACTGAATCTGACTCTTTTGACATTGTCCACAGATACCTGCAATCTGCCAGAAAGTGAAGTCCCTAGGTACAGCTACGATGGCTTTCAAAATGGATGCCATGGCCAACCCCTGGCAGGTTTTCAGTACTGAGAATGTTTAATTTTACTCACATAAAAGTATACCATTCAAGGAGCTCATGCCATTTTCTGAAGGACACCCATATAGGACAGTAGTGTGTTGCATGTGAGTTCTGCTGTGGTGTTGAGGAACCAGAGTTCTAGCAATATCAACCATTAGTGTTTCAGATAAAAAGTCCTATTGTAATTAAAAAGAATGCGATTACGCAGTAAAATCCTTGTAAAGCCATCACATTGTCCATGTGGGGAACTGCAGTGGCAATGGAAGTCTATTTTAGTCTGGGAAGGTAGCTTGGGCACTATCAGTAATGCTCCTTGGTAGTAAGCAAACCCCACATGACAAAGCAGGCCTGAATTCACCCACATTAGAAGCAGCTGCCACTCAGCTAACTGAAGGCTCTAAGCCAGCCTACGTTTGGCTCAGGTCATCTCTCATAAGAAGACTGGGTATTTCTGAGAGATCCCTTCATGGCCCTCTCTTTCTACATGCAGAAGATCCCCTCTTTCCATATGCAGGAACAGCTGTATCAGAGTCAGCAGAGACAGGCCAAGATCTCTGGTTAGTTTGACTTAATTTCTCCGCATCACAGGATAGCACCATAATTAACCCTTTGGTCTGCTGAAACCCAGAGTCACACACTGGGCTTGGTATCAGCCTGAACCATCCCAGCAGGCACCTGTCGGAACATCGCTTCCTCCTGTACCTATTACCTTCAGCTCTCTCAGGCAGGTGTTTCCAGCTTAGTGTTTGTGATCTGTGGAGAGGTTAAAGCAAGCTAATGCAATCTGGTTCCAGTTCAGCAGAGCTTGTAAGCACATAGCTTAATTTGATTGGAGTCCCTGGGACTATTACATTGTGTGTTATTAACCATGTGCTTATGTGCTTTGCCAGCCTGGGAAAGGACTTCCCAGTCTTGTGGATCTCTAACAGAGAGTAGGACTGTCTAGGCAGTGCCCGAAACAACCATTGTTTTTCAGTAGTTTTTTAGTAGAAGCCTTTCTTCCTCCATGCATTTTGCAATGAAGCTTTGCCTGAATATTGCAGTGAGCCCAAGAGCCCGGGGCCTGAACTCACAGGATTTACGCAAGTTAAATCACTGGATCCTGAATCCCCAAGCTCTGTGGTTTGTCATCTCCATTAAGAGGCGTTTCAGAGGAGGCTGATTATACAGCTATTTTAACCAGCCGGGTGTGCTGTGTTCCTGCTTTCCTGCTCCATATTGCATGGCGCGACTGAAGAGAGCTACTGTGTCTGTGAGAAAAATTACATTGCCTACGTGTTTTTATCAGCTCGGTCAATTGCTTACTTTTCTCAACCTCACAATGTTAAGACTGAAGATGGCCCATCCTCTACTCCACAGATCTCATCTGCACAAGAACTAGTCTAGCTTTTTACCTTCTTTTCAGTTTTCAATTATTTATTACATGCATAAAAGATGACTGGGGATTGAGAGATTGTAGGAAGGAAGAGCAGGTTTTGTACCCTTACAGGACATTCCTTTGTGCTGGGCCCTGATGGCCTCACTGTCCACTTGTTGGATGCTTTTCACTGGGGATGCCTCAATAGCACAACAAATGCCTCTTCATGAATGCCTTCGATGAGACAGGCAGGGGCTACTACCGCATATGTATCTCCAATGAATGTCTAAATTAACAAAGCATAAAAATAGCCACAGTTCCTTGAAATTAATCACCAACTTTAACGGTATGAAACCCCATGGAGAATGAAAATTCTTCCAAGAGAAGAGATATTAACATTAGAAATTAAAACATACCAAAGTCATAAATCTCCGTCAAAAAACTGATTGACCTTAGATCATAAAGCTGCTGTGCTAGAACACTCTCCTGTAAACTGGACAAGAGAGGCATAGAGCATTTAAAAGTGTTAGTTATAACAGCTGGGGAAAGCTGTGCGTTTTTCTCTTCTATGTATCAGAAATGGGATCATTTCAATATTTGTTCCCTAGTTGTTTGTGCCATTTCAAAAGAGCGATTGCAATCAAAGGAACATATGACTTTCTTTTGTCCTCAAAGGACATCCATGTAGTCCTCTGGTGTAATGCAGCTGGGTGCAGCAAACAAGATCTTGTAAGCCATTTATCTAAGTATAATAGTGTCATACTAAACCAAAGAAAACTTCCTCTAACTATGTGTGCCAATATTTGGCACGGAGATCATATGAGGATATCAGATGACCCATAATAAAACTTCTGTGGTTCATGAGAAAAAATGGAAAGTGTAGTAAAAATCTGGACATTTTTCTACACTTTGGACATTTTTTTCCAATCCAGAGTTGTTTCTGGCATTGACCTATCTAGATTCTTGATGAACATATCACTGATTTTCAATAGATACAAAAGACTGTAAAGCTTAGCTCTTAGGTCAGTGCACCATTTGCTTCCCAAAACATGAAAAGTAGAGCATGTAAAAATGACCTGGGGTGTGTGCATGGATGCATTTTTGTGTCTGTGTGGGCGCACAGAGGTGCCCTATAGATTGCCGAGTGATTCTTTGCAGTAGGATCACACAGTTCACTGCCTAAACTAGGAAGTCAAGGGGTATTTTTTATGCCTGATTTGGGCAGGGATCAGGCCAGAAGAAAAAGGAAGGAAACAATGCAAGAGTTTTAGAATATATGAATTTTAGAAACATAGAATTTGAGGCAACTAAAATAAAATTACATGCCTCTGAACTGATGAAGAAGGGCTGCACTTCTAAGGGGTGTTCTGGAAATGTTATAAGCTTATGGAAATAGGAGAGCTGGCACAGCCATGGGGAGAAAAGAAAAAGACATAGGCCCCTGTGTCAGGCCCACAGCATACAGATTCAGGTAAGCCCTTTGCAAGAGAGAGGGAGGGATTCTACTGTCATTTTAAAAAAACAAACCCCAAAGCAGTGTGGTCCCAGAGTCAGCCAGACCAAGCTATTGTCCTAGTACACAGAACAATCAGAAGCGATCTGTGGGTTTTTGTCTTTCATTGCCCTTCTAAATCAGTAGAAAATGTGAATTGACTTTTCTTCGGTGGGTTTTTAGATGGAATTAACTGAGACTGGAGCTCTTTCCTCGTAAAGACAGAACCATCAAGAGGCAGATGTCGTGAAAAAGCAAATGGTTCCCATTGTCTTTCAAGAAGGAATAACAAAATGGTGATAGTTCCGTTTCTATTTCCTTGCCACAGGAGAGGGGTAAAAAAAAATTAAACACAACAGTGGGGATTCCTAAGTGAAGAAGGTACAGGAAAAAGCATAATTTGACTTTCTTACATGTTATGGCAAATCTTTCGTGACTGAACTTGCAATCAGCTTACGGTGCAGCTGGGTGAAACTAACACAGCACGCCTGTTGGGGGCGGCCAGCTCTAAGCAAACCCTGCTGTAAACCAAAGAATCCCGAGGATGTGCAAAACAGAGGATGCGGGGGGGCCTCCGCGCCGCGGAGTGGAGCATCCTCCCGTCGGTCTCCGTCAGCAGAGGCTGGGGTTGCCATGGGAGCACGGATGCTTTCCATAGCATCGGCAGAGCATCCGTGCTCCAGTGCTCTGCCCTTACAACCGCGTGGACTCTGCAAATGCGGCTGACTTTACAGACGTTGAGAGGTCCCCATGTTTGTTGAAAGGAGGGTGGACGATTCAGCCCTGAAATTACTTTCTGCCCCGCCGGATTATTTTTTTTTTCGGAGGGGGGGGTGGGTTGGTGAGCAGGGAGGGATCCAGGGTCCTCTTTATCGTTTGAGTGTACACTGCATGCGAAGGGCTCTGTAGACAGCCGCCGCTCGGTCGCTCGGTGCCGGGCAGGGATGCGCGGAGATGCAGGGAGCGGAGCTGCCGCCGTCAGCCCGGTGCCGGTGCCGGTGCCGGTCCCGGGTGCGGTGCGGAGCTGCCGGCGGCTTTCCCGAGCCGATGCCGCCCTCTCGCGGGCTGCGGGGCCGGCAGCCGGTGCTGGGGAGCTCCAGCAAACCTATTCTTTGTAAAAAACACCCTAAATATAGCCGGGCTAGCCCCTGCTCTCCGGGCAAACGCCGACCAAATGCAGAGCGCATGCATGCAGCCTTAGCAGAAGCAGCGCTTTTGAATTTTTTCCCTCTATTTTCCCCATTATACATTCATTTACACATTTACAGATCTATTTGTATGCGCCTCCCACCGCTGGGCTACACGGGTGTCATAACAACTGCTAGCACAGACAGAGAGCTCCTGTCAGAGGCAACTAGCACAGGCGAACAATTTGTGGATCTGCTGTAGTATTTAATTAGAGGTCTGCCAAAGCAAACACGCCATCCCTTCAAACCTAACACTCACCAGGCACTGGCTCTCCCAGGCAGCTTGCTGGAGAAAGCGCTGTGTGTGACAGCTTTCCCACAAGAGTACATTGTCACTGGTTTCAGACACCAAAAAGCCCCACAAAAGCTGCGCCGCAGACCCAACTTGCATATGTTCTTTAGCAGTTCTTATGATAGCAAGCCTCCGAGAAGCAAGGCAATCTGGAGCCACTCAGAGATTTCAGACACTAGTTTAAATCATATGATCTCACCAGATCAAAGCTAGAAAGGCCAACGGTGTCCCTGCCCTGCCAAAGACTTTTTGAATTGCCTTAGGTGATGTCCGTGCTGCTGGGACTTAACCTGGGTGCCCGGACACCTCTGAGAGGCTGAGCTGGGGGCCTCAGGTTCTCACCTGGAAAATAGGTGCTGCTCTGCTCTGCTTGCACGTACAGGAAAGAGTGAGAAGACTCAGCTAGTGTGAGACAGGAGCTATGAAAACTACTGTGATAAAACTTTATCCATCACAGACTGAAGGATCTCCAGAAGCAAGCACGCTGCCTACCTGAGCCCTGGCTGCGCTGTGTTGCCCCCTCAGGAACCGCAACAGGTGAGTTTGCTCCAGAAAGGTTTTACATCTTCCTGACTCACCTCGGCAAAGATGATCCGTTCCCATTATCTGAGAACCTAGGTTAAACGCAGACTCCACTCAGCATTTATTTGTAAGTTGGACATGCGTATTCCACCAGCTGTAACCCTGGATGGTCTGAGATGCTTTCGGGCTGTTGTGGTCTGTAGGCATTTCTTGGTTGGTGGCAGACTTCAGGGCTACAGCAACAAGAAAGGATGCAAACTGGCAGCAGCAAGGAAGCCCACGTTGCACCCCACCTGGTCCCAGGATGCAGGGGAGCAGGATAACTTTTTTCCCCAATAACTTAATCTTTCCATGAAAATGGAGTGCAGGAGCTCTCGAGACTTGATCTCAAGAGCAAATCCTATTCATTTGCTATGTTATTGACAATCTGTTTGGATCAGTAGCGTCCAGCTTTCTACCACCCAGCACATCTATGCAGCTGCTCCTTGGAGCTTGACACCAGTTCAGGCATCACAAGGAAATCACACTGCAGAGTTGCTTGTCTTGGCCAGTACAACATGGAAGGATGATAGCAAACAAATGAGTTAGTACAGAAGGTCTGGAGGATATAGCCACAGCACTAGAGGGACCTGTAAGTATTTTACACTGAGTTCTTTCTCCCCAGGAGTAAATGTAGCCCAAATGTAAAGGGTAAGAAGGCACCACAGAAACAACTCCAGTACAAAGAAACACTCATTGGTCAGCACTGAAAACCCTCCACAAGTGTGGAGGCTCCTCCCAGGGACTTTACTGCTTATCATAGGCAATAACAGTTTATTTCAGTGTCTTCACTCCTAGGTATAACAGCCAAACAGGGGAATGAAAGACCCAAGCTGACACTCTGGTTGAAATCTATTGCTCTGCCTAATCATTGTATAACTAGTCACGGCTAAACAACAAATCACCAGTGTGGCTATAAATTGTGTATTTGCATAAATAAATAAACAGGCAGTCTTGTGCATTCAGCTTTCCCATTGCATCATGTGGCTTCTCTAAGACACTTCTGGGGCTTCTGAGTATTGCTTCTCAAGCTCTCAAATCTTCAGCAACATCAGGACTGTCAGTTTTTCACCAGGTTGAAAAGCACCAACATTTTGCTTTGCCAAGTCCAGAGAACATTTGGGTGCATTTGGGCTGCATCCATTTTAGAGAAAGGGATCCAAACCATACAGAAGAGGAAAGATTTTGGACAAAAAATAGAGGAAATATCCTAGACATCTGTGGTCACAAAATAATCCGTACCTTCCTTTACAAAGGTAGGGGGACTCACCATGCTTTTCTGGGTACCAGTCCTGCCTCCGAACTGAAATCTCCCCTGCAGCTTTACTGTTGTGCATGGTTAAAAAGCTCCTGCTTTTCAGCCTACTGTGGACATAATTACTGCTATGTATTCTCATTTGTAGCACACCTTGGGATCTCTGAGAAACAAAACACAGCAAATGCATACAGAATATGATGACTGATCGCAAATTTCATATTTTCTGGATGAACAGAGGGAGCAGTGGGCTACTAATCGTATCTATATGAACCTTTACATTATGTTTGCTCTACCTCAGTCTCTCTGTTCTTTATTGCTTTCCCTTTCTGCTGCTTGATACAGTGAAGTAAACTTGGACACTTTATGGTTCCTTTAATAGGCTCAGGTGCAGCAAAGTGCTTTCAGCTCACATGCTTCTGTTGATTTCAGGGAAGGAAAAGCAAAGTTACGGGCATCTGCACTAGTGACTCAGTCCCTCCAATTCTGCTCCAAGTCCTTGCAAGAGTTGATTTACTTGCACTTAAGGTAGGCCTGTAACCATCTCCTCACCTTAAAAATGGCTCTTTGCCACAATTCATATCCACAAAGAGTGAAGCACATGGCTGTTTCCCCCATCTTCTTTCAAACACTCAGTGCCAGGATCTGCACTTTAAGTGAAAACACAAAAAAACAGGAGACAAAGGGAGGCTTGGGAGGTTACCATGAGAAAGATAATATGACAAAGGGATGAAAGACTTGGCAGATCTGAATCCCCCTCCCTTTTTTAAAAAAATCTGATCTTCACGACTTTGTTTAGGTATTTGTGTGCATACCACGCAGGTGGTTTACTTTTTCATACTTTTAACAATATTAAATATAAATTACTAAACATTCATCTGAAATAATGAAATTTGGCATTGAAAAGACATCTTATTTTCAGTTATTCTGTTTCTGTGGACACAGTATGGTCCAACAAAAGGCTCAACATACCTCACCAGTTTAGAAATGGGCTTTTCCGATCATCCAGTCCTCTGATGTGTACCTGTTGTTCCAGCTGCTCCAGTGTCTAGGAGCCCTGAGAGCCACCAGCCACAAAAGCCCTGCAGAACTTCAACTCCAAGATTAAGGCAAGCAAGTGAGGGGCATTGTGGTATTGTCTGGTCCATGTTAAAAACATGTTTGCGTGCTGAGCCTCAGATGTACTGACAGAAATTTCATTCTTTTACCCAGCTGAAGACCTCAGTATTTACCAGCGAACTGTTATCTCTAAGATTCCCTAAATAATTTACCTTGAACAAATTTTCCTAAACAACTCTGGGCAGGCACAGCCTTGGGCCTGTGTGGCACCTGTAGCAAAATACCAGAAGACAGCAATGGTCATCTGCCTCCTCTAACAGACGTGTGAGCTCCTATCCTCTGCAACAGTGGGGGCACTAATAGCACATATCAGGCCTCTGCAGAGGTTGCAGTAGCTAAAATACCAAAACAATAATTTGGCCAATTATTAAAGAATTGGCAATAGCCAAAAGAAGGCCTCAGGTCAGCTTCTCAGCTTCATCACATCGTGCCTTCCTGATGATCCTCTCTAAGCCCAGCCATTTGCTTTGCGGGTTGCTTACACCTCTTTGCCAGTACATTGAATGGCTCTGGAGAGGTACTAGCTGGTCTTGTTTTAACTGTTTAGCATGTCTTCTACTAACACAGATAAAATGTCTCACCCTGTCTCTTCTTGTTTTAGAAAAGAAAAGGACTCCACTAGCAACCCCGTCAGCCCATGACTTCTCTTAGCCTGGCTAATTTTTCCTCTGTTTCTACCCATGTACCCACCAGATGTAGTCTGCTGCTGGTTTAAGGGAGACTAAGCCTTTCTGTCAGAGTCCAGCTTATCAATTCCAACATAAAAATGCAGAAAGTAACGCCAAACAAATTTTACATAAACTAGCCATGTCTCTAGAGGTCTTGCCACCCTTTAACCTGTCTTAATTTTTCCCCTCACAACTCCTTCTGCTAGGAGCTGATCATCAAACAAGACCAACTAACCTTCAGTCCACGTCCTTATGGGAGCAGACCACCTGCAACGAACATACTGGTGTTCATCTGGCCAACACAAAGCACTTCTACACTTATTGATGCTGATGTAATTTTTGTTGGGGTTTCTGATCATTACATTACACTCAATCGATTAAACAAGAAATCTCAATTTTTAGTCCTTTTGCTGGTATCTTGAGCCCCAGCTTGGCTACAGTCTCCGACTGGAACCATCCACATGAGACATACTCCACTAAAAGAGAGCATTTGTTGTAAATGAGAAGAACAAAGCCATAAAATAAGAGAAAGCACATAGCATATTTATCAGTCTGAAAGAAACCAAAGCTTGAGTGATAAGCCTGACTCTCCTTTGTAAGGATGTAATCCTAAAACAACTTCTTCAGAGGCAGAGTTTCCAACTCTGGGAGCAGACTGCAATGGAAGTTACTCACAGGCTTGGGGCTGTATTATTTCTCTACAGCCAGGCCCAGGCAACTTCACCTAGATATGGTCCAGTGGCACTTCTCAGACGGTGCTTAATTTTTTTCCACTAATTCCCTATCCCTCCAAAAGCCCATACAGCTTTCTTCTTATCAGTTTTTTAGAAGGGACAGTGTAGGTTCCTCATTTCAGGTGTTATTCAGACATTTTTTCGGTATACATTGCATATTTATTCCTGACAGTTCTGTCAAGTATACTTAAATAAGACACACCAAAGTGAAAGCTATTATCAGAAGTGGAATATTTTATTGATCTTTGCATTCATTGACCACATAGACATTTGGGCTTTGGGCAAAGTCAGTCAGAGTTTTTCGGTTCTTCTACATTACCCCCTTTTCTTGGTAATCCAAGTCACGCAGGAGAAACAGGGGTTAGCAGTGTAATTTTGTGCCTAATGAAGCCTGAAATTATCAGCAGTGTCCACTGTTGAATTAATAGTGGATATTGATCCAAATCATGGAGTTGAAGCCTTTTAGTTCAGCAATTCATTAGCAACAATTAGCATACAGCATGCGGGACATAAGGTGTTCTTTGCTACAGCAATCTTTCTGTGCAGCTTGCCAAACAAGTAATCTCAGCGTGTAGCTCTGACAGCACAGGTGGGGTGGGTCCATGTGTGAGCACAAACCAGAGGAGCTGAGGAGGAGAAGGCATGCACAACAACCTGATCTTGCATTAGTAAGAGCATCGCTACACAACCATCATGTTACTCACTGATGAGGACTACATCTAATCCAGGTCATCCTGGGCACATCTTTCCCTATCCTCTTCTTTACCTTGGGCTCTCATGAGTCAGTAAGTAACCAGAGAGACTTTCTGAGGCTTACAGTGTGGGCACTCAATGCAGATGCTCGGCTGCACCTTGATCTTCATCATCCCCCCAGGCTCGTAGGTCAGCACAGGCCAATTTTCATGCCCAGTGCTGAAGCTAGGTAGATGAGAGGATGCAGCTTTTCTTCAGTTCAACAGATATGAGAACAGCTATTTGCAGGACTCCCTCAACAGCGCTGAAGCATTTGGCATGTGCACACCAGCTAATGTGCCACTGTTTTTTCTAAACTCTTCCATAGCAGGCTCCTTCTCCTTAACCAAGCTCTATACATCTTGCTGTCCTCTTGAATGAACAACTTGCTCTATTGGAAACGTAGAACTAAATTTTGTTTCATAGCATACTTATTCTGTTAGCTAGTAGCTTGATTTAGCATAGCCTAGCATACTTGGCTGGCCGCTCTGCAGCAGTATGCAGATCATGAAGTATGTGTTAGAAAAATGCCTTTTTTTAATGCTTATACCTCCTAACCCCAAATAGAGCTCTTCAAACAAGACAAGTATTGCCAAGAACCTTAAAATATGAGATTAGACTGCATGAGAGAATACTATGCATGAAATACAGAAATCTGGGGGAAAAAAAGTAGTTCCTTGTTCCCTCCCCGGGGGGGGGCAATAATCTCTATCAGTGCTGAAAGCTAAAGCTAAACAGGCAGAAATGACCAAGCAGCTTCCAGTGCCTGCCCACTACTCTTTCTCCAGACCCCTCTCCTTCCACTTGCCTCCCTCCACTTGCTTCTCTCACCCTGCTCCAGACTACGCAGCGCTTCAGCAGCTGGAGCTTGGCCATGCCTGGTTCCCCTGCCCGGACACACACGTTTCCCCCAGCAAGTGGGAGTGCTGCGGCTCGGGGCCAGAGCCCAGCTCCAGCCAAACCCAGTTAATTGCTTCTTGTCTGCAGCATTCACGGTCCTGGAGTATCAATTAGTGGGAGTGTATAAATCTCAAGGCATCGGCCTAAAATATCCCCAGACAATCTCTATCAATATTAAACACACTGCATGGGGTTTTTCTTAGAGCACATCAAAGTGGTAAAATAATGTCCAATGCAGAAACAACATTTTTTATGTACAGGAATTAAATATTCAATTAAGATAGAGTGAGGCTGAGTCAATGATACTGGAGACTGGTCAGGGCCAACCTTTGAGAGAATATTCTGCTTAATGGTGGTGCAGGCCACAGTCTAGGTGGGACGCAGGACTAAGAAATTCTACCACAGTGGCTTCTGCTGTTTCTAAAGAGAGTTGCCCAATAGAAGCCTCAAAACCACAGGTTCCCAGACACTGTCCAAGAGAGAAAAGACCATCAGATCTTTCAAAAGATATAAAAATTTCTGAAGTTCTTGTGGCATCAGAATTTATTATATCTTTTGAAAGAAATGATGACATATTGTGTTTTATTAACAAAATATGTCTGATTTGGTTCTATGCAAGAGCTCACTTGGGAAGGGAGTTTGAATATGTTAACTGGATAACTGGGGGAACAATAAAGAAGGCAAGAAAAAACATCATGTCCATTAATGTCTAAAATGTTAATCTGAGTTTAAAGACCAGAAGTATTGTTGAAGAGCCAGTACAGCTCTGGAGTTTTCCTTTTCTGGCAGGCAGCCAAGCATGAAGGAAGATGCTAATGCCTTTACTCAACTATTTCTGAAGCTTTCAGAGAATCACACCTTAGCTCCCCAAAACCTGAAATACAGCACGTTTGGTAGCAAAGGGTATTGCAGCATCAGAAAGTAGAAGCTTTTTTAAAAGCCTCATTATAAGGCTCCATTCCTTACCCATCAGCCAAGGAGTGACGTGCTCTTATGCTGCAGCACATCTTTCACAGCTGAAAAGTGACCAATCAGGAAAGCAAATCCCTCAGCTTTTCCAGCCAGCCGGTCAGAGGCAGCGCAGAGCCCAGTGGCAGCTTGCTCAGCAGCTGGGTACCGCAGAAGGTGGCTCCCCAAAACCTGACTTGGCTGCTTTCCTTGGAGAGGCTTTCCCAAGGAAAGCCATGGTTTCCCATGGTTTGGAGGCAGGGCACCCAGGGCAGCCCACAGGCTGCCCTCCCATTTTGGACAGTGCCCTCCATGCTCACAGCTTACTCATCCCTCAACAAACTGCATCCCAAAGGCTGTTCAAGGAGTTTACTCAGCAGTAGTGGGGATGGTCTAACCCATCCTTGATACAGTTTGTGAAGACACACACTCCAAAAACTACCAATCAGAAAAAGCCCCCCTAATCAGTCTGACAAAAGGTGTGTGAGGAAGGGAAGAGGGCAGGGGAGGTATCCAAAGGCGCTGCTACCAGCAGAGTCACTGTGAGCATGTTACAGGTGTCTCTGGGAAGAGGAAGTGGCAGGGTGGGAAGGGGAGGCTGCTGAGGTGCAGGTACAGCGCTTAACCCTGCTGAAGGGGTATAAATCCATTACAAATGGCAGGCAGGCTACGTAAGCTAGGTGGAAACTCTGGTAAATGGGAAGGCAGGGTCAGAGGAGACCCAAGGCTGGGAAAATCTTCTAAAATATTGCCTTTCCATTTTACACCTCAGAGACCTCTAGCAGAGAATGAAATACTCAAACAAAATAAAGTCACAGACAAAAAACTTGATCCTTTGCTTTCCCAGAGTCTGTATTTTCTTTTCACTTACTGCTTTTAAAAAGAACTCACCTGACTCTGAAAAACAGAGGGTATCATTTACTTCTCCAGAGGTTTCCAGTGTTAACAGAGCTGGCACCTACTTTGCATCTACCAACAGGCAAGTGGGGCAGTCGCAGGACATGACTGATTACTCACCAAGCTGGCAAGTTGCACAGTCCAGGCTGATCATAGAATCACAGAATTATAGATTGGGTTGGGTTGGAAGGACCTTTAAAGTTCACCTAGTCCAATCCCCTTGCAATGAGCAGGGACATCTTCAATTATGGGGCAGAGCCCCGTCCAACCTGACCTTGAATGTTTCCAGGGATGGGGGCATGTACTCTGGCAACTCTCTGGGCAACCTGTTCCAGTGTTTCATGACCCTCATCATAAAAATTTGTTCCTTATATCTAGTCTAAATCTACCCTCTTTTAGTTTAAAACCATTACCTCTTGCCCCATCACTACAGGCTCTTCTAAAAAGTCTGTCCCCAAATGTGGGGTCAGGTACCAGGAGCTGGAGAGAAAGAGGAAATGGAGTGACAGCCTATGACTGCATAAATTTTATTATCACTGTTTTAGCTTAGATATCTTCCTTACTGTTAATTAGTGGCTAGGGTTTACCACCAAGGTTTTTGTTCATGTTCTGGAAGCAGGAGAATGGATTGAAGCCAGCTGTGTTGGACCACAGGAATGTTATTTTACTTAGCCTGTGAGATATCTGTAATTCACTATTCAAGGTGTGTTACAAGGAGCACCCATAGGCCCTGATGTTAATTCTTTAGGTTAAGCTTAGCCAGCTTACGGTATTATCTCTGAATACCTACATATAAGCTACTGGTGTCTCAGTTGCAATGATGGCTGTCACAAAAACACATACCCTGTTGTTTTTCTCTCTCCAGATACAACTGAGATTGTAGACTCCCTTGGGAAATATCATGATGTAGGCTAAATCTTTGTAAAGACAACCCTTTCTGGTATGTTTAAGACTATGAAGTCTGTCATATTCCTGCTCATTGCCATGTTTTCAAAATGCCTCAGTTAAATGCCACTGAAGTGAAGGCGGTGAACATCATTATTTCAATTAACAAGTTATGTGAAAGACCAGAAATGTGCTCTGCCACTGGTGAGATCTGCAGCCTCAGAAACCTTGTTCCACTTCTGTGGCTTTTAGTGTTCAATGAATTTAAACAGAAACAGGTGTGAAACTCCACCTCCAGCTCACTCTCCCCAGCAGCACTTCTCCTATGCCTGGGCCACTGGCCTGTCCTGAATGCTGGAGCACCCTGAGGAAGGGACCCTGGCAGCTGTGGGACTTTCCTCCTTGGGCCTATAAAGAGCTCATGAGGCTTGGGAATGGGAATCCCGTGGCAGAGCAGGGTCCAACCTGTGGTGGCAGCACTTCAGGGAGTAATATCAGTGTAGGTGAGCATGTCCTCTCTCCTGGCCCCATGGCCTCTGAACAGGAATGCATCATGTCTTGGCCTCCATCACAGTGCCTTAGGAGAGGAGTGTGGAACCTGGCAGGGGTGGCATGAGCAGGCTCCCATCGACCAGCACTGTGCAAGGAGCAGATAAGGGACAAGGAGATAAGTAAACACAGCAATGTATTCAGTGTGCAGGCGTGCCTGGGAGCCTGCTCTTGCTGTGGTCCCTGGGAGATAGCCTGCCATTTGTTGTGCCTGTCCCTGCCTGGAAAGCAACACCTGTTTTATACTACCTGTCTTACAGTGTCAACTCTATGCATTAAGTGGATTTTGCATAACGTATTTGCAAATACTGTATGTATATTTCATATGTCGTCCAGCCTGTGTTTTTGTCTGGAAAGAAAGAAGGAAAGCATTTATTAGAGCTGAGTATTAGTACAGGCACTGTAGATAAGTGTGGAAGGAGATCCATATTTCTAATTGTCATAAAACGTCTTGTCTCCAGAAGCTTGCTCCTGAGGGTGCCGTATGTTTGTATATAAATCATTATGCTTGAAGAGAAATCATAATTGCACTACTGAAAGGCTGTATTTTTGTACCAGCTGCCTCGGGCCTGACTGCAGGGAAACAGGAATAGAGAAAACAACCCTTGAAAGCTCACGATTTCTCTTCTAAGAACCATGAAAAAAATTTGGGGTGTTCTCTCAAAGCTGCTACAGCTGTTGGATTCTCCATATAATTAAGATGCAAAGCAAGTACTGCCAATTCTCTTGACTCCACCAAGAATCTTGTGGTTATGAGACTTTGTCTTTAAAGCTTTGGATTCCAGGTTGTTATGATCATACGAAAATCTCGGACTGCGCTGTTTTTAAAGAAGCGAGCTTCTGCTGTCCATAGCTGCAGAGAAGAAGCTGCAGCTATAACTTTGGTATAAGCTAATAATGCAAAAGAAATAGTAGAAATACCTCTTTTCTTTCTGGATTTTTCCTTTTTCCTAGATCTCAGAAGTTTTAAGGCCTTTTATTTAGTAGGGCCTGTCTGCTAGTGCTTGGACATATGCCACCCACAATCCTGGAAACTTTGTGAGACTAAGACCGTGTGTACCCCATGATTTGGTGGAAACCATTGCTCATGTGGTTCCTCTTCTGTCATCCGCCTACATCTCTGGTCGTCAGGCTTTATACATCAACAGATGGCTTCAGCCTTGCCTTCATGGGTGCCTGGAGAGGGGTTGCTTAGCCATGGAGAGGTATTTTCTCACTGCTTAAAAATTGTTGGATGGGCTGAAGTAGTTGGGTAAAGAGAACACCACATCTGTGGGCTGTTGGGCTTCCCATATGCTCCCAACAAAACTTCCAGAGATGACAAGAAAGAAGTATAAGAGGATGTAGAGTCCCTGTGAGGCATGAAGTTTCTCTGACAGTCAGCCTGCTCTTCCTTCCTAGTCCACATTGGGACCAAACCCATTGCTTGGAGCTGCTAAGCCTCTGGAGGGAAAAGTGGATGCTGGCTCCTGTGAAAAGAGATCTCTCTGTAGTATCTCAGCTTTTATACCTGTCTTAATCAGATGGAGTGTGGCCAGAGATGCATGAAAATGCAAAATAATTGTAGAGATCTATGGCCTTTATCAGCCTCAAAGGTTGAAATTACCATAAAGTCTGGCTTTGTAGAAGTTTGAATGGATTAATCAGCAGTGTTTTACCCACACACATCAGAGCTGCACATGTGCTTCTGCAACAGGCGCTGCGAGCGTGGCAGCGTGCAGTCACAGCAGTGGCCACAGGCTGCCTCCGAGTCAGGTTTGTTTTTCTGACAGTAAATAAAAGCCTATGCCATGAACTGCGTATGCCAAATTGCACAAGAAAAAGTACTGCCTTATGGCACTGCATCACTTGAATTTCAGCGTTGCATCACCAATCTGATGGTGAGATTTTAGCCCTGCTTATGCACTCTCCAAGACTTTGTGCTTGCTTCAGAGATCGGGAAGTGTTAGGAAAAATACATTTTTTTCTTTTTGGCCTACTTTTACAGTATGCGTTGCAGGTACCTACCTGTTATTCATGGAAACGAGAGAAAAGTTTAGCTAACTACTACGTTACCTGTACTAAAAAAAAGTTCAGCAGCTGCTAACAAAAATTAAGAAATTAATTACTTTTAGGAAATTAAATTATCAGTTAATAAAGTGTTTGACAGGTATTCCAGGATTTTGATGCTTTCTACATTCATGCCACCACAGCTGCAATCCTAGACAAGAGAAAATCATCCTCACTCTCTTTTTTTTCTTTTCTTTTACGGGTGCTTAAAAATACCTGCTGCCTTCTGGAATGGATTTCTGCTACATAGCCAGAAAACACATTTGTTTACTACCTAAATATTCTGTTTGTTAATGCATTGGTTTATTTATAATAGGCTTTTCCTTTTCTGAATTAGCATTTTCATTTTTAAAGGCTTTGTCAGCTTCTGGTGTAATGATTGTGGAAGTAACATTAGCATGCGGACTTTGTTCATTCTAAATTCCTGCAGACTAGTGCCAAGCAGAGGTTAATGTGTGCTTGAACCTTAAGGATTTTGTGTGCTTATGTGTGCATACATGTATGTATGAATAAAAAATATTATACTCACACAGTTCCTCTGTTACAAGGCTCTGGGAGCAAGAATGAGATTTTGGCTACAGCCATCACTGCCAAGTGTTTGCTAGACATAATCCTGTCTGACAGATTTTGTGCTGTAGTATTAGCGGGTCGATCGGATGGCAACTATCAAAATGCAGGTAAAACTAGAAGCATGGATAGTTACCTGAGCTGCCCAAATATCTCAAACTGAAAACTAGCCTGCCTTTATTTATTTAGACAAACTTGGTGATAGGCTCAGTAAGAAATTTCCCGGAGGGAGCAGAAAAGTCAGCACATCTGCCCTGGGGGTGATAGAACAGGAAATTTTTCTTTTGGGATCTCAGCACTTTCCTTTCCAGTCTCAGCCATACCAAAGAAGCACTGAAGTGCACAAAAATATGTCGGAACCCTGATCCTGTCTCTCGAGCTCATGCATCCCCTCACTCTACATGCTCAAAGTGACAATGAAACTGAAGGCAGCATCCCTATGCGCTGTGCAGGGACTGGTCTGATCCGTATAATTTCCTTTCCCGTTCTAATTGATGGTGGAAGGAAACCTTGTTTTTCCTGAAGGATCTTAATTTTCTTTTCAAGAATGTATTTATATTAACTACCACTGTCACACATTTACCTGTAAATACAATTTAGGCAAGATAAACAGTGCCTGTGCAATACACCCCTCTATCTGTGAACTGTACAGATAACCTAGACGTCTTCTCATTAGATGAAATCAGGAGAGATGAATTGTATTCAGAGTCACTCTCTCCTTATTTGGCCTGACAATAGGGATGCTTTTGGTTATGGGTGTCCTGGAAATAAATTGGTAACATCTTTTCACATACAGGAGGCTTGAAACTGTTTAGTCCACCTGGGTGCTTAAGCAAAAGCCATGCAAGCAAGCGATCCAACTTCTCCAGGCTTGGGGAAGAGGAGCCCAGCATCCAGCATGCCTTGCAGGTCAGCAGCTGGTCTGTTGTTTGGCAACAGCTCCATTACACTTGCCTGCAACCTGTTTTGCTTGCCCTTGGCTACTAGACTGTGGCTTTTTTCCCAGTCAGAGGGAAAGCCCAATGCTAAGCATGGGCTGAAGACCTGGGACCTCCCTGTGGGGAGTTAATGTGGCACTGGCAGGGAACACATCTGCCGTGGGGTACTAGAAAAAATGGACAACCAAATTGTTACCCCCACGCCACAGCAGGTCCACAGGGTTTGTAACTGAATGGGTCCAAGCCTGCAGCAAGTTGACTAGGAGCAAGCAGCTCAGCTGCCCAGCTGTGCAGCCAGGAGGATCAGAAACACCATACCCTGCCCAGGGGCAAAGCGACAAGGATCAGTCCTTGCATGTGGAAGTTGCTCCTCTGTTCGAGTCTTCCAGTGCAGTCTGCTCCTGTGCAGCTGTTCTGGATGGCCTGAATGCCCCCTCCTGCTCCGTGGCCGTCGATGATCATCGCAACATGTTTCCCAAATCACCAGGTTGGGCTGCTCCCCTCAAATGGCCATTTGTTCTTGACAATATTAACCTGCCAGCTCCACATCTGCACTGACTTCTGACTGCAGCAGGCAGGATAATCAAAGGTTTTGTATCAAGAAGTATCTTCTACTTTTTACTTTATTGCATACCACTGAGCAATATATACAAAAATATACAAAATATATACGACATGCAGATAATCAGTATGTTTTACTCCGTAAGTATCTGAATTGCATGGCATAATACATGAACAGATATTTTTCTTCTGTGGAAAATAAGATAAAAAGATCTAGCATAGTCATGATAGAAGAATATTTAATAAATGGGATTATTTTCAATCAGATTAGTCACCAAGGGATCTGAATGTGATCAGCACATTTCTGGCAAACAAGGAGTCTGAGGAGATGGCAAGCATGAACTAGAAAAGACTAGCTATTGAAAAGAAAACAAGCATAGCTCTTTCACAAGGTTGTGGTTCAAAAACGCACAGAAAAACATTTAACAAAGTGTTCTGGGAGTGGCTCACGCTAATACCCATGTCGTAGCCCACATACACACAGGAAATGCAGACCTAACACTTTATTGTGTCTTTGTTTATTCTTTCTTTTCCCAGGAATCTTCTGTTGATAGGCATTCCCTTATCACATAAACGTTTTCTCCAGAAAAAAATTATAGCTGGGTATTATCTCTGTAGAAATATATTTGAAAACCATTCAAATTGCAGAGGAGGTAAAATTCTTCTTTCAAAAGACTCAGTGATTCACCATTGTGTAACCTTCAACACCTGCAAACACAAAACATCCTGCAGGTAAAAAGTTCAGGCAGCTACAAAGCCTCACATACAGGAGGTTCCCACAGTTCAGAAAGTGTACTTTCACACTAAAAAGCAAATGCATGGAATAGTTTATTGCCGTAGGCTTTTAATAGCTCTGTGACATTCAAGACAGTAAAACTAAAACTAGCCAGAAGTCAAAATCCAAAGAGCACCAAATAAGATATATGCTTATTTAAGCATTGTACAGTCGAAATACAGAAATAGCCTTTACTCTGAGGCATTGCATTAGGTAAGGCAAGTGGCTCCAGCGTGTGCACCCCAAATTACTGGCGAGGCTGCAGGAACTGGTCTCAGGTGGCTCTCTCATGTAGACAAGAAGTACTAGAAAAAGTTCAGAAAGTGCAATTAGGGTACAGAAGGATATGAATCAACGTCCACAGTCAGACTGCTTGCTAATGGTGCTTGCGTCTTCTGGCTTGGCAGGGCATTTCAGCCTGTGCTGCCACCCTCAGACAGACTCTGCAACCCATGGAGCAGTGGCAAGCTCTCTCCGAAGGGGCAGAAATCAGTCTTTGGAGGGACCATCTTTCTTCCAGTGCCTTTTTAATGTTTTGCAAATGCACAAGCAAAGGTTCTGTGAATCACTCCTCCCAGTCAGATGCCTTCACTTCCAAACCCTGGCGTAGGCATCATGTCACCCCAGACTGACGGTGCAGTCCCCTGTCCCTGCTGCCTCCCCTGGCACTGGCTACCCAGCCTGGCAGGCAGAGGGTTTCACCGTGAGAGGTAGTCCTGGTGGACACTGCTGATGGAGCCATGGCCATGCCTGTCCAGACTAGCATCGGGTGATTTTTTCTCTCCTGCTGTGACCAAAAAGTACACGTACACTCCCATGTGTAATTTTCCCTCAGTCTTCTTTTCACAGGTGTAAGATGAAGACTGAACTCATAATGACACCTGTACCTCATAACACTGCTCACAAGAATGATAACGACTTTTACAGTGCCTTAAGAAATACCCTAAAATATTTAGAAAATTGCACTGATTGCACTGTCTCTTAAGCAACTCATTACAAAGAGAAAACAGGTAATTGATTTTTTTAATGATTCAGGAGCACAAGGTACCTGCAAAGCTATGTGCTGCTGCACCCCTCATTTCCAACTCTAGGATGGATGCACAGCCTCATGGTCATACAGTGACAGCAAGGACTTTGCCACCCTGACCATAGAATCATAGAATCACTGAGGTTGGAAAAGACCTCTAGGATCATCAAGTCCAACCATCAACCCAACACTACCATGTCTCCTAAGCCAGGCCCTGAAGTGCTACAATTGCACACCTTTTAAATACCTCCAGAGATGGTGACTCCACCACCTCTCTGGGCAGCCTGTTCCAATGCCTGACCACTCTTTCAGTAAAGGAATTTTTCCTAATCTCCAATCTAAACCTCCCCTGATGCAGTTTGAAGCTGTTTCCTCTTGTTCTATCACTAGTGACCTGGGAGAAGAGACCAACATCTGCCACACTACAACCTCCTTTCAGGTAGCTGTAGAGAGCAATAAGGTCTCCCCTCAGCCTCCTCTTCTCCAGACTAAACAATCCCAGTTTCCTCAACCTCTCCTCATAAGACTTGCTCTTGAGACCCTTCACCAGCTTCATTGCCCTTCTTTGGACACGCTTCAGCACCTCCTTCTTGTCCTGAGGGGCCCAAAACTGAACACTATATTTGAGGTGCAGCCTCACCAGTGCCAAGTACAGGGACACGATCATTTCCATACTCCTGCTGGCCACACTATTCCTGATAAAAGCCAGGATGCTGTTGGCCTTCTTGGCCAGCTGGGCACACTGCTGGCTCATGTTCAGGTGGCTGGCAATCAACACCCCCAGGTCCTTCTCCACCAGGCACCTCTCCAGCCACTCCTCCCCAAGCCTGTAGTGTTGCATGGGGTCGTTGTGACCGAAGCACAGGACCCGGCACTTGGCCTAGTCAAACCTCACACAATTGGCCTCGGCCCATCGATCCAGCCTGTCCAGGTCCCTCTGCAGAGCCTTCCTATCCTCGAGCAGATCGACACTCCCGCCCAACCTGGTGTCATCTGCAAACTTCCCGAGGGTGCACTCGATCCCCTCATCCAGATCATTAAGGTACTAAACAAGACTGGCCCCAACACTGAGCCCTGGGGAACACCGCTTGTGACCAGCCACCAACTGGATTTAGCTCCATTCACCACCACTCTCTGGGCTTGGCCATCCAGCCAGTTTTTTTACCCAGTGAAGAGTATACCCGTCCAAGCCATGAGCCGCCAGCTTCTCTAGGAGGCTGCTCTGGGAGACAGTATCAAAGGCTTTGCTAAAGTCCAGGTAGACGAAGTCCACAGCCTTTCCCTCATCCACTAGGCGGGTCACCCTGTCATAGAAGGAGACCAGGTTGGTCAGGCAGGACCTGCCTTTCATGAAGCCATGCTGGCTGGGCCGTGATCCCCTGCCTGTCCCGTACATGCCTGGTGAGCTCACTCAAGATGAACCGCTCCATAACCTTCCCCAGTGCCGAGGTCAGGCTAACAGGCCTGTAGCTCCCCAGATCCTCCTTCCAGTCCTTCTTGTACATGGGCGTCACATCGGCAAGCCTCCAGTCATCTGGGATCTCCCCTGTTAACCAGGACTGCTGGTAAATGATGGAGAGTGTCTTGGCGAGCTCCTCTGCCAGCCCCTTCAGCGCTCTCAGGTGGATCCCATCTGGCCCCATAGACTTGTGAGTGTCCAGGTGGAGCAGCAGGTTGTAAACTGCTTCCTCCTGGATTATGGGGGGTTTATTCTGTGATCCATCCCTGCCTTCCAGCTCCAGGGGCTGAATACCCTGGGGATAACTGGTCTTACTGTTAAAGACTGAGGCAAAGGCGGCATTTAGTACCTCAGCCTCTTCCTCACCCTCAGTTGCAATGTTCCCCTCTGCATCCAATAGAGGATGGAGATTCTCTTTGATTCTCTTTTGTTGTTGATATATTTGTAAAAACATTTTTTGTTATCCCTTACAGCAGTGGCCAGGCACCTATGCTGGCACTAGAAGTACTGCACTGTACTTGTAGTGTGTGTCAAAGGCATAAGCAGAATACAAATACAGCTGCCTCCTGCTGCTTTAAATTATACTTCCATCTGTACTCGGCATTTTGGCTTTGGGTAAATCAGTGCCACTGAGGCAAGCAGCAAGCAGCTCACATTTAAGAACAGTTTTCCTGTCCTTTCTCTCTGTTGACCTGACACTACAAATTGAACTTTGATTGCTTTGCTCTGCCTGTATCATATATAACCCTGTGAGGGCCTGCAAATTCCCATTGCTTGCTGCGTACAGTTGAATGCAGCAGAGCTGCATACCTATCCGTTAATCAAGAAGGTATGTGTAGCCAGGCACTTCCATTTGCCTTCTGGGACTATCGTTTTGAAGCTGGCAGTGGTTAGTGCTAAACAGAGCTCTGAGAAACTATGCAAGGTGGTCTTGATGGATATCATCACAGGGTACAGTCAAGTTTTTCCCTTTTACTGGATGAACATTGCCAGACTTACCTTGATCAGAGATTGATTTCAGGGGTTTTTTTAAATCTAGAGCCAGATTAAGACATTTTTTCCCTGAAGCAGTCAAAAAGTTTAATATGTTATGAATTTGCATGAAGCAGAAGAAACTGATAGTATTCTAGAGCATGTTTTGATATCACCAGATAAGCAGTAGTGACTATCATAAATACTGCTGAGATCCTATAGTTACACCAGAGGGCAATAAAAATTACTAACAGTTCTCATGATTTTAACTTTAACCAGTTTATTCACAGTTCTTAACTAAAATATCTGCTAATTTGTTGCTTTGGCCAATTTCTAATAATTTATTACCTGAATTGGAGTAACTGCAAGGGAAAAGGATGCACTTCTCTCTAAGTCAGTCATAGGAACGAGCATGATGTTATTTCCAGGGTTTGTTTTAACACCAAAAATCATTGCTTAGAAGCTTAAAACTGTTTTAAGATGTGAGATTCTCTGTTTGGGTTTGCAGAAAAGGAAAACATGCAATTAACGTTATTTACATGATACAAAAATGTGACTCCTGAGGTCACACTAGAAAGCGTGCTGTATCTACAGTGTAACTTCCAGTCAAGGACTTTCAAGAAAAGAAGAAAGGGCATCTTTCTGTCTTTCTCAGTTAAGCTACCTGGCAGAAATGAGGAAATGTGTCTGTGTGACTGATTTTTGCTTGGTGGTACTTAGGGCTGGGTGCAATTGTAAAGTGCCTGGGGTCACTGCACAGGGAGAGGAGTGCTGGCAGAAAGAGTTGTTAAGCTCCCAAATCCCTGCAGTAAATTTGCTTCTCAGGAGGGGTGCTGAGGGATTTAGGTATTCAGTGAAGTAGTCATTAATCTAGAACAGAGATGAAGCTGTCCACATGGCTTCAGCTGATACATCCCATACAGGATTTGCAGAGGAGAAGGGCTTTTATTTCTTTTTGGATGCTTTCTGTAGGTTTCCAGTGCTGTTTTACCTGATAGACAGCAAGAGGACATAACAAATTTTTCTGACCTACTTTTAGCAAAGATTTCTGATGTTTTATGTTGTTGTATCAAAAGCTGGAGTTCAATGACTCTAACTGGATTCTTTATTCTGGCTGGTGTTTCCACCAGGATTTTTCATACTCTTACATCAAATGGCATTGTACTTATTTGGTATTTAACTGCCCCCACTAATGGTCTCCACTGATCTCCCCATATTCCTATAATGGCTGCTCTACTTCTAAAATCCTGTTCAAACTGCAGCCAGGGTTTGTGATCTGAAAGCTTGTTCTCCAAATGTACTATCATGTTCAGATTGTTGTTATCTCTTACACAAGATTTGATCTAATCTCAAATTATACCAGCAATCCATGAGCTATATACAAAGAACTTTTTTTGTGGAGCTGATAATTAAAGGAACATTTTGTTAACACCACTGAAAGTTCATTGTAAAACCTGATGCATAAAAATTATCTGATAGTGTGATGGTGGTGAAGGGCACATAAAAACTTGATAGCAGCAATGACACTGCATGGTATAAATCAGTTTCACGTGCTTTAAAGAACATAAGCAAAGTTCAGGTCTTCACATAAAGTCCTATCCACTAGCTGGAGCATACATTGTGCAATACCAACACTCTCCCCTCCAAAGGTCGGAAGGCAGTTACCCTCATATGGTATCTAAAGCCTGCAAAGCGAGTCTGGGCAAATTAGCAGGAGCAGCTAAACTAGGAGTGGAATTAAGTCAATTTAATACACCCTCAGAAATATAGCAGCGTAGGTCTGGTACACAGTGACAGAGTCAGAAACCTGAAATGTACAGGTTGAATGTTAAACCCATGCCTGCGGAGGAGCTGCGTCTGGGAGGGAAGATTCAGAAATTTCTCCCTGTTTCCAGAGGCAATGGCTGCTCTGCCACAGCCGCTCCTTGCCATCACCTACACGCCTGCTTGGGGTCTTTGCGTGCCTCTTGGCCAAAACTCTTGCAGACATCTCCTGCTGGCAGCTATTTGGGCAGTTCCTTTCGAACGTGATCCCACGCTCTGAACGGCTTGCATAGCCATTTTGTCTCCAGCTTGCTCCTTCTGTTGTTCAACAAAAGCACCACGTGCGCTGCCTAGCAAGGTATTCCCACATGAAGATAGGACAAAGGAGATCCAGAGGTTTGAGCAGTACCTGTAGCCCTTCTTGGTCTTCCTTTCAGTGTCTCCCACCTACTGACTTCATACCAGAGCTTATATTGAATCTGAAAGTGTTAGCAAAACTAAGCATCCATTTTTAAGCTTGCTGAAATTATTTCAGTGCTTCTTTTATTTGAAAGCAAACAAAGACATATACATATTTTTCAAATCCTTACAGTCAGTGAATATATTTTATCTCATAGTTACTAAAATAAAATATATTTTCCTATATTTGCCCAAATAAAACTTATTTGCCCTTAATAGGCAAATGAGCCATGAAGATTAATTAGAGAGAAAGGGAAAGACTTCAGGTCTGTCTTAACATTGGTGGTTGAACTAACGCACATAATTAAAGGCCAGTGAGCTACAGAGATTAAAAATGAGTTACCAGCATAATCTTTTTAGTCACTCATACTAACTTTAACTTGAATTGCCTCTATTTGTTTTGTTAGCATGAGTCATGTATCTGAAACTGTGTTGCTTTCACATCTTACATAAAAAAAAAGAACCAAAAAACCACACATGGGGACTGCAAGTTTTTAAGGGCAACAATAATATTTTGTGATATCCTAGTATAGCCCCCAGAAGATGTTTATCAAGAGGTTGTCTGGAACCTGCTGGTGCCACTGTAGTGGAACTTAACCAGTTATGGAATTATAAATATATCTAAGAGTCATTGCTTTATTTCAGAAAAAACTGTATAAGGAGGAAGGCTGAGTCCTGATTAAAAAAATGGGCTTATCACATATCACGTACTTCTTCCTGGAGCACCGTGTACATGTCTTTTAATACCAGGAAGCAAACTCCCCTCATTCTGCCTAAAGCCGTACTGAACAATGACTTCTTTGTGTGAGACCTGCCTGGGCATATCTGACGACTTCCGGTACATGGAGATTTGGGCTTTATTTCAGCCACTGATGAAGCCTGCCCAATGCTCGTTAATATGATGCTCAAATTTTATAGTTCTACTTCATATAAAAATATTTGCCAATTCTGAGACTTATACAAAGAGGAGAGTTCAATGTTCTTAAAAGATTAATAACATTTTTAGTCAGCCTGCACAATCATGCAGGGAAGTTATTTTAAAAATCTTTAACGAGGTAATTCAGTTACCTTCCCAAACCATCTTCTGAATTTCTGTACCCCACAAGCCTAGGTATGTTTTATTACAAAAAAATAAAATGAGTTAGAAATACTTTACAAAATGAAATTATTGATGGTATCCTAGCATAGAAAGAAAATATTTACCAAACTCATTGGTACCTAAAAATGCTTTAAATTTAATTCCACATTTATGTGAAGTCTTTTGGTGGCCTGAGGTAGTGATACTTTATCCAGTGAGTATGTAACAAGTTTCTCTGAGGGCACAGAAAACTTCATTTTGTGTATCTGAGGGCATTCCCCTTTATGGCATAATTCTCAGCTTGTATTTTGTTTTTCTGCTCCCAGATGTAGAGGAGCACTTTGAAATTTGGATGAATGTTTTAAATATATTCTAGTAGATTTACCTAGGGACATTAAAGTCATAGTAGTTGACCTTTTCCTCACAGCTTTAAGAAAATTCCTTACATGCAATTACCTATTTTCCTCATCCTCACTGAAAGTTTCCAGGCCCTCAAATGCAATGAAGTCACATGAATGATGCCTTCTGCATCTGGCACTGTGGAGGGGACCACGGTCTCTCGAGTGATGGAAAGCAACTAAGTAGGTCTAGTGCCAATCAGTCACCGAAGAGCAGAAACTCTGCCAGTGATGGGGGCTGGCTCGGAGCACCCAACTCTCTGTGTGTCCCTCCATGTCCCACTGCCACTGCCTTGCACTTAGGATGGACACTGCACCAGAAGGTCTGTTGGATGCTCTGTAATTGAGGGAGCAGGAACCATGGGTCAAGGAGAGGGTGAGCACTGAATTTTTATTGCCTGTGTTTATATTTCAGAAGATTCCTAGTTGTGATTATAAGATAAAATGAGCTAATCAAATGTTAATAGCCACAAGCAATGATATTTTGCTTCAAGGTGCTTATTCATTGATTAGACTTTAGTGTGGTGCCTGAAATAGAGCTAGCCAGGAAGCATAATGTCACTGTAGTTGAAAACATGCCCGTAAAACTGAACAGTGATGAATAAACGTGTCACAGCCATCTTTGTGTACAAAAGCATTTTTCCTACCAGTGAAGACAGTTTTACAATATCACGCTGGTGATTGTTTTCTGATCATTTGGAATACATACCCAAGTAAAAACTGGACTTCAAAAGCTAAGAATATACATCCTAGTCAATAAAAATGTCCATTAATACTCTACAATACCATTCACAGCTTACCAATTTGATTCTTACCAATTTTTACCAGCCTGTCTGTCCTGGTTTCAGCTGGGATAGAGTTAATTTTCTTCCTAGCAGCTGGTATAGTGCTGTGTTTTGGATTTAGTGAGAATGATGTTGATAACACGCTGATGGTTTAGTTGTTGCTAAGGTCTTTTTATACTAGTCAAGGGCTTTTCAGCTTCCCTTGCTCTGCCAGGTGCACAAGAAGCTGGGAGGGGGCACAGCCAGACAGCGGACCCCAACTGGCCAAAGGGATATCCCATACCATATAACATCATGCTCAGTATATAAACAGGGAGGAGTTGACCGGGGGCGCAGCAATTGCTGCTCGGGTACTGGCTGGGCATTGGTCAGCGGGTGGTGAGCAATTCCACTGTGCATCACTTGTTTGGTATATTCTTTTATCATTATTATTATTACTTCCCCTTCCTTTTCTGTCCTATTAAACTGCCTTTACCTCAACCCACGAGTTCTACGTTTTTTCCAATTCTCTCCCCCATCCCACTGTAGGGGGAGAGGGTGAGCGAGCAGCTGTGTGGTGCTTGGTTGCCAACTGGGGTTAAATCATGACAGTCCTTTTTGGTACTCAATGTGGGGCACAAAAAGTTGAGATAATGACAGATCTGACCAGAGCGTGTTAAAAAAAATTTGTTATATGCATTCATTACATTAGTTTAGTAGTCACTGGTCACAGAGTTGATTTACTTGGTCTCAGAGTGGTTGTATTTGTTCCCAGAGTTGCGATAATGTTACACCTTATTTACCATATATACTGTTTATCAGTATTTATGTGCTGTTTATCACCTCTGCGAGGTGGATTAAGGTTATCGCTTTGCTGTACTGTGTTACACTGGCTTATGGTATGATAAAATTATTGGTCGTGAGATTGATCTGGTAGTTGTATTCAGCATTGCCTTCACCTCTGTACTTCAGGAGCCATCTAACGGAAATTATTAATAATTATAGCTTTTACTTTTTGTCCTCAGAGAGCCAGCCTATGGGGGAGACACCTTCCTCCATCTTCCCCTTCTTCTCCAAGCTAATTACAATAGCTCTTGAGAATTTTTAATATCCTTGGGATGTTTAGACCAGTATGGTCCTATTGCCGTGTCTCCTGAATATGTATTAGGGTTAAACAACTATTTAAGGATACTGCAGCTACTCAGACCCCAGCATCAGGCAGTGTGGCTACTCAAACCCTGGTGACAGGCACTGCAGCTGAACCAGAGAATGAATCATACTGGTATCAGTCACTCCAATACACAAGAAATCTTGGAAGTGAAAGTCAGCTCGTTTAGTAAGGGATGAAGAAGCTTCTCCTAAGAAGGAGCAGGAGGAAGAAGCATACTGCCCCATCAGTGATGAGGCAGACTACTCTAAAGCAGGGCCATCACAAGAACAGGAGGAGGAATAATTCCATGCTTCCCCCTGAGGAAGAACTCGGCAGGAGGGTTCTTCGCCTTCCTCACAGGGACAGTTAGAACTCATAAATGAGATGGTAACCACCCAGTCTCTATCGCTGAGTGAGGTGTGAGATATGTGAAAGTATTTCAACCATCATCCAGGCAAGCACATTGTCACCTGGCCGCTCTGGTGCTGGGATAATGGGGCCAGTAGCCTGGAATTAGAGGGGTCCCTTTCTAGGGAAGGGAGCATTGACAAAGCAATTGGAAAAGGGGCACAGAGCCTTCAGCCTCCGGAGGTGACGCCTGTGTAGGCATGAAGGAAAGGTAACCCTTCAAGGAAGGTGTTATATGTCATCCAGGCAAGTGGACCCCCATGGAAAGAGGTGTCCAGTACCTGAGGGAATTAGCCATGCTGGAGGTGATTTATGATGACCTGGACAAAAAGCAGTTATCCAAAGATCCAGGTGAAGTCAAGTGCACACGACCCATGTGGTGGAAGTTTGTATAGAGCTCACCATCATCATATGCCAACTCATTGGCAGTAATGACCTGGAAAGACAGAGAGGAACAAACGATGGATAAATTGGCTGGTCAACTCCAGTAATACCAAGAAAGTCTCCCTTCCCCCCTAGAGGCCTGCATCTCAGCTGTGGAGAAACTGCCACATGTGCCAGCAGAGAAATTATCCCAGGAGTTCCAGCAATTCAAAGAGGATGTGTCCTGCTCCCCACCTGTATGGACCAGTATCTCAGCTATTAGGAATAAGTGTCTCTGCTCCAGAGAGACGGTATAGTGGACACACCCCACAAGCCACCCTGTGGTTTTACCTGTGTGACCATGGAGAGGACATGATGAAGCGGGATGGAAACTCTACCTTGACCCTAGAGGCATGAGTACACAAGTTGCAAGGAAAAACAATGACAAGAGGGGGTTCCTCCACAAAAATTGCTGCTCCAGTTTCCAGTGGGCAGTTTCCCAGATAGAGCAGATCTTACTTCTGATCTTAATGAAGGGACTCCTGACTCGTATCTACAAGAAATAAGTAATGGATACTATAACCAGGACTAGAGGGGCCCTGCCTCCAGCCAGGTGGAGGAAAGGGACAACCAGGTTTACTGGACTGTGTGGATCCGATGGCCTGGCACATCAGCCCCACAGGGTTATAAAGCTTTAGTGGACACTGACGCATGGTGCATCCTAATGCCATCTAGCTATGCAGGGGCAGAACCCATCTGTATTTCTGGAGTGACAGGGATCCCAAGAGCTAACTGTATTAGAGACTGAAGTGAGCCTAACCGGGAATGAGTGGCAAAAGCACACCACTAGCACTGGCCCAAGGTTCCGTGCATCCTTGGCATAGACTACCACAGGAGAGGGTATTTCAAGGACCCAAAAGGGTACCTGTGGGTTTTTGGTGTAGCTGCCTTGGCGATGGGGAAAATGAAACAGATGTCAACCTTGCCCCATCTCTCATAAGACCCTTCTGTTGTGGGGTTCCTGAGGGTCAAAGAAAAACAGGTGCCAATCACCACCACATCAGTACACAGGTGGCAATATCACACCAACCGAGACTCTCTGATCCCCATCCATAAGCTTTTCATTGACTAGAGAGCCAAAGATTGATGAGTAAGACGCACTCACCCTTCAACAGTCCCATATGACCAGTGGAGAAGTCTAACGGTGAGTGGAGGCTAACAGTAGACTATTGTGGCCTGAACAAAGTCACACCGCCACTGAGTGCTGCTGTGCCAGACATGCTAGAACTTCGATACGAACTGGAGTCAAAGGCGGCCAAGTGGTATGCCACAAATGATATCGCTAATGCATTCTTCTCTATCCCTCTGGCAGCAGAGTGCAGGCCACAGTTTGCTTTCACTTGGAGGGGTGTCCAGTACCCCTGGAATCGACTGCCCCAGGGGGGAAAACACAGCCCTACCATTTGTAATGGACTATCCATACTGCACTGGAACAGGGTGAGGCTCTGGAACACCTGCAGTGCATTAATGACATAATTGTGTGGGGCAACATAGCAGACGATTTTTTGAGAAAGGGAAAAAAATAGTCCAAATCCTTCTGAAAGCTGGTTTTGCCATAAAACAAAGTGAGGTGAAGGGAACTGCACAGGAGATACAGTTTTTAGGAATAAAATGGTAAGAAGAATGTTGTCAGATCCCAATGGATGTAATCAACAAAATAACAGCTATGTCCTCACCAACTTGCAAAAAGGCATTGTGGGTTCTTTGAGAATGCATATTCTAAAGACAGTCTGATTGGAAGCCCTCTTTATCAAGTGACACGGAAGAAGAACAATTTCAAATGGGACCCTGAACAATGACAAGCCTTTGAACAAATTAAAAGAGAGACAGTTTATGCAGTAGACCTTGGGCCAGTTCAGGCAGGAAAAGATGTAAAAATATGCTCTACACCACAGCTGGGGAGAATGGCCCTACGTAGAGCCTCTGGCAGAAAGCACCAGGGGAGACTTGAGGTCAGTCCTTAGTGTTTTGGAGTCAGGGATACAGAGGACCTGAGGCCTGCTCTACTCCAACTGAAATAAAAGGTTTTGGCAGCATGTGAAGGGGTTTGAGCGGCTTCAGAAGTGGTTGGTCCTGAAGCACAGCTCCTCCTGGCAACCCAACTACCAGTGCTGGGCTGGATATTCAAAGGGAGGGTCCCCTGTACATACCATGCAACTGATGCTAAGTGGAATAAGTGGATGGTACTGATCACCCAACAGGCTCGAATAGGAAACCCCAGTCACCCAGGAATATTGGAAGTGATCATTGACTGGCCAGAAGGCAGAGATTCAGAATATCACCAGAGGAGGAGGTGACACTTGCTGAGGAGGGCCCCACTGTATAATAAACTGCCAGAAAATGAAAAGCAATATGCCCTGTTTGCTCTTGATGGGTCCTGCTATCTTGTGGGAAAGCATTGGAGGTGGAAGGCTGCTGTATGGAGTCATATAGGAAAAGGCATAGAAAGTGCTGAAGGAGAAGGTGAATTGAGTCAATCTGCAGAGGTAAAAGCCATCCAACTGGCTTTAGATATTGCTGAACAAGAAAAGTGGCCAGTGCTCTATCTCTATACTGACTCACGGATGGTGGCAAATGCCCTATGGGGCTGGCTGCAGCAATGGAAGCAAAGCAACTGGCAGCGTAGAGGTAAACCCATCTGGACTGCTGCATTGTGGCAACATATTGCTGCCTGGGTAGAGAACCTGGTTGTGAAAGTACATCATGTGGATGCTCTCATACCCCAGACTCAGGCCACTGAAGAACATCGGAACAACCAGCAGGTGGATCAAGCTGCTAAGACTGAAGTGTCTCAGGTGGATCTGGACTTGGCAACATTATTTATTATTATGAGTTATTTATAGGTCAGTGGGCCCATGACACCTCAGCCATCAAGGAAGAGATGCAACATATAGATAGGTTCATGATCAAGGGGTGAACTTGGTCACAGACACAATTGCACACGTTACTCATGAATGTTAAACATGCCCTGCAATCAAGCAAGCCAAGCAGTTAAAGCCTCTTTGGTATGGAGGACAATGGCTGAAATATAAATATGGGGAGGCTTGGCAGATTGACAATATCACACTCCCACAAACCCAGCAAGGCAAGCACCATGTGCTTACCATAGAATCATAGAATCATAGAATGGGTTGGGTTGGAAGGGACCTTTAAAGGTCATCTGGTCCAACGCCCCCCTGCAATGAGCAGGGACATCTCCAACAGGATCAAGGTGCTCAGAGCCCCATCCAACCTGACCTTGAATGTTTCCAGGGATGGGGCATCTGCTACCTCTCTGGGAAACATATGCCAGTGCTTCACCACCCTCTTTGTAAAGTATCTTTTCCTTATATCCAGTCTAAATCTACCCTCCTTTAGTTTAAAACCATTACCCCTTGTCCTGTCACAATAGGCCTTGCTAAAGAGGTTGCCCCCATCTTTCCTACAGTCCCCCTTTAAGTACTGAAAGGCCGCAACAAGGTCTCCCTGCAGCCTTCTCTTCTCCAGGCTGAACAACCCCAACTCTCTCAGCCTTTCTTCACAGGAGAGGAGCTCCAGCCCTCAGATCATTTTTGTGGCCCTCCTCTGGACCCGCTCCAACAAGTCCATGTCATCTCTGTGTTGAGGACTCCAGAGCTGGACACAGCACTCCAGGTGGGGTCTCACCAGAGCTGAGTAAAGGGGCAGAATCACCTCCCTCGACCTGCTGGCCACACTTCTTTTGATGCAGCCCAGCATACGGCTGGCCTTCTGGGCTGCAAGTGCATATTATTGGCTCATGTCCAGCTTTTCATCCCCCAGTACCCCCAAATCCTTCTCTGCAGGACTGCTCTGAATCTCTTCATCCGCCAGCCTGTATTGATACCAGGGGTTGCCCCAACCCAGGTGCAGAACCTTGCACTTGGCCTTGTTGAACCTCATGCAGTTCTCACAGGCCCAACTCTCCAGCTTGTCTATGTCTCTTTGGATGACATCCCATCCTTCTGTTGTGTCAACTGCACCGTTCAGCTTGGTGTCATCTGCAAACTTGCTGAGGATGCACTCAATCCCACTATGTCAGTGATGAAAATATTAAATAGTAATATCTTGGTGGAAGCAATGGTGAAAGCATGGTGGAAGCAATCACCAGATGGCTGGAAACATATCCCATGCCCCATGCCACCACCCAGAACACTATCCTGGGCCTTGAGAAGCAAGTCTTATGGCAACACAGCACCCCAGAAAGAACTGAGTCAGTCAACAGACTCATTTCCAAAACAACTTCATAAATACCTGGGCCAAAGAGCATAGTATTGAGTTGGTGTATCACATCCCCTGTCATGCACCAACCTCCAGGAAAATCAAACAATACAATGGACTATTAAAGACTACACAGAGAGCATGGGTGCTGGGACATTCAAACATTGGGATACACATTTAGCAAAAGCCACCTTTTAGTCAACACTAGGGGATCTGCCAATTGAGCTGCCCAATCAAATCTGCCCTGCCCAATCAAAATTTCTACCTACTGTAGAAGGAGATAAAGCCCCTGTAGTGCACATAAAAATATGCCGGGGAAGATAACACACTGATGGTTTAGTTGTTGCTAAGGTCTTTTTATACTAGTCAAGGGCTTTTCAGCTTCCCTTGCTCTGCCAGGTGCACAAGAAGCTGGGAGGGGGCACAGCCAGACAGCGGACCCCAACTGGCCAAAGGGATATCCCATACCATATAACATCATGCTCAGTATATAAACAGGGAGGAGTTGACCGGGGGCGCAGCAATTGCTGCTCGGGTACTGGCTGGGCATTGGTCAGCGGGTGGTGAGCAATTCCACTGTGCATCACTTGTTTGGTATATTCTTTTATCATTATTATTATTACTTCCCCTTCCTTTTCTGTCCTATTAAACTGCCTTTACCTCAACCCACGAGTTCTACGTTTTTTCCAATTCTCTCCCCCATCCCACTGTAGGGGGAGAGGGTGAGCGAGCAGCTGTGTGGTGCTTGGTTGCCAACTGGGGTTAAATCATGACAATGTCACACAATCTCTTTACGAATCCTCTGCTGGGGCCATTCCAGTTGGTCTAAATAACTACCTATTCAGTGGACCAGAGAGAAGCAGAGGCTGTACGAACACCCCGTAGGATGAATCCACTGGATCTGCTTTGGGCAGGAGGCTGGATTGCCCCTTCCTTGCTATTTGGGAATATGTGTTTTCTCTCACTCCACTTTCATAAACCCCTTGGACAGACTTTGATCTGGGGTTCTTTGTTTGGTTTTGTTTGTTTCAGAGGAAAGAGCTCTAAAGCTTGAAACATTTTATAGAACAACATTTTCTTTTTTTTTTTCTGCTCATGGTGTACAACATTACATGTGCTACATTGCCTTTTATCATTTCCCTTACTGACAGAGTCCTTGGAAAAAAATCAAGAACTCTGTAAATATCATTACCACTGTAAATTAATCGAAGACCCCAAATTTAGCATAAGGTAGTCTAAGATGCTTTTCCAGAATAGAAAACTGTCCTTAGAAAATACTGTACCACCTACAGCTGAGGCTTGAAATTACTCCATACTGTGCACGCTGCTTCTCAGCAAATGGATTCCCAAGAGAACTACCGACGTTTGGAAGAGTTCAGCTTATTTTTCACAGTTTTTCATTTTTCAGCTTGATGTAACCCAGAGTACTAACCATATAATTACCAGAATTATAATGTTTGTGAATGTAAATCAAGCTTTGCAAAAGGCTCTGATACCCTCTGGAAAACTCCTCTTTGTGCCTGCAGAGTAGGGTGCTAATCAACACAGATGATGAGTTAATGGCAAAAATTTCAGCTGGCGGTAACACTTAAGATGGCATATTCTAGGATGTGTCAGATAAGCTCTGTTGCTATCATTAAGATACAAGAATTATGTGATTTTAGAGGTGGCTAAGTGGTGGTAATTATCATCTCAATAATGACAATCAGTCTTCTAGTGATAATGCATTCTTACAGCACTTAGGTTCTCTCTATTTACCTGTCAAAAGATATTCATAAAACAAATCAAGAACTTAAAAATTACATTGTGTACATGAATGTACAATAGATAATGTTTCTTATTTTGACAAAAACATTTTCTTCTAATGCCAGGGATTTTCCCTATGTTTGTGTTCCATTTTTCTGATGCATTGGCAAAATAAAGTAACAGTGAAATCAGGAAGGAATGCAAAATATCTGCGACTTCCACAACGGTTATGACTGATTTTACTCATCTTTTGGGGGTAGTGAGCAGGTGCAAAATAACATGTAACTGTGACATGACCTGAGAAGTCTGACTTCCTCACATCAGTAGCTGGTAAAAGTGAAAGCAAAACACCTGTAGTACAATAAAGAACTTGGTGATGGCACTCACCTTTGGATATTTTTCTTCAGGTTCTTTGATCAATAAATTTTTGCCCGTTCTTGGGGCTACATGACAATTTTTATTGTTCCTGACACAGCTATGATCTCAAGTGAGAGCCTTGCTGTGGATGCTCCACTGTATTTATCAGCAGCTTTCAGTGTTTTTTTCCTGGTAAATGCAAAAGTCTATGTCAGTCTTGTAACTTTCTATACTTTCACATTTAATGATCATGCACACTCTGCAAGCTCAGCAAATTATTACGACTCATTCACTGAAATAGACATAGATAGACCAGAGAGATTGCTAGGAAATGGTTTAAGCAACAGTAGCTTGCTATGTTCATCCTTCAGAGTTGTCCCGTTTTTTTACAGTGCATAAGAAATAGGGCCCATTGGCAGGCATTTCTTTATTATTCAACTCTCTGTTCTGAGCAACAATTAGCTTCTTTTGAAATAAAATTTTATCTTCTTGGAATAAAATTTCCTTTACTGTAAAGTGTGCCATTTCTTTATTTTCTGTTGATTTCTTAACACATTTCAAATTTATCTTTGAAAATGTGGTCATAGGAGGCTCACTCTCAGTGTGACACATCACCTACTTCCTTCCCTGATTCTTGCATTTTCAGCAAGTCCCCAGTTTGTCCCATTGTTCTCAAGCAAGACTTCTGTATCTGCTTGCTTTTTTCCCAAATCGTAGATGTCTGCAGACCTGTATGAGTCAAGCGAGAATTATTCCGAGGTCTCCTATTCGTATCATACAGGTGCTAAGGGCTTAGAAGTTATGGGGTTATGGCAGCCATTGCTACCCCTGGAGGCTGCCAATGCCAGAGGTAATCCTTGGTAGCCCTCTACTCCAAGGTTTGAGGCAACCACAATATGTACAACACGCACTTTGATGTCATCTCTCATTGTTAAAGCTGTTCTAGGTAAAACCACTTGAATCTCTATTGCTCTCTAACAAGACTGTTGCAGCTCCTTTTACCACTAGACAACTTTTGGCAAGTTTATCTATCAGCAAGTTATCTAGACACACACATGTTTCCTGTTCTTATCACAGAGGATGTTTGTGTTGTTTTCCTCCAAACTTGGCTTCTAGATTCTGAGGGAGGTGTGCTTGGTGAAGCTTTTTATTCATCAGATTCCCTGTGACCTGCTCAATGGAGTCAGCTGAGCTGTGAGAGCGGGTATCCTTATCACCCCCAAGAAGCAGAGACTTTCTTCCCCAATTAGTGCAGACAGCTGTTGGTACGTTACATTTTCTGTTCCAGAATACACTTCACTCTCACAGTCTTGGACCATCCCCTTTTTGCTCACTTTACTCTGGCATGCAAGCAGCAGCAATCTCAGCGATAATGAGTTTCTGCATCAGCAGACAATCTCTCAGAGCCATGGGGATCTTGTTGTTGTTCTTGTTTGCTATAGCACCTAGCACTTGTGTGTCTGCAGCTAGTGCAACACACTTAGTTAGCATTACACATCTTTACTTTTTAACGTACCTGGTGTTACTTTGGAAGAAGATCTGTTATTCTGTCTCTTCTATTGTTGATCCTCATGGAGCTTAATGATTTCATAGATGTTTCTGCCCTCAGTCACTGTTGTCATAGAATGGGTTGGGTTGGAAGGGACCTTTAAAGGTCATCTAGTCCAACCGCCCCTGCAATGACCAGGGACATCTTCAACTAGATCAGGTTGCTCAGAGCCCCGTCCAGGCTGACCTTGAATGTTTCCAGGGATGGGGCATCTACTACCTCACTGGGCAACCTGTGCCAGTGCCTCACCACCCTCACTGTAAAAAATTTCTTCCTTGTATCTAGTCTAAATCTACCCTCTTTTAGCTTAAAACCACTACCCCTTGTCCTGTCACAACAGGGGCTGCTAAGAAGTCTGAAACCATCTTTCTTGTAAGCCCCCTTTAAGTGCTGGAAGGCTGCAATACGGTCTCCCCAGAGCCTTGTCTTCTCCAGGCTGAACAATCCCAACTCTCTCAGCCTGTCCTCGTAGGAGATGTTCCATCCCTCTGACCAATTTTGTGACCCACCCCTGGATCTGCTCCACCAGGTGTTTGCCTTGCTCATTTGGCAGAACTAGCACAACCCAAAAGCCCTAATTTTTCCCACTGGAAGAGAGCCAAGGCATTTCTGAGGACACCGACTCTGTAGTGTTGCGCTCTCATTCAATTCTTTGGTCATAACCAAGTTGGAACATGATTGCAGAATTGGGCAACTCTCAGAACTTATATCAATATTTAACATAAAGTGGCATTAGGATTTTCTGTAATTATGCGAAAGGTAAAGGTCTCCTGTGCTTACTTGGAAGGGGATGGACAGGCTCTCTATTTTTTCTACTTAGCTTCACAGAGATGACATTTACACTTTGGCAATAAAAATTGTACAAGCTGTAGAATGCATGAAAAAGCACAACCATCATGTGTTTCAGAGCCGTAATAGTAGAAGTACAAACAAAATTGGTATTTTGGCAACCAGTTATTATTTCAGGCATTGTCTTTGGGAAACTACTGTTGTGCAAAGGTTAACCCTTCATTCCCTGGCTCATGGTCTGATTGCTATTTGATTCTAGTACCAGGTGAGGCTTGTATACAGCTGTAACCTGTGACGTTCTAGCTCCGCCGACCTCCTCCTCTCCCACACTCGCCGCTAGCATACCTTCTAAATTTTAGGAAATGAAAAGGGGTTAGTGAATGCAGGCTGCTAGAGCCGCTGCATCCTGCAACAGGCACACCTATCTGCCTCCAGCCCTTCTGGTGCACCCGGGGCGGGCTGGTGGGAAACAAAGACGGCAGCGAGCCGGGCCCAGGCAAAACGTTTACCCGGAGGCAGCCTGTGGCAGCAGCTTCGCCCCCCGCTCCGCCGGGCCCTCGCACCGCACCGCCCCGTCGGGCCGGGCTGGAGGGGCGAGCCGCGGGAGGGGGCGCGGCTACATAGACCCCGCCTCCGAGCGGCGCCCATTGGCGGCCGCGGCGCGGGGGCCGCCCAGGGGCGGGGCCAGGGCGGGCGGGACGGCGCGGCGCGGCGCTGTCCGCCCGCCAGAGCCGGGTCGGAGCCGCCGCCGCCGCTGCCGCCGCCGCCGCCGCCGGGGGAGGGCGGGTTGGCGACAGCGGCCGGGACGGTGGGCAGCGACATGGCTGAGAAATACGACGTGGTCGTGGTCGGGGGCGGCATCTCAGGTGGGTCCCGGGGCTGGCGTGGCCACCACGCGTCCGCCGGCCTCTCCCGGGTCATCACCCCGGGAGCGGTCCCGGAGCACCGGAGCTCGGGGCCGGGGTGCTCTTGGCTGGGCGGCGCGGGGCCTGGGAGCGGCGGGACCGGGGGAGGCTCGTCCCCACGGCTGGCCTGTGGGCGTGGGCGGTGGTGAACGGGAGTATCGTGTCTCCGGGGGCTTCAGATGCACGTGGGGAAAAAATGAGGAAAAATTATCCAGGTCGCTATTTTAGGATGTATTTACTTCTTCTTCCATCGGTTGGTACTTCGCGCTCATCAGAAGAGAGTCTGTAGGAAAACTGGCTTTATAATGTCCACAGGTGCAGGAGAAGGCAGGGATATAGGCTGGGACTTCTGCATCCCGTTAAGGATGGTATTTTGAAGTTGTGGGTTTTTTAGGTGCCTGTTGCAGTGCTGGCCATCATATCCTTTTGATAAACACTGCAAAAAGACATCTGGGAATATCTGTAAAAACAGGTGAGGTTTTGTTCCTGTGAGAAGAGCTGTACTACAGCCAGCCAGATTCCCCCAGTGCTATGGGCTCTTCACACCTTACTAGGAAATACTTCCCAAAATATTCTTCAGATCTACTTCAACACTAGCAAGTGCATCGTGGCCCCTGATCCTCATGCTTAAAAAAGAAAAAAGAAGTAATTATTGTTATGGTACCTGAGATGAGAATGTCGCTGTGTTAGAGAAAATCTGTATTTGGCTTGGCCATCAGATAAATACTGGGTTAGCAGCTTTGTCAAGGTTTTGATTTTCAGGGAGTCTTCACTAGTCACCTAGAAAAGGTGAGTTATGTGACTGAGTGACTTCAGTGAAACTACAACCATTATAGCTATAGGTAAAATTAGTTTTCATTAGAATTAAGGAGTCAGAGGCTTTCCTTTCTTCAATCTGCAGTGAATTAATGCGCAAAACAGCAAATTGTTTACCTAACTACATTATCTCATTTGCTAAAACAATAGTAATTGTTTAAATAATTATTTGTGACAATGTGATTATGTAAATAATCTGTAGTATCACCAAACAGAAGAGATTGGACCTAGTTTTGCTTGCTATCCATTTTCACCAGATGCTGGCTATTTTCCTGCTAGCACAGTGTCATTTGGTCTTCATCTTTAAGGCTCCTGTCAGGCACAGAGTGTCCTTAGGGAAGTACCACCCATGCTGTGTGCAGCTGATGGTGATGTGATCTTAATATGGTTTTTAGGGCTCTGAGAAGCTCTTCTTCCCTTGAGGGTATGTTGTTCCTCTAGCTTTCCAACCTGGAACAGTGTTTTGGAAAATGCTTCCAGCGTTTCTAAGTCGTATTTGCCTCACTAGTACAAGAATCAGTAAGTTACTTCAGAACACTTAAGCCTTGGACTAAAGCCTGGTGAGGAGTCTGAAATGGAGCCAAGCAGGAAATTTCAAAGCATTACAGTCCCTGAAAATTTGTCAGTGGCATTAGGAAGATGAATAAACATGTCATGACATACTTGGGGTACAGGAATATTTTTTTGCTAGTGGAAACCCTTATGCGGTGCCAGTGGCATAGAAATTGGCGTTTGCCTGTTATGAATTAGAACGGGCTTCATTTTAAGAACACGGCCTTAAAAAAAAAAAACAAAACCACAAACAACAAATGCTTTATTTCATGATTAATCCATCTTTGTAATTCCTATCAGCTCTTGGTTTGTTTTGCTTTTCACACAGCTTCTCTGTCACTGCCGTTCCTGTACCAAGACACCTACACCTCAGTTCTGCAAGAGGTTAGGCAGTGCTGCTTTCTGTCCTTAAAAAAGTAATCTCTATCTAGAATTTTGGTTCTGGTGAGGCAAATAGTAAAACATGCTCCAGTATGGACAAGGTTTTGCCCTCTATGTCTCTCTGACTCCAGTCTTGACTTGCTGCTGTTTATTTCTCTGAAGATATATTTGCAATTGCCTCTTCTGATAAGGTTACTGTCTCCTCTCCTTCTACTATATTTTAGATACTCATTAGCCAATGCTTGCAAGAAAGGATAGGAAACTTCGGGATAAACTAGTTCTTTACTAGAAATACATGAAATGTATATCAGGTATAAGCAAGCTGCTTGCTATATTAAGTGTGAGCTTCCCAGTGGTGAGATTATGGCTTTTTAAAATATTTGTACAATATTTGCAAAACAAAGCTCCCATCCTGACTGGCATTTCTGGAGGTATCTATTCATTCAAGTGAAGCATGGTGTTGAGAGCCAGTTTCTGTACAACCTAAGGCACACTTCTTGCCCAGGCACCTTGCCTCTGTATGCGCAGGGCTGTACGTGGTCATTCACAGGGACACAGAATCCGCTCTGCCTGTAGGAATCTGCAATCTAGGGATGGAGGGAGCTTCTGCAAAGGGTGCTTCACAGTGTGGAAGCTCTTGGAAGAGGAACTTGGCTCTCGTGGCCCCTACTGCTGAGATTTGTCTGCTGTACCCCGTGGAATCATGTTTGAATTGCCCAGACTGCATCAGCAAGTACGTTTGGACCCCACAGAGAGGGAGCTGCAGAGCTTGGGCTAGATTCCTGTCTTTACATGGGCATGCACGTTAGAAATGTTGATGTTGGCCAGGAAAGGCCCCAGGCACATGTTTGTATCATTCTTAATGGATAGTGTCCCCCATAATACAGTTAATATTAATTATAGCATTTTATACTCAAGCATATTAAATAAACTGATGTCTGAAGTTAAAGACTTTTCCCATACCCACAGTTACTTCTTATTTGTATGCCTTGAATATTGTTTCCATTATTTATAGGAGTTTTCTACTGGACTGAAGAGGGTGTTCTGGTTTGGATTGATTTTGACCTTTTTCTCGTGCATTTTGGTTTAGGCTATTTATTTCCCTTGTTTGTTAAACACAGCAGGCTGGCAGGCAACACATGATGTGCCATGGATGTGTGTCTGATTAATCAGCAGGATCATAACCCTGATGTCCCATCAGACGGTCTTCTGACAATTGGGTTAAGGGGCTACACTAGTTGAGGGCTGGGAGATTGTCATCTTCTGTGTGGACTGACTACTGTATTGATGACTCCCAGAAGTTGTCCCTTTTATGCAGCAAGTCACTGCCATACTTAACACACCAATTAGGATGCTAGCTCCATTACCTGCCCCCTATAGCTAAGGCCATAATTACAGGAAAAACCAGATTTTGGCTCCAATGCTCTAGGATGGACCATACCCACTTGTTCTGAGATATGAGATGGGTTGCAAGGAGGTCCGGGATGCTCAGTCACTCCTTGGGAACTGCTCATTAACAACTGGACAGCATTAAGTGCTTGGAGAGTTTTGACTGAAACCTGAGATATTTCAGCTTTTGAGATCTAGAAAATTGCTGCTGCCTATGTGATTCCTCAAAACTTTCTAACTGACTTATTGGGGCGTATTTTCACATAGATAATAAAATGCGCTATGTTGACTCAAAGGCTACCTCCTTGCCAAATTTCAAGTTGCTGCAAGAACTTGCAAAATAGGAGAAAAAAAAAAAAAAGCCATCAGTTTTCAAAACCAAAGATGAATGTTTGTTTCCTGGAGGTTTAGAAATAGCCAGCCAATTTTGACCAAGATTTTCCAGCAAAAAAGAATCAACCTGAAAAACACACCCTGAAAATTCAAGCTTAAACAGTTCAAAATTTGGCAAAAAAAGAATGTAAGCAAAACACCCCAACCTTTTCAGCGGCAAGCTTGGGGTACATTCATATGCTAGCCTCACCTTACATGTGAATTTTGGACATTGGAAGCCCAGTTTCTCAAGAGAAGGCATGGAGAATTTAGAATGGTTTTCTACATAATGCAAACTAGAGATGTGTCAGATACGAAGTATGTCCAGAAGCAGGCAAGTCCAAGAGAACTTGTATGCAAATATCTTTTGGAAGAAATTTCAGCACATTGTGTTACGAGCACAAAGCACAAGGGAAACACAGCTGTAATTGAAACTTGCACTGAAGATTATCATTATTTCACGTGGATACTTCTCATTTCCAAATAAAACCACATTTGTTCTTAGCTCAAAACAAGGGGATCTCAATGGCTCAACAAAACGGATGCTTATATTTGCCAGCCAAGTGCAGGAAACAGCACTGTTTTCTATTGAACTTACGGAGGGGCCCAAGGGCCATAAATTGTAGGAGAAGCTGGGTTGTAAAAATAGTAGTAATTAGTCTTTATATTGAAATAAAACATATGATATACTATTAAGGCTTTTTTTTCCCCACCCCTCTCCGTGGAAGAGTGCTATGTGTCGTCATCTCTTGCTCCATGGTGCATGATCGACAACCTTACCACTCAAGCCACCTACGCATTGGCTGTGGTCTCTGAGTGAAATACCGAATAATGAGGAGATGCAGATTTTCCTTGCTTGCTATAATGGCAGCACAACTTATGTTGTATACTGCTCGGTTTGTTTTGACAGCATGCCAAGCTGCTGGTGGGTGGTAGTGTCAGATAAACTGTCAAATACACAGTGACTGGTAGAAGATATAATCAGTCCCACCTGTGTAAATCTGGAGTATTTTTCAGTAGATGTTTTTCTACTGTTACTCCTAAATTTACCCAGAACTTGACTTGTAGGAATGCAATAGCTGGTTCCTAAAATGTATCCTGTGTTTATCACATCTGCCCTGTGCTAGGCTCCAGCTACCTGGTTCCTTCCGCTTTCTTTCCAGATCCAACAGGAAAGCTGATAATCAGTCATAATACTGGCACTTGGTACCAGAAATTGCGATAAACCATTTTTTTGGGATGCAGAAGTAAACAGCAATGTTTCACAGAGCTCTCAGTTCCCCATGCACTGCAGCAAGCTGACTGCCATTATGAGAATAATTTACAGCAGGAACAAAACAATCAGACCCCATATAAAGTGTAATGGACGTTATGTACAATACTCACAAATAAGCAGAAATACCAGTTTCCATTTGCCGCCTTCATCATAATGTGTTCTAATGGTTTGCTACCAAATACGCAAAACCTTATGATGTGGGGTTTTGGTTAAGATGCTCTTTTGTGCTATGCTCAGTGCTAGATGTTTAGTTTTGGCCAACATATAGTTGTGATGTGTTCACTGTATAACCAGATGTAGAAATATTATTATTTTCTTCATCTTTCATCATATTCTTTACATGGTTTTCTATGGTAATCACATCATTTATAAACATTGTCTAACCCAGGGAGCAGCCTGAACAGTCACAGCTGGTTCTGCTCCTGAATGAAGAATGTCTCAGGCTTGTTTCTGGCAAAACCAAAATGTACACCAGCATGATTCATAGGTTAGCAAATTCAGAGGTCCTAAAAAAGCGCTGTAAACGTATGGTTTGTCCTTGAGGAATAGATCTTGCACCATGCCTCAGGCTTAGGTGAAAGGTGTTGAAAGGTAGGAAAGAATATTCCTGTTAGCTAGGTAGGCTTGAAGTCTTAAGAGTGTTATTTACTCCAGCGAGCAAAAGAAATAGCCAAGTAGTTAGGACAGATCTCTAAATATCCTAGCAAAACAAAAATGAGCATAGGGTAGGCATTATGTCTTTCCCAGGAATACCAATGCTGATGTTCTTGGTATTCGTGATAATGATGTTGATCATAGTTTTGCAGCAACATTTTTTCACATAAGTATTCAGCCGAAGATCACCAATTAACTGACAGGAATTTATTCTGTGTATTAACCACAACAGTTATCAATAGTTAGAAGATGTGCGTAATTACTTTAGATGTTTCCATAAACTAGACAGAGTTAAGTCGTCATAATTTTAACCACTAATTTAAATATGTAAGCTACTAATTTAAATATGTAAGAGGAAGGAGGATGCTCCATTTGTAACCCCATGCTTATACTAGTTAACTTTTTTCTGCCTTTATTTTGGGGGGAGGAAGAGAGAGTAATTCTGGGGAAGAGTTGTTTACTGCAATGGGCTTTGGACTTGAAAATCACGGTGGGTATGTATGGAGGAGTGGATTCATCCTCGGGATACAATTCCCTCTTCCTGCCCACTGTGTTTCTGTTAACATTGTCTATGAGAAACTTGTCTTTGTACCCTTCAGAACAAGGCTTGTGTCTGTTGAAAGCATTTAGACAGAGGTGTTGTTGAAATCAGTTAGAGTGGCTTGGTCTCAGTTGGACAATGTACTCTGTAATAGAAAATATTTATTATCCTTTGGTTGAAATCTTTGCTGAATCAACTGGTTTATTTTTGCTAGGGGGGGAAAAATAATTGATGAGAGAACTGAAAAACATTTTGACATGACAGTCATCAAATTTAAACAATGAAGATTGACAAAATGACAAAATAAATAAATGCAACCTCATCCCCAGTATCAAGTACTCTACAGCAAGGATTGTGAATGAACATATGGAAAGATAAAATACAGTTTCTAACAAGCAGAAAGTTAGTGATGTTATGTTATTAGGCAACACTGATGAAAAAATGAATGTAGACTTGTGTGTTCTTGCTGTTTTGTGCAAATTTAAGGGGCTGTAATTAGGGTTTTTTTTTTCATTTTCAGTGGCAATTTTAAAACTTCAAATACTTAGTCTGTGAAGGAAAACAGTTCTTTCATTCTTGGCCTTCTCTATCTACAACTCTATATTTACAATTCTCCACAACTACCTGAAAAGAGTTTGTAGTGAGGTGGGTGTTGGGTCTCTTCTCCCAAGTAACAAGCAATAGGACAAGAGGAAATGGCCTCAAGTTGCATCAGGGAAGCTTTAGACTGGGTATTAGGAAAAATGTCTTTACTGAAAGAGCGGTCAGGCATTGGAACAGGCTGCCCAGGGAGGTGGTGGAGTCACCTTCTCTGGAGGTATTCAAAAAACGTGTATACGTGGCACTTAGGGACATGGTTTAGGAGGTGTGGTGTTGGGTTGATGATTGGACTTGATGATCTTAGAGGTCTTTTCCAACCTTAATGATTCTATGATATGTTGTTGCCCATTAGCGATTTCTCTGGTCATTCTGATGTAACTGAGTGCATTTTAGCTGTATTTTAACTATATTTTTAAACCATGGTGTGCACAAAAGTTCCAATTAAAAGAAAATCAGGGATGGGGGAGAAGGATAAGAAAGAGGTGAGGAAGGGAGATTTTACCCTGCGGTCATGACAGAAATGTTTTGCATCTGTTATTGACAGGTTCACGTTTACTTGGCAAAGAGACTTCTAGTTAAATAACAAGAGCTGATTCTAAGGTGACCATTGCCAGATTTAATTACTCAATTGCGTTTGGAAAAAGTTAGGTTTTCCATCAGGGAAACAGTAAAAATAAACCAATATTAACATGCTGTTACAGTGGAACTTTAATGAGGATATAGTGACAATTGTCTCACTTTACTTACATATTATGAGAAAAAAAGTTTAAAAATTATTCTCCTGCTAAGATCAGGAAAATGAAAAGATTTTCCAGAAAGACTTTTTTCCCCTTATTTTATTAATTTAAAGCCTGCTACAGCAGTGCAATAATGGGTTAGTAGTCTTTTACACAATGTATTTATCCCACTCTGTGTACAGTAGGGTGGATTAACGAGGATTTTACAAAGGGATGTTGTATTAGGTTGGTTTTGGTAAATTTTCAGTTTGATAGTGGATGTATAAAAGGCAAATGCACTTTGTCAAAGAAGCTAGCAAGTTAGCAAACAGTGCATCGAGAAAACCAGCAGATGGTTACCTTTTCAGCAGTAACAGGTAATTTTCTCTGCCTTTGTTTTGGTGTGCTAAATATAGCATATACATAGCAGGCTCAGTTTGAAAGTTTAAAAGGTTAATGGTATCACACTGTCATCCCTCCCCTTCACTGCCCTTTGTTATGCTGTATGGGCACTGCTCTTGCATGTTTTGGAGATGCTCAGCATACACCACGTAAGAAGTGCTGTCTCTGGGAAAGATGCTGGTGATTTTTGCTTCCAGTCACGGTGTATCAGTGAATCTGTTTGATGTACTGGATTTACAGAGCCTAGATTTTGCAAAGTAGAATCCTATACTGTTACTACAGAATTACTATCCCATTTCCAATCAAGTAACTTTTTAAAAACTTTTTTTGTGCTACAGAACTTGTATCTGCTCATACGCTGTGTATCAACTCCAGTATTGAGGCAACTTGGAATTACTCACATAAACACTAGTCTTATAAATGCTTCCCTACGAAACAGGGAAACATCTCCCACATTATGGGGCTTGGCTGGGAATCAAGCTCAGGTCTCTTAAGTCCCAGTCTTGTGTACCTCCTATAGAGATGAACTTTTCTCTCCTATGAGGTAGAGACGTGCTTTGTTGTCTTTTCCATCAGGCTACATACAAAATTCAGTATTGTTCAGCATCTCTACGTGTATGTCTGATAGTCTGCAGGTTGGCATAAATTCATCTTAGTGGCTTTTTTTTTTTTTAAACTATATCTCCAGTGTTTTGATGCACTTGAAACTACTTTGCTTGATAGGATTGCAACAGTTTTCTGAAATGAAAGCACTGGCAGTATGATCCGTAGCAGCAGCAGCAGCAATTCTGTGTCCTTAATAGCACTGCGGAATCAATAGGAATAGATCTTTCCTGCATGGCATCTTCAGGCAGCGGGAGCTTGGTGTGAGATTGCCATAGAAACCCGTGTGGAGGATGCATAAGTTGTCTTGCCTTACTTATTCTTATCTAATAAGAAGTTAATTTCTACAGCCAGATACTTCAAATAAGGCATGGTTTTGGGAGGCTCCTTTATCTTTCTGATGCAAGTAGTATACTTCTAATTCCTAGAATTAGAGTGATATCTGGAAGGAGCATGGCCAATGATTTGGGGTGGTTTGCAGCTTTATCTCTAGGCTATGCTTGGAGGAGGTAGAGGAGACAATGGGGCACAAGAGCGGCCTCGGCTGTGATGGGCATGTATGTGCCACAGTCATACAGGCATATGGAGGCATGTTTTAAAATATCTTGCGTGAGTCTTGGCTGCAGCCTGGGAGGTCACAGCCCAGTGCTTTTTTTGGCCTGGTATGGGGTGCTCACAGGACACTCTGGGTATCCACAAAATCACAGGACATTGTGGCTGGTGACGGAGGGCCATGGCTCTATAGCAGTGCTGGTGTTGTGGGAGGCCCTTGTGGTATGAAGGTCCTGCAGCTCCTGAAAGGTGCAGCATGTCCTCAGGGGAAGTAGCAGAGATGTTGGAGAGGAGGTGAGAGGTAGGCTCCGTGCAGCCTGATGGGCACTGAGCAGGCAGAGATGGGACAAGGAACTGGAAAGGAGAAAGTCTCATTCCTTCCCCTCTCTCATTCTCACCCTATCGATCGAACAGAAATAAATGGTCTCTCTCTGGTGTCCAGTCCTGTAGAGGGTACTGGAAAAGTCACAAGAATCTTGAAAATTAAAGTTTTGGAGAATATAAAGAGAAAATATGCAATCCATTTAGAGGTTAATTTTCTACCAAAAGCACATAGGCTTCATGACTTGTGAGATGATTGGGTTGGACTTGATGATCCTAGAGGTCTTTTCCAACCTTAACGATTCTATGATTACGATATACCTGTGGAAGCACCTGTGTCTGGTGCAATTTGGTCACACCAGAAAGGAGCTGAAGAGTTGGGTTCCATAAACAGCTACATAGAAATACCCTGTGTGTGGGTGCTGTTGCTAGTCCTCCATTTTAAAGGAAAATGGTTTCCGTGTTTTAAACAAATAAATGCTTAGCAACAATCTTTAATCAACATATTTTGCATTGTTTCTATTTCTGACTTGGGCCCTCTTCCAGTCACCAGTAAGCCATCGCTGTCCCAATGTACCTCTTGTCCTTTCACAGTCTGTGTGGCTCTGAAGCCTTTGCTTTTTTTGGAATCAGTGTCTACGGTGACACTTGGGTTAACAATAATGAAACTAAAAACCTGTACAGCTGGAGTGCAAGTAGTACAGTTTAACAAGCAAACAGTGACATTGCCACCTGTTCTTCATCCTTCAGCAGTCCTTCTTTATTTGGATATATCATACAATTAAGCTATAAACCAGTAGTAAGCTTAACTTCCAACCCAGTCTAGTGCAACCATTATTCTTTCTAAACAGCTGTGGCATGAATGTAGCTATCGTATACATCATGAAATGATGGTCTTAGGCACTAAGGACTTGCATAATTTTATTTTTCATACCTAGGCCAGATATTTTGCTGCTTCCTGTTCCATAGGATAGCACATGAATGCCCTGTGCATTTTTTCAAGACTTGTATATCTACAGTAAACTTTCTTACAAAAAAATTACCCACTCATGCCTGAGTGTCTAGTGGTATTTACTCAGAATAGAGAAATTCAACCTTTTATTTTACATATGTAGGAAATCCACCTTTTTTTTGTGGCTAAAACCACTGTATATTTTGAAAAATAATTTTTCCTTATATAAAGAATATAAATATCTGTAACAAGATACTGCAGTTTATGTTCCCAACATTATAGACTTCTCTTCTGTGTTTATATTGAGGAAGAAGAGAACACCATCATCAAAAGGATTAAAGAGTTAACTATAAAACCATTGTAAAATATTCTCTATAAACTTTCATGAGGAAAAAAAAATCAAAAACTACTGAAAGAAATTAGATCAATTTATAAGATGTTCGCTTCACTGACAAATGACTTGTATTTTTAAAAATTAGAATATTAAATAGATGGAAGAATTAAGTGTACTTCTGCTCCAGCAGCAATCTAAACAATATGATGCGAGGATGTAAAGTTATTTTTAGATGAGTATGGAAATCATATGTATAATTTTTGTCAATGTAAGACATTAAACTCCCTCAGTTCTGACTTCCAGTGAATGCTGTTCCACTTCCCAATTAAAAGATTATGTGTATAGAAGTTTATGGGCTATTCTGCACTGTCCTCAGACAAATGAGTACACTTAATGCTGCCCAGAATGATTCCTCTCCTCTGGTCTTTTCAGACATGTATTCTTTGTAGGCTCACAAACAGTTGCTTTTAATCACATTTCAAGGTAGTGTAATAAACATGAATATAATATTGTTATTCCTTACTGCAGGGTATCTTGGAAGTTCCGATCAATAAGGCTGGCTTTCGTATACTTAAGGAGGAAACAACTCCAAAGAAACAATGCTTCAGTGCCAAATTGGCCTGCAGGGCAATCGGATAATCTGATTTCACAAACTCATGATTGCTTTTTACAATTTCAGCTTGCATTTGTCAAAAGCAAAGAGGACTCCTGTCCTATTGAATTTTTAGTTGTCTCTAGTGCCTCCATCACAAAGTCCTATAATTAGATGATTTTTGCTGAGACCATAATTCCTTTTATAAAGTATCTACATACAGCCTGATTGCCATGGTCAAACTCCATTGCTTAAAATGAATCTTGACAGTGAAGCAGACTTTCCTTCTGCATGTGAATGAGGACAACAGATAGCAATAGAGTTCAGGGGTGATGAGTGAAGAAGTTGGAAACTTACCTTGCTGGAACATGTCTGTTTAGTATATTATTATTATTTCTATCACTTGAGCCCTGCAAGCTCCACAAGCCAGGTTCTGCCTTTCTATGCACTGCACAAATGAAGAGTAAGATGTGTGTCCTGTAATAACTGAGATTTTACTGTTTTTAAAATGCCAAAATGCTAACCTGAAGGAGGAAACTTCGGTCTGTGAATGCTACTTATGTAGATGGTTATGACGTGCAACTAAGCAGCAGCCACGTGATTTCTGTGGTAAGACATCAGGAAAAGTTTCTGACTTTTCATAGGAATGTTTGAAAACAGTATTGAAGTGTCTGACCCTGAAGCTTTCGTTCAGTTTTTGACCATTAACGTGGCTGATTGCTGCCACTTGTTTTAAAGTACTTTCTCTTTTTCTTGTAGGTTTGTCAGCTGCCAAATTGCTGTCTGAGGCTGGGGTCAGTGTGGTGGTTCTTGAGGCCAGGAACAGAGTTGGAGGAAGGACATTCACTATCAGGGTAAGTGCTTCATGCGATGCTGGCCTCTCACCTGTGCTCGTCTACAACTTGGCAAATGTCACTCCTATCTTCAAGAAGGACAAGAAGGAGGACCAAGGGAACTACAGGCCAGTCAGCCTCAACTCAGTGCCTGGAAGGTGGTAAAGCAACTAATCCTGGACACCATTTCCAGGGACATGAAGGACAGGAAAGTCATCCATCGGTCAGCATAAATTCCCCAAGAGGAAGTCATGCTTGACCAAATGGATAACCTTCTGTGATGAAACGACTGGCTTGGTAGATGAGGAAAGAACAGTGGATATTGTCTACCTAGACTTCAGTAATTCAACACTGTCTCCCATAAGATCCTCATAGGCAAGCTGGTGAAGTATGGACTGGTTGAGCAGACAGTGAGATGGACTTAAAACTGGCTGAACAGCCTGGTTCAGGGGATGGCGATCAGTGGTATGAAGTCTAGTTGGAGGCCAGTAACTTGTGGTGTACCCCAGGGGTCAATACTGGGTCTGATCCTGTTCAACATCTTTATTAATGATCTGGATGGTGAAGGGACTGGAGCATCTCTCCTATGAGGAAAGGCTGAGAGAGCTGGGACTGTTTAGCCTGGAGAAGAGAAGGCTGAGGGGAGATCTCATCGATGTATAGCAGGGAGGGAAGGAAGGATGCAAAGAGGATGAAGGCAGGCTCTTTCTAATGGTGCCCAGTGGCAGGACAAGAGACAATGGGCACAAACTGAAACGTGGGAGGTTCAAGCCATCTGAACAGTAGGAAACACTTTGTTACTGTGAGGGTGACCGAGCATTGGCACAGGTCGCCCAGGGAGGTTGTTGTGTCTCCCTCCTTGGAGGTATTCAAAAGCTGTCTGGACACAATCCTTGGCAACCTGCTCTAGGTGACCTTACTAGAGCAGGAGGAGTTGGACCAGACGACCTCCAAAGGTTCCTTCTGATCTCAACCATTCTGTGATTCTCTTGCATTTGACATCATTAGCCATGGGGAAGAGGGGAAGTAGAATTCCTGAAGAAGATAGGTGTCTCAAGTTGCCATCACTTTTGTCAAGTAATAGAGGTCTGTTTGGACAGGTTGCATTGTAATATATGTCAGTAGGCTTCTCTTGACAGAAGGTGCTTTAAAATTGGTCTGGAAGCAACTCTGAGAGCCATTGAATGGGATTTGGGTGCCTAACCAGAAGTGTGTAGTGCCATTTTAGCTGCCCTAGGGTACCTTGTCTGGGTCGTGAGTCAAATTTGCCAGCCTTGCACAGAAGCCTTGGATACCTTGGGCTGTCTAAAATGGCGTTAAATATCTGTGTTAAGGTAATTGAATTCCACATAGTCCATACCCTTTGTCCATGGTAGGATCTGCTCTGCCTTTAACATGACAGGGAAACTATCATCTGAGACCGTGAGAGTCAAAGCATTTCTCCTGTCATTCCCATCTCACTTTGCATACTGTAACAGGCATGATGACTAAGAGCCCTATAAGAAGCAGCCTGAGCTAGGGCCAGACATCATTACAGCTCAGACATACATTTTAACACAGCTTAAAATTATCTGAAATAACACTCCATTTTTAGAAAATGGACCACATCTTGAATGCCGTTAAAAAGAAAATGAAAGAAATGACAAGTCACCTGTGGTGCAGGGTAATGTAATACAGACGTTATCTCTGCTTCCCACCATGGAAGTAAGGGAGTAAGGAAATTCTGTCAGATGCCATTGCTGGGGAACCATAGATAAACAGTGGTGTTTCAGCAGAAATCATTGTATGTGAAACATGAAGCATAAACACCATCCTTCTGTGACACTGAGAATGCCTAGCTTAAAATGCTTACTATAAACAGTGTTAAAAAGAGTTACTACCTTGGGAAATCAGCCTCCTTGTAATAGTATGCGTCCCTGAAAAGTTTTGCTTTCTTCCTGCTTCCCAAGTAAGTGTGATGGTGGTCTGAGGGGTATGCAGAGCACCTTTGGTGGCAGGTGTGACTGGGAGCTGCTAGCCAGAGCACACTGGGCTAGAGCCAAGGTGTGCTGTGCTGAGAAGGAGATTATTCTCCTTGAATACTGCAGTGCAGTGCTCAGCATCTACAGCATTAAGTCTAAGCAGGTATCTACAGAGAGAAAACAAGCTTTGGTGCTGGAGGTGGCTTCAATTTGAAAAATGTTTTGCAATAACAAGAAAAGTAACATGAATTCTGAAAAATGGGGTTAGACTTAACCGAAGTATTGATTGGGTTGGATATTTCTTCATATTCTCATGTCTTCTGTGAGACTAAAAAGTCAGTACTGAAAACTATAGTGAAACTTAAACAGGAGTTAAACCTAATCACACCATATGCATGATGGAGTGAAGACCTTGTGATCGCTGTATGTCTGTCATTACAGAGCTCAACACTGCCTACATTTAGGTCAGTCAGTACACATTTTCTCCTGTGCATATAGTTGCAGTGCTAGCCAGTATGGAATAATTCTTTCAACTTCTAGGCGTTTGTATTGAGGAACTTCCTTCACAGATTGATTCCTGTATTCTCTCTTTTGACAGAACAATCAAGTTAATTATGTAGATGTTGGTGGATCATATGTGGGACCTACCCAAAACAGGATTCTCCGACTGGCAAAAGAGCTGGGTATTGAGACCTATAAAGTGAATGTGGAGGGCTATATGATCCATTATAAGGGGGTAAGTATTCTATCTTTCATGTTGAGATACCTAAAGGTATAACTGAGCTTTGGAAACTACTGACAGTCATTAAGGAGGTTTTGTTTAAAGCTCACTTTTAGTAATCCAGTAAGCACCTATTTGACATGTTGTTATTCTATTTTTACTTATTGGGTGTTTGATACTATTGAATGACAATACTAGACAACAGTATTATGGGACTGGACTGGGAGTAGCATAACCTATTTGCCCCACTTATGTAACTAGATTCACATGAGATCCCTCCCAGTCCCATGGCATGGGATTCATCTTACTTAAAAATGGTTGTCTGGAAGTTGGGCATCTAATTCAAGGCTCATTGAGATTCCCTCTCTAGCTAATGGTGAGAAACAGGTACCTTCCGAGGTTTGCCCTAAAACTCATGTCTGAGACGCGGGGCAGCAGGGGTTCAGACTGCTACTCTTGAGTAAGTACTGGTGTAGCTAAAGTGATCTGGAATGAAATCTGTTTTCAGAGGATCCCTTGTCTTAGTTCTTTAGCTCACCAAATTTTTGCTGAGGTCCTAGTCAGGACCTACTGTCCAAACCACTGCAGAGGCAGAGCCATAGGGAGAGGGACGAAGAGAGGCCTAAGATCCATAGGTATGAGGTACAAGAGCCTATCTTCGTAACTCACAAACTACGTTACTTTCCAAAGACCATAACTTTTTAATTTTTGTAATATCTTTTAGTTTTTTTGTAATATTTTTTAGTTTTGGTACTTCCCAGACTCTGGCAGAACAAGGCTTGAAGCCGGTGTGAATCAGAGCTGACATATTTGAGAGAGGCCACACTATATGATGGATCCTTAACTGGTTTCATTTTTATTATCTTCTCACTTTTTCTTCCTAGGTTTAGAGCAATGCATTCATACCGTAAAGTTTTATCATCTCGTTCTGTAACCTCTCCTTATTGGGCAGATTCATGCCATGGTGATAATATAGTCACATCTTAAATAATTGCATAATACTAAAAAAAATTATTTTACACCACCTGGTGTAAATCAGTGTTATTCTACATCAAGTGGGCTGAGCTGATTTGTACCAGCTGGATATTTGGCCCACTCTGTTTAAATTAAGCTTAGACATGGATCTCTCAGCATCCTAAAAGGCACTTACCTTCTCTATGTTAAGAGGCCCTAATAGGTTACATGAATATGAGCCCTTAATCCATTTTGACACTGAAGCTGCAGCTTTTTTTTTGTCCCACATTACATTATGCATGTCCTTGCTAATGACCATGTAATTTTGTAAGTTTTCTTTGAAGTGGAAGCATGTTTCTAAGCAAGAGGCAGCATTACGAGCTACTCAGCTGGATCACAGGCTGCCAACCAATTCTAGATTTGGATTGTGGTCCTGCCAAGCTAACCAGGGTCACCAAGGAGTTGTAGTTGTTGGAGCAGGGTTGACAGCAAAGGGGCTTTAAGGTCTCCCAGTGTGGCCAGACTTAGGCACTGAATAAATAATGATGCTTTTCCTTCAGTAGATCTCATTCTTCCCACATCCTATTCCCACAAATTGCAGGCCTTTTCTTCCCCCAGGGTTTTCCCACTGCTTTTTCTCCTTACTCTTTCCTTGAGACCTCACGTAGTCACCATGCCTTTTTTTTTAGGCATCTGTTGTTGAACCCTCTCTTACATCCCAATTCTACAAGAAGTCTATCAGAAAGAAACTGTGCAGTCCTGGCTATAGGCTGGGTTGGTGTGTGCTCAGACACCTTAGGGCTTGTATGTTTTACCTGCCTGCTACACACTGTTATCATGCTGTGATGGTGAGTTGGCCAGGTAGGGATTTTTGCTCTCCTGGCTATAGATGTGCCCCTCATATTCATTAAAGGTGCTCCAGGAACCTGAGCATCTGTGGAATTTCCTAGATGATAGAAAATGTGTTAGCAAAGAGATGATTTGATATTAAAGGATTGTTGCCCCAGAAATTAAATATTAATCTCAAAGATGGATGTGTTCAGCTTCTTGGGCTAATATGCTGTCAGCCATGAGCCAGCTGCTGCCTTTCAGGTTTGAAAAGTATGACTAAAACTTTTCTACTTGCATCTTATCTGCTATTTCTGTCAGCTGATGGCTGTTGGGGAACATGTAGCTGGGGCCAGACAGAAAGGTCTCTTCCCAAGTGCATTTCTCCAAAGTCTGCAATGCTGTGCAGTTTTTTCAGAGGCCAAAGGGGGAGAGTTTTGAGGAATGACTAAAGGTAGCTTTAGATTTTGTTATGACAGACATTCAAGTGTGTATAATCTCAGCATCTTCAGATTAAGAGACTTTTGGTCTTTTGTTTGCTGTACAAATCAGTTAAGTTTGGCTCTTTCTAAGGGTTTCCAGGATACTGCTTGGATTGAATTAGAAGAAAGTGGGGAAATCGTTTATCCTCGCAGCGGAAGCAGCCAAGGGAAAGTGGAAATCCCCAGAGGGATTTTATGAGCTGCTTTGCTCTGAAAGGAATTTTTCCCATATCTGTGTGGAAAAATTCCATGTACTGCAAGCTTTAAAAACCACATTGCTTCATGTGGGTAGGTTTTCTTTGTAGTTACAGTTTATTTAAAAAATCCAAATACATAACTATTGTTTATCTCTTTTTATTTGTTCATTCTTTTCCATCAGTTAGCATGGTAACGTGGACTGCTTAGATATCAGTCAGGAGTTTGTTTGTATCCTGTCATCATAAATCTGTAACTTCAAACTGTAGATTTTGTTACAAGCCCCAGACTGTCTTTCCAGCCAAATTGCTGTGTGGCTACTGTCCCGTAATTCATCAAGAATGTTTTAGGACTGAGAAAAGGCAGTTGTGCTGGGTTCTCCCTTCCCAGAAGGGGCAGATAGCTTTTTATTCTTACAGATGTCCTTGAAGGTCATGCTGTGCTCTGTTTTCACCTTCTCTTTAGTAGAAGACCCTAGAAAGTATAGGTGTGGTATTAACCTTCTCATATAACTGTAGTCCTCTAATATCCAGCTGCAGCACCCAGTTTTGGTACACCTAACATTAGTAAATAAGGACTGGTTTTCCTTATTTGTTTCCTTATGATTTTCAGAGCAAGGCAACACCTGACAAAAGATAAGCATTTGTATGCAATGCTTCCCATTGGCCATCTACTCTTTCCTTTCCTTCAACTAGCCTTTAGATTAAGAGATTTGGGTGCAGCAGGTAAGTCTGTGACTAAGTCTGTGCAGATTGCCCTAAGTCTGCAGTTCAGACACGGCAATCACAGATGCTCCAAGGCACTACAATGCTTGCAAGGCTAGACCCGCCGGAGCTATTGAGCAGGGAAAGATGACCACCTGAGGGCTTACACCATACAGAGCTGCTGCTCTAGCTGTGTGTGCTGTGCACGGCCCAAGGGCAGCAGCAGCCCCTGCTCTGGAGCACAAGGGATGCTCCTTCTGTGCTTTCTGACACCGTAGCTCATCCTCAGCACAGAGGGCAGGAGCCAGACTTGCCTTTCTCAAGACTGGCAAAATTGTCTGTTCCTTTTGCACAAATCAAAACTTGGAGTGGTGTCACAGCTGGGGCAGCTTGGGCTTAATTCCTGTAGTTTTGGCAACAAGCCACAGCATAGCCCTGGGCAGGGAGAAGACGGACCTTGAAGAGCGCATGTCTCTCTCTCTGATGCCTTCTTTCTAACCACTGAACTGTGGTGCTTGGGAATATTGTTTCCTTTGGATTGGTGTGCGGTAACTAATCCAGGCAGGCAGCAGGACCAAATCTGAGGTCTTCAGGAAAGCATTCAACACACCAGGAAATGAAAAAAAAGTTAGATAAACTCTGTGGGTCAGTCAAGCAGCCTTGTGTTAACATGGGAACAAAGCCAGTAGGTTATTTGCCTTTCAGTTAAGAAAACAGTAGTTCTCAAAATAATACACCCAGAACACTATACACGTGTTTAAAAGTGGAATATTGCAAGACCTTGCCTGCTTGCAGTGATCTCCTGTGCCTAGTAAGGAGACCATATTAAAAACAAATTAATAACTTACCAGCCCTGGGTCATTTGGGCTAGACTTACTCCCTGCTGTGGAGATACTTGTGCGAGAGAGAGAGTTGAAAAACTGATGTGACTAAGGTTGTTTGACTTGTGCTCTCTGATTGACAATGGGAATTTCTGTCCTGGAATTTGTTAGAATTGGGCTTTCTTCCAATCAGCTCCCACCTCTTATAGGTCCAGCCTTCCTGCAGGAGGAGTTAGTGTATCTGTGAACTATTTCAGGCTCTCTGAATTCAGTCCTAGCCTCTTCCAGTTCTGTTAGCACTGTTGTATTTTTCCGGCTTTTCCTGCCCTTGGTCTCCAGACCTACTGAAATTATGGTTTTTTCCATGCAGAAGAAAGCAACAAGTAATGTAACTTTAGACTGTTACTTATCAGTTGGCATTTCATAGTTCTCAGGGAATAAAATATATTTTCACATCGATCTTCCTGGCTACGCTATTGACCAAATGAAAGGATTGTTCTTTTTCCAAATAGCAGATAAATACTAATGTGAGATGTGTCATACCAGTGGCTGAAGTTGTAAGATTTCTTGATCAGTCCTCAGCAGTTTGTGGTTACGGTGGTCTAACACTAGTATAGAGGTGGAAAATTTGGAGGAAAATATTAGGTAGCCAGGCAGAGGGCAAGTTCTTACGCTAGTTACCCTGTCTGCAGCAAACAGGGTAGTTTGGGAGTTCCTGAACCTGTAGCTGTTGAACATGGTAGAGTTAGTACTGGGAGCTGGAAAAGCTGCTTTGGCACAAACCTCATCGAGTTACTGAGAGAGACTTTTCGTGCACTGTTATTTCCAGCAATATAAGGAATAGATTTGGCTGAAAACAAGAGGAGCCTTAGAAGTTACTTTTTTGACTTTCCTTTTAAATAAGGGCTGCTTATTTTGAGTTAAGTAAACTAAGGATAGATCTAAGTTATGGGACTCAGTACAAGCACAGTCACTTACCAAAAAGCTGTGTGAAAACATGTCTTACTGAACAGTGAAAATTTTTGAGAAGTTTTGCCTGCTACTCCTGAATGGTGGGCTTATCCCCTTTGTCCCCTTGCAACATTGACATGACAGAACTTCAGTAATAACTTATCTTCACCTGTTGTTGGGTGGCCTGACAGCATTGCATCTCATCTCTGCTTAAGGGCAGGATTACTGGTGTTAAAGCACATCAAGAAGACACATTGATGGCACCTGCATTCCTGACCAGAATAAAAAGTCTGGCAATAAATTAACATTGAAGGAGAAGTATCTGATGATCTTTTTGAAGAACAAAATGTTGCACAATAAGAAGAAAATTATTAGCAATTTATTACTGCTTTGTATTAGGATATCCTTGCATGTGTGTTTTGGTCCTCTTTTCTGTGGCTGAATACACAATGCTACAAAATGAGAAACTGTGTTCAAGGAAAAGGAAGAGGCAGTGTCATGCAGAGGATTCCATTCCTGGTAGTTCATGAGAGCATTTCTCTGTTCTTCCCACGGCAGAAGTGTGTTTTGCATACACATGTGTACCTGGAGAAGGCTGGAGCAGCATCCCCCACCCACCTTCCTGTAACGTAACTGTCTAAAACAGAAAGAAACAGGGATAAAAGAGAAGAAAAAAATACACAAGATTAAGATTACATGCCCAGAAATCCAGAAGTAGCCAGCCACCACTGGAGGCATCCTGGCAACTTGAAAAGAAAACTCAACATTTGTTGGAAATTGAAAAAAAAAAAACCCCAAAACACAAAAAACACCTTTAAGCACTAGGATCTCAAGCTGAACTAACTGCTGAGGTCATAACCTTGTGGTTTGCTTGGCCCAGAACAGAGATTACTCTGTTTAGACTAAACAGAAGAGCATTTTTGCTGCTGCCCTTACTGGCTATTGGGAGGAGGTACAGCACGGTGGGCTGTGGGCCTGGCCGGCCACCGGAGCTGGGGCACCACCGCAGCACTGCATCCTCTGGTGAGAGAGGGACCAAGCGGTATTTGCCATAGCAAGACTTCTGTCTCCTACCCATGTTCTCGTCTCTTCTCCATTGTACCTGCCATGGGGAAGACTAAAGTTGACCAAAATGTGGGAGTTTGTCTTTTTTACTGCTTTTGCCGAGTCTGAAAGCTCACTATGGTCTCTTGAGTTTCATCTGGCACCTTTTATCTTTTTTACAATCTTTGCAGAAAAATGTTGTGAAGCATATTAGAAATCCATATGCATTTACACACACATGCACAATTATCAGTGGGGAAGACTGATAAATTTTCTCGCTGCATGTGGGGAAGGGGCATTTGGCTCCTGCTTCATGTGCCCCTGTCCGTGGATCACTATCTTGTGCATTTGCAGCATTGCAGCCTCTTGCTTGGTCTGTGACCCCCGCCTGCCAGGTGTGATGGGCTGGCACGGTACACATTGCACTGAAAAGCACATTGCACGCAGCACCACAGCTCCTGCCTGTCATGGTTTGCTGCATCCTGCCACGTGACCTCCTGCAAACTTTTGACACACCTGCAAGAGCAAACATTAAAGAGGTGTGACGAGAGATTTGTCATTGACTCACATGGGGAAGCTTTAAAGCCATTTACTAAGAGAAAATGTTGCCTGCTCATCCAGTTCTCTTTCAGATTAAAGTTATCACAAAGAACCAGCTGCTGTTAGATTGTTTCACTTATTATATCACAGGATTATCTGAAACAGTCATATTCCTGTTGCAGTTATATGTCATACACATTGTAAGTACTGATACCATTCTTGCAAGTGTGCAAAATTCTTCTTTCTGCAACCAAAACTTTCTTTTAGGCAAATTTTTTTTTTTAGGCTAGGTTTCTCCCAAGGTACTTGGCATAATAAAGAGGTACGTTTGCTTTTTATAGGTGAGGTGTACCATAAAGGTGCTTAGGTAGTTCAAACGTTTAAAATGCATGCAATTTTAGACCCATGCAAATGTTAGGATGAACATTTCAGCAGGCAAGCAAACATTAGATTGATTCATATTACCTCCTTGGCTATTGCTTGAGTCTCCTTAGCCCAGAATTTGACAACCTGCTCAGAACAAATGTACCCTTCCTCATCGTGTCCGAATAAAAAACAAGTGTTACTGTCCTTGTTAATGTCAGCCCAACTGTTTTTTCCCTTTATACTTTGCGTCATGCATTCCATTGCCTACGTGCATATGCAGGGCGAAAAAAAAAAAAAACGTCCAAGGAAAAAGAAAAAAAATCTAGGTCTTTTGGGGCAACAGGTCAACCATGTGATGACTTTGAGATTTTTGTGTTCTTGAGTAATGAAGATATGCTCTGTTGTGTTTCAGCTGCTTATGTTCTTATGTGTATTTTAGGGAAAGTCACGCCATTTCATGGGTATTTCCCCTCCAACATGGAACCCCTTAGTTTACCTGGATTACAATAACTTCTGGAGGACCCTGGACAAGCTGGGAAAAGAGGTAGGCTGTGTAAACTGCATCTGTTTCCTACAATGCTCATGTCATCATGAGTAAATCTGGTTTTGTTTTGTTTCTGGAAGGCTTTTTTGATGCTTCATTAATATTTAAAAAAAAACAAACCACAAAACAAACCCCCCCAAAAAAACCCCAAGAAACATTCATCAGAAAGGTATCTATGTTGCCCAGGAACTATCAGGAATAACAGGCCTTCCTCACTGAGAGAATGAAGCTTGATGACCTTTAAAGGTCCCTTCCAATCCAAACTGTTCTATGATTCTGTGACAGGACACAAAAAGATCTGGAGGTGTCTAAGTTATCTGAAAAACATGAGGTTGAACCTCTGCATGTCAGGCAAAACCATTCCACAACCTGGGGGATGAGAAGGGTTTTCCCCTTCCCCAGTGACAGCCTGTTTGACTAAGGATGAATCTTTTTTCTAGTTGCCTAAGCTGGGTTCCAGTTTGACTTCATAGTAACTTTATTTCTGAAATTCTTAAACAGTAAATGCCTTCAAAATTCAAGCACTACAACTGCAGATCTTCCTGTGTGCAAAAAGTAGCCCCTGGAGCATCATGCTGTCTTTCAAATATTCATCAGTTGCCTTATAATCTGGCTACAAACCAGGGGCCTACCTTACAATAACGTTCAAGCATTCAAGCTGTATTCCTGCAAAGTTTGTCAGGTTTATGTGGTTTTGCAGAATCAAATTTATGCATGATACTACACCTTTTTTTGTCAAATAATATATATTTTTTCAAAGATTCAAATATACAATGGCGTCCTCACATGTCATGATACTTACTTGCAATGGATTATTATTAAGAATTTAACTGTCTAAAAATAATTTAATACTATCTAGACATTTTTTGTTCCCTCTGTAGTTACCAAAGAAACATAGGGGCCTTTGGATACCCATCTTGTAACTGTCTGAATCTGACTAGAGAAGGATTTTTTTCTCTCAGCTGTTAGAGGACACCAGGACAACTAAATTATAATAGACACCTCCTGGACAACTAAAGGCCAGATGAGTCCCAACTTATGGATATAGTTCATTGGTCAGACAAAGCCAGATTTGGTGGTCATGGTACAATTCATGCGCAAAGGTGTGAATGGAAACTGTTCCATTTAGCGAACTTATTCCAAATTTACAGCCATGTGCAGGGGACAAAAGAAACTCTTGGTCAACATATCAATCATCACTGTGCTACTAACTAGCTATGACCAGGCAATGATATAATACTAAATAATTTCTTGAATATTGTTCCTCTGTCTCCAGATTCCTCTTGAAGCACCATGGGACGCTCCACATGCTGAAGAATGGGACAAAATGACCATGAAAGAGCTGATAAATAAGATTTGCTGGACCAAGTACATAACTCTTTGTGCACTTTGAAATGCAGTGGCAGAATCATAGTGGCTCCCTGGCAAATTCTGGTGTTCAGCTGGGTTACAGGTGGTGAGAGAGCAGGAGGTGTTTGAGATGAGGCCGGTCTTTGTGATGGGCTGTTGTCAGGTGGTGAGTGAGGGCCTGTGGAGGATAAAGTGGTATGCGAGCTTGGGTTGGCTGGCAGAGGGGATTAAAGGTGCTGGGGAAACCTGGGGTTTGCCACAGCAGGCCCTTGTAGATGAGAGTGACAGTGTGGGCTCTTCTCACCATGCTTTCACTTCACTCAGTTGGAGAATGTGTGCCTTTGTCTTCAGCAAAAGCAACATGTAAATAAAACTCTGCTGTGTAGGTATGAATAAAGGTAATTTGCAGGCATAGAAATGGAGGCAGAAGGAAGTGAGGGGGCTTCCCTGGCCCCATGGTAGGCTAGGAGCTGAAGAGTGATATCCTCTGACTCAGCTATGTCCTCTCCTGCACAGTTATCATGTGTGTCTGCTTTTACTGCATGAGCTGCATCATGTGTACCACGGAGCAGACAGGTGCCGCTGGCACATCGGGGAGCAGCACGCCGTGCCGGAGGGCAGCTGCTTCCCGGGGGTAGCTCAGTGGATGTGGCAGCGTGAGACCCAAGGAGAGGGGAGTGAGCACCTGTTGGCTCTGGAAAGTCTAGAGAAGTTAAAATGCTGCTCCTTGTTTCAGCAATAGTACCCACTGGGTCTCCAAAACCCTTGGAGGGAAACAAGGCAGCCAAGGCAACCTTCCTTGTTGCCTTTCACCTGCCTGGCTGGTTTGTGCCAGAGCCCAGTCAGGAGCTCCACGTTCATCCCAGCAAGCCTGTTGCTGTGCATGCTCAGCTCTGCCCATGGCAGTGCACGCTCCCTCTGCTTCTGTGAAGCTGTCCTTGAATGCTAGCCAACTCTTCTGAGCCTCTTTGTCCTACAGGGTAGTTTCCTATTAGATGCTGCTAAGCAGGTCCTTGAGGAGGATAAAATCTGGTCTCCCAAAATCCAGGGTTGCAGTTCTACTGTTTATCTTACTCCTGTCAGGTTCTTAAACTCTACAGTCTCATGGCCACTGCAGCCAAGGCTGCCCTTCACTTTTGCATCATCCGACAGGTCTTCCTTGTCTGAGTAGCAGGTCCAACAGAGCATCGACCTTGGCTGGTAGGAAGAGGGCCCAAGGTGTTGTATCACCTAGAAAATGGCCCGTGTGTTTTATGTCTATGAGGGACAACACTGTACGAATAAAAAAAAAAGGAAGAATGTTCAATATGGGGTGACGACAACTGGAAATACTCTTTTCTTCCTTTCCTTTTTCAATTAATTATAAGGCAAAGAGAAGTGCGCTCACTGAGCTCTTGTGTTTCCCCTTGCTGTGCTGGCCCCTGTGCTATTCTGTAACGCCCTCCTCCTTTATATTCTTTTATTTGTGTGGCTGTGCTCTGCCCTTTTATTCTGACTGCCATTTAGCACTGTGCCTGCAGCTTCCTGATCAAAACGGTCCATTTGAAATTTATTTTGCTGGCTTAAATCTTGCTCTAGCTCTGTATGATGCAAGGTACAGCCATTTGGACTTTCTATTTCTCTCTGTGGCATTGTAGTTTTTCTTTACAATTAGTTTTATGCTTGAAAACTCTGTCACTTTGAACTACCCTTTCTGCTGCAAGTATACTGGCTCTTCCTCTTCTAGTTTTCACAGTTCCCCTTAGTCAGGGAGCCAGTGGAGTATAAGCAGAACTGGGTTGATAGTGACCGCTCCTGTAACACGCTTCTCTGCAAGACTGCTTCTACTGCCAATGGGTTTATGGCACTGCAGTTTTAATGGGTGTACTCAGCTGAAACACGTTCAAAAACTCAGTAAAAAGCCACTCCAGATCTTCGATCCAAGACAGATTTTTCTACGCATAGTTAAAAACCACAGTGCCCTAAGCAGGAAAGCTCTTCCGCAGCATTTCTATATTACTTGGGTCAAGATTACCAAAGATTTGTTTGTCATGTGTCACAGATCAGCATCTACTGATCCTGGAGAGACTTTTCACATTTCTCAGACTTGAACCTGCTACAACTGTTTAGTGTCTTGGTGCTTTCAGGATTGTTGCAGAGGGTTCTTGCATGCAGGATGTTTTCATATCCTGGCTAATGAAGTAGAGGTATCTGGACTTCATACCCAGGGAAATGAGGTTATAAAAATTTATAAGTTACATATTTTAGCCCAGATAACTTGCAAAGTTTCTTCCTTTAGCAGATGATTATAAATTCATGTTGTTTCATGAAACTTCATCCAAGTCAAAGACCTTTCAACTTCTTTGCAAAATTCTCATTTCTCTTAGGCATCTGTCGCCACAAATGAAAGAAATGTGAATAGCGAAGTCCTCATTTCCTGTTGCTGTAACTCTGTTTACATTCAGAAGACTTACTGTGGTAGACAGCTGACCCTCTCCTTATATTTATGGCAATGATTGCCAGTTTGGTTTCTCTGGGTTATTTACCGTGTCCGATTCTTGATTTCACAAACGGTCTGTGCAACAGTGTTACATGGTTGATGGGGAATGCCTTGGCCATGTGGCTAGTTGAGCCCCTCGGGACCCATCAGACCTTGGAAATGATGTCCCCAGTGAGCTCCCCATGAAGCAGAAATGTGGAAGAGTTTCACTGACTGATTACCAAATGCATTCACCTGTTGAGAAAAATATTTGTTCCGATGAAGGGAATAGCAGCAGGGAAACTATTTAAAGAAACAACTAAGGTGAAATCAGTGGGATTTCAAACTGAACGGGGAAATGCTTTAGGAGGGAGGGAGCACTGATATAAACCTATTGAAACAGTCTCATAACAGGCTAAAAAAAATGAGATGGATAGAAATCATCTTGGCTTTTCTGACTTTGGGGAAGCAGCCCGTACTGAGAATAAAAAAGAAGATTCTGCAAGTGGTCAGGAAGTCACATTTACTCGCTGCCTATGTCTGCTTTTGTGTCTCATGCAGAGCTGCTAAAGAATTTGCCACCTTCTTTGTTAATGTCAACGTCACATCTGAGCCTCATGAAGTCTCCGCTCTCTGGTTCCTGTGGTACGTGAGGCAGTGTGGGGGCACAGCCAGGATTTTCTCTATCACCAATGGGGGCCAGGTACAAAATGTCTTATATTCTTCCTCCTCTCTTGAATCCATAAAGAGCAACTGGAGTGTTGTATCCATCAAAGCCCTGCAATTAATGAAAAGAGGATGAAACACCAAGTTCATGTGGCATTCACTTCAGCACAGTCCTTTTGTTGCTGATTTGTTGCTTTTTTGCCAATTTGTTTTCTATGGGTTACGTAGTATATTTGAATGTTTTCAGGAGTTCAAAGCAAGTATACTTCAGAGTGAAAAATGGTTTTTTGGCATTCAAGTTTCTAATGATAAGAGCTGGAAGTATATAGCAAAAGGCCCTCCCTTCTTGGGACAGCTCACATGGCAGCATGTTTTATGAGCTACTTCAGGCTGTTTCCTCACCTTGGCCATGACAGGTGCCTGGTTGCCTGCAGAACATTGTGGTTTTCATGTGATTGTTCTGGATGAAGTTTCAGAAAAGGGGAGAGAGGGCTGTCAAATTAATTTGGATGTGGGCTGTCGGCACACTTTACTAGCCTCCTACTTCAGTTAACGCAGTCTCAGAAAGCACGCGCGGTTTTTCAGACTTAAGCTACCAACAGCAAAAGCAGAGATGGTACTGCACCCTTCCAAGTGTGCCCAGCTAGGGAGACGTTAAGAGAAGTTGCCCATAGAGGTGCGAAGTCCCCATCAACATCTGACCATTGGGGTAAGAATAGACAACCATATGTCGGGAAGGATGTAAGCAGAGCTAATGCTGCCACAGGGTAGGATCAAGACACAAGATCCTTCTTCCTCAGGAGTCCTCAGCCACATTTCAGCCATGTCAGCAACTACTAGAGGTTGCAGCAGGAATTAAAAATCAAATTAATCCCGGGATACTCATAGCTAAACAAGACATGTCGAGAGGGGAAGAGCACTTCCTTTTCTTTGTGCCTGGATGGGGCAAGCTGTCTTGGTTTCTACCATCCTTCCCTCTCTTCTCACCACAATGAAAATCAGTTGAGCAACAGCGCTAAGGGTTTCCAACTTAGCAGCCATGACGAGTCTTATAAAACTTCTTCAGGCAGCCATTTTAGTCTTTCAGCACAAGGCTTTGTGGGTTCTTTCCACCCTGCCAGTACCAGCATCTTATATGTAAAAGTGAGCTGCTTGATATAACGCTGGTGGCTGGTAGATAAAGAGGGTTAGTGCTTCCCCTGAGCCTCTGCACAGACATCACAAGCAAATATGTGTCACAGATTGTGCTTTTTTCCAGACAGCAATGTCTTTCTGTCTTCCCAGGGACAGATAAAGCTCATTGCCTGCTACACTCAAGGCCAGACCCAGTTAAAGCTCATTGCCTGCTACACTCAAGGCCAGACCCAGTTAAAGATCTGTCTTGCTTCTGGGCTGGTGCAGGCTTTCACTGTACAGATGCAAGTTTGTGCCTTTGTCACACATAAAGGTTTTGGTAGCACAGTGATGGGTAAAATACTCAAAATGTCTTTTTAATGAAGTGATATGTTTATACTAAGTATAAATACCTGCATTATATTTGTTTGTTTGCTAGGCTTCAAGAGTCCTTAAGCTAGCTAATTGAGAAAGCCACTGCAAAAGTGGTTTAGGCAGCAATTCCCACTGAGGCTCATATTTATGCCTTCGTTCTTCTGAAAGTCTGGGCCTCTTTATGCACTCTTAGGACTTGCAGATTTGGCCTGGAGTTTCTTGGTTAAGAGCAGAAGTCATATTCAATGTCATTGTGATTAATGCTGGTGATTTTTTGTTTGTGTTTCTTTTCTGTTTTTTTTAGGAGAGGAAGTTTAAAGGGGGTTCTGGTCAGATATCGGAGAAAATAATGGAACGCCTCAAAGGCAGAGTTAAACTGGAGAGTCCTGTGGTCCGTATTGATCAGACAGGTGATAATGTCACTGTGGAGACTTTAAACCATGAGATATATGAGGTAATTTGATCAGAATAGAAGTAGAGTATGCATTTAGTTGGGGAATACATCTGCTGTAGCTCATAGCCAGATGTAATCAGGAGGTAACCATTTGTGTGTGTCTATTTCTCAGACTATGCTGACACTCTGAAACCTGCTTTACAGCTTTATTTATGACTGGATCCTTCTTAGTGTTCTGCTGGTTAGTTTCTATGATTACTCTGCCTTTTGTGCCTTAACTTTTTCTGTTATTATATATTTTTATATTTTAGTTCTGCACTGAGACCATTTCAAAGAAAGGCAAAACGTTTCTGTTCATACCTAAGTTCGTGGCTTGCAGAACAACAAAAAAGACATTTCAAATACCTTTTGTCTCTGTGCAGTGGTGCTGTGAAATGCTCTGTCAGAACATGATTACCCACAGTGGAACCCATGGGGTGGCACCTCCCTTCTGCATACAGAGACCAGCCTGCCACAGGGGTTTGTGCAGGACCATCATGGTCTGCAAGACCCCCATCTCACCAGTGGCAGTGTTTGGAGGATATATAGAGAAAGCTAAAAGAAAGGGAAGGGGCTGTTTGGCAGAGAAGCCAGTCTAAGGATGTCCTGGAGGAGGGACTCTCTCCCTCTCCCAGGGATTTTTAACCCTGGATTTTTAACCCTGGAGCAGCATCTGTTGTGATATAATGTCACCCCAAGCACCAAAGCAGGACGTCCTTCATCGCTCCAGTCAGACACAAGACCTGCGAGAGGCATAGAGTGTGTTCAGGAAAGCTGAAATCACCATCAGTGTTGCTTGTCCTGAAGTAGATTCCTGTGAACATGCAGAAAAGTGATTATTCTTTTTTTTAACAGCTTATAATTTGGACAAATGTGGGTCACATTTTTTCTGGGGATGATAAAAGGCAATCTTACCTATGCCATAAGATCTGTCTTTTCCCATTTCCCCACCTGTCTCTGGCCAAGTTTCAACTCTGGTCCTGTAGTGTCCGCAAGCTGTCAAGAATCATCTAACCACAAAACAACATGCTTTTCCCAGCTCCTTTTTCTGAAATGGCAGAATTATTTTGGTTACCTGGATATATCTGTGTAGGGAGCCAAGTAGCAAAGTCAGGTATGGGAAAGCTGTTAACAACTAATAAGAGCATCTTTCAAATGTGTCCTGCGGGGTGACCTCAGTGAGAGGCAGCACCTTGTCTGTACTGACTGTGTTTTGTGTTTCAGGGGAAGTATGTGATCAGTGCTATCCCTCCAATCCTGACAACGAAGATTCATTACAAACCAGAACTGCCATCAAAGAGAAACCAGTTAATTCAACGCTTGCCTATGGGCTGTGTCATAAAATGCATGATGTACTACAGGGAACCCTTCTGGCAGAGGAAGGGTATGTGGGGAAAGTGAAGGACTTGGGAGCCCCATGCTACACAAATTTTGAAGCTCTGCTGTCTATCAGTGAATAAATCCAAGAGGGAGTTACACGTGCAAAACCCCCAAACCAAACACACAGATAAGTGAAAGGTAAAGCTCCTTAGAAAGGAGAGCTCTTCCCCCAAGCTTGAGTGCACACCTTGTCCCAAAGATGAGTCCAGACCCAAATAGGATCCCCAATCGCATTGTTGCTAGTTGAGGAGGGACCACTGAGAGAATAAGCAAGGTTTCCCTGGAAAGCATTACTGAAACCTGCAATGCACAGAAGCAGTGACCTTGCAGCAGCAGGTCCCTGCTTCTCCCTGCCAGGGACAGCATTAGGGCAGCCAAAGAGAATTTACAGCAGATGACAAGGAGAGCTTAAGGTGTAAGCAAGACCATTCCCTGTTTTTAATCCTCTGTTCTACAGACTTGATATCTCAGAAGACTGGAAAAAATAGGTTACCTTTTTGTTTAACTCAAGATATTTTTAACATGTGCTGCAACATCATGTGTTTCTCAGCTTTAGCTGATACCATTTCCAGAACTATTCGTATGAAAAGATTAGTTTCCACTTCCTGTGTAAAGATACTGAGAATTGCTCTGGGCGAGAATATTTCTTAATCAAAAGAATGTAATTTTGCATGTTGCAGGGCATAAACAGGCCATTGGGATTAGAAAGAAATGTAGGCAGGTTTATATATTGTTATTTATATAGGATTTTTGGGGTCTTCATCTGAAACGTACTGATGTGATACTAGATTAGACAGTCCATGTTTCTGCTGCATTACTCTAACATGACACCATTTCTGACAGCCCTATCAGCAAAATCAATACAGGGTGTAAATTTGAGCCCACAGTGAACAGATGTAATTACACTAGGTTTTGTTGCTGCTGCTGTTGTTTTGGCCAAAGTTACTCATGGAATGAACCTTTGTAGTGCTTGCTAGATCTGTTTATTTTTAATGTTTATTGCCCCCAATATAGAAAGCCAAAGGGACTTGTAACAATCCAAAGAAATTCCTTGCTAAGTAATAATGGAATTTAAATATGACTTTCATAAGTCTGTGTACAAAATTTCCAAGAGTCAGAGGGAAGAGAGGAGAGAGACTGCTACAAAAACACTTCAGGCATGTAGGTATTATTGGTGACGAAAGAATTACTGTACAATTCCTTTTACAGATAATTTTCCTTGCTCCTTACTAGCAGAAACAATGATCATGAACAAGTTTCTCTGACAATCATTTTGTTTTCTCCCCCCCGCCCCCCTTAGGTTATTGCGGTTGCTTCGTCATTGAGGATGAAGAGTCTCCAATTGGAATAACTATAGATGACACAAAACCTGATGGATCTTTCCCTGCCATTATGGGGTTAGGATCTTCTAGCCCATGCTTAGAGATGTGTATTTCTTTTTGTATGATGGAGTGGGAGGAGGAGGAAGAGGGGAAATGACCAGGTTACATCAGTGGTACCTGCTCCCACAGTCTGCCTAGGTGGAGGAGAGCACTTCTGACAAGTCTCTTTTGCATCTCTAGCCTGTATAAGCTTTTAGGTGAAGCTTCTGCTACAAATAGCCTAGTATAAAGGAGATGGTTGGGACGAAGTTGCTGAATTCACCTGTCGTTCATTTTAAGCATTTGGTTAATGTTTTGGGTTGGTTGGTTGTTTTTTTTTTTTTTTTTTTTTTCTGTGTAGTAGATTTAAAGATGAATGCCTTTCTTACCTAGCTTTGTGAGCATGTATTTGGCTTTATAAGGCCTGTATTAGGCCTTATATTTAGCACCTCGGCCAAAATAAAAATGCAATTGTCCAAGAAATCCTCATTTGCCTCCTCTCTCCATTGAGCTGAGGCAGGACAATGAACATCAGCTGGTGGTTGAGTGAGGCAGCAGTTGTGCAGTGAAGAAATCGGGATTCTGAAGAAACTGCCAAGTAAAAAAGTTGTAGTTTGGACAAACAGATGGGAAAATATGTAATAGCATTGACTGGCTTTTAAAGTAGGTTAAGCCAACGTGAACGAACAATCTTTACAAATGTTTCCACTGTAATCTGAGGTGAGACTGCCAAAAAAAGGCCAATATAAATGTCAGGCAACTACTCCTTAAGTATCTGGCAAGGAAAGCTTGCCACTTCTTTTGAACTGTACATGTTTATGGGCATGTTCAAGGCTTAAAAAATTCCATGACCTGAGAGCAATAAGCCTCCTCTGAACCCCATCTGGCAAACAGTTTCCTGCTTTCTCCTTGTGGATTTATGCAACTTCCTAAAAGAAAGCAGGAACATACTTCATCCCCTAGGTATCTCCACTAAGGTCAGATGTACTAATCACCAAATCTGTTTCCTTCAAGCTGAATAAATATTAATCCCAGGTCTTACAGAACTGGTCCATGATACTGTGCAGTGTTTGTTAGAGCAGCAAGCTCCCATCGCTTACTAATGCCAGATGACATGGGCAGTGGTATGGCCAGCTGTCTGTGAGACTTCAAAAGCTCAAGGAAACTCACGGTCTCATTCCTCTTGGATAAAGACCTAGGTATAAGAGGTTAGGCAGTGCAAGCTAGTTTGCTGGACAGTCATCTCTCTGCCCACTTTGGTTATTACTTTGCTCTCCTGAGTCAGTGGGGATGGGGAGTTCATGCTCATGGACCAAAATGAGGCCAGTGCCGGCAGCTTTGAAAACACACTTGCAATCAGCAACTTTCTCCTCTGGTAGCTGCCAGGCAGTCCTCTGTGCCTGCCCCCTGGGAACGTATGCTCTCCCTTACAATTAACTCCCCAGGGTACCCTGCACAGGCCTTTTCACCTGTGTGACCTGTAATTATTAAGTGATGAGGTATGGTGAAAAAATGTCAAGCCCATTATGTAGCGGTAAAGTGCTTGCCTGTCTCTTTTTTAGAGTAATTTCAAGCAAGAGCTTGTGAATCAGCTGGGGTGCTGACACTGTGTGATATTTATATGCCGTATTTTTCTTTTCAGTTTCATCCTTACCAGAAAGGCTGTTAAACTGGCCCATCTCAGTAAGGAAGAGAGGTAAGAGTTCAGAAAACATAAATATTTCAGAAATATGTCAGTTCTCTGGGATGCTTCCCCACAGGAATATGTCTGTGGATATGTGTGTGCATATGCACATATACACATGCTCAGTGCAACTACCAGTAATGGAAACTGGGACAAAAATTGAGCTTTTAGCATAAGCAGGTGGAGATACTGTCATGGTTTTAGCTGGGATAGAGTTAATTTTCTTCACTGTAGCTGGCATAGTGCTGTGCTTTGGACTTAGTATGAAAACAATGGTGATAACACACAGATGTTTTGGTTGTTGCTGGGCAGTGCTTGTACTAGTCAAGGACATTTCTAGCTTCCCAGGCTCTGCTGGGTGCACAAGCAGCCGGGAAGGGAGGGGGCACAGCTAAGAGAGCAGATTCAAACTGGCCAAAGGGATATTCCATATCGTGCAGCGTTATGCCCAGTGTGGTAACTGGGAGGAGCTGGCCGGGGGAGGCAGGCAGCAATCAAGGCCGGGGGACGGGCAGCGCCAGTCAGTGGGTGGTGAGTGGTGGTATCATTTGTGTTTCGGGTTTTTTTTTTCCCCCTTTTTCCCTTTTCCTTTTATTATATTATCATTATTGTTATTATTATCATAATCAATATTATTATCATTATTATTTTAATTATCAAACTGTTCTTATCTCAACCTACAAGTTTTTTTTTTCTTTTGTTTTTGCTCTTCCTATTCTCTCCCCCATCCCACAGGGGTGGGGGGAGTGGGCGAGCAGCTGTGTGGTGTTTAGTTGCCGACTGGGGCTGAAGCACGACAACACTAATGCTAATATCCGTCCAGTTAGGCATATTTCTGAGTTTCCAAGTCCTGCCCACTCTTCCATGTTCTGACTTACCAGCTCTGCATCAATATGTGAACTGAGAAGGTTTTACAAAGACATTCCCAGGCTGCATCCCCACTGAATTACGCTTCACCCCAGGGATATGGGGAGCACTGGCATGCATGGTTTTGGGTGTCCTTGACATTCAGACTGGGTGATAAAATTTTTAAACCTCCATGTTTACAACAGTTTGGTTTCTCCATTAGTCTGTGAAATGAACAAACAGTACTTCCTAAGGGTGATTTTTGGTACACATGCAAGTGACAGAGGAGTTCTGCTTAGGAGTATGAGTACTATTCTCCAGCTCATATTTGGTTCTCAGCTATAGTAAATCTGTAGGGATTTCATTGATTTATATTGCTTCTCTTCTGGTCTTACACCAGTGAACATGAGAATGAATCAGCTCTGCATCCTAAAATAACTGTACAAAGATTTATTTTTTCAGAGCTCATTGCCAAAATCAACCTTCATTTCCCATTCCCTGGGTCCATTTTGGATGTCACATTTAGTCATCAGCATTTGAAATATGTATGTTAAGATAAGAACTTGAAATCAGACTTAAAAACAAAGCCAAACCCAACTATTTCCAATGTATTGCAATAAATGTGATTTCTTTATAAGAGCAGCAATAGCTGAGAGGGTTTTTTCCACCTTTTTTTTTTTCTGGCTCTGATTTTATTTTTATATAGGAAGAAGAAGATCTGTGAGGCATATGCCAAAGCAATGGGGATGGAAGAGGCTTTGCATGTAAGAAATGAATGCATTTTCACTTCTGTTGTACAGTCATGCTACTCCTTTGTTCTGGAGGATGAAGCCAAAATTCCTGGTACTTAAAATGTGTACCTAAAATTGCATGTTGTGCCATACAATTGTACTCCCAAGGGGAGGGCAGCAGTATCTAGTACAGGAAGAAAAGAGCTGCCAGTCTCGCTCTTTACAAGAAAAGAGAAGGCAGTGCATGGTTTAATTTGTCCTGTCATTTCCTCGTGGGAGGCTAGTGCTTCTGTAAAAGTGCAAAGATTTGTTTTGTGCAGATGGATAGCATTAGCCAGATGACATGGCACTCCTTTGACAGGTATCTTTATCGTGTTTTTTTCCCTCTTCAAAGGAAATGTGTTTTTTATTTCCAATTTCTCTGCCACTGGTTCACTCTCTAATGTTTGCTAATACTTACAGCCTGTGCATTATGAAGAAAAGAACTGGAGCACGGAGCAATATTCAGGGGGTTGTTACACAGCCTACTTCCCACCAGGCATAATGTATTCTTATGGAAGGTAAACCAGAGAATGCTTTGCTTTCTTATTTACATTTCTTAGCTCGTGTACAATGATACGCCTTATGCAACAAACTTGTGGCATATGAGGCATATTAGGGAAACTCCAACCCGCTTCCCACTCCCCTCTCTGCTCCCCAGCTAACAAGGATCATGCTATTGACTTTAGCAAGAGCAGAGTTTCTCTTGTGACTTGCAAGGAAAGAAAGCATGGTCACAAAGGGACTAGGAAACCTTTACCTGCTACGTTACTCACAGTATTTGCTGCTACGCAGTATTTGCGATAGATCCCTTTAATGCTTTCTAAGACCTTGAGGGCTCACATCTTGGACGGATGAAGAGTTGCACTGACTGTGTAGGTGGGGCGTCAGGTTCTGGTGAAGCACATTGAGTCACATCATGAGGGGAAGACGCAAAACCCTTACATGAAAACTCATTCGCTCCTCCTCCCCTCCTGTGCCCTCCCCACACAGAACTGCTGTATTCCTAAAGGAGCATGTTAGATAATACCGATTAATACTAGGTAGATCACTGAAAAGTGCATGGAAGGCATGGTTCAGCATGTAATAGGAACAACCAGACAAATCTTGTATCCATAGCCAATGACCAGACAAACCATGTAGCGCATTGCAGCATGAGCTCCTTAGCATGTCCATCATGGAGTTACACCTTGCCTCTGTGCCAAGATATGTGTGGGAAGAAGTCATCCCATGCACTGAATCTTCTGCTGTAATTTATCTGAACACCTGGGTAGTAATGGGTGAGGCCGCTGACCCAAAGAAGCTGGTGTCAGACCGGGAAAACCTACCTGGGGATTAGATGGGAGCCCTTAGAGCAAGCACATCTCTCTGTGGGAAAGGGGGACCTCATTACCTGTGGCTGGGTTGACCAGGATGCTCATGCAGCTTTGCACGGCTGAGGGGCTGGCTTATATGACCCTGTGGGGTGAATGCAACTCCCTGAATGCAGAGGCCTTCAGCTGCCATCCCCTTTTGGCAGGACTTGGAGCCAGGCAAGTCCAACCTCCAGATGGGTATTACTGATCCATCACTGCAAAACCATCATTCACATCCCATTGTAATGGCAGGATAACAACAAAGCTGCCATCCATAAGACTTAAATCTATCAGTTGCACTGCATTTCTGGAGGCTGTTAGGATTAGCCCTTACCCCAGCACTAAAATAAGGCTCGTACTGTGTTGCACAGAAGCTGGACACGCTGGTATATGCCTTAGATTTTTTCTCTCTCAGATCTTGAGTTCTGTGTACAGAAGCAGGTATGTTGTCCTGTGGGGACAGGTTATTGCACCGTGCTCTCCAGTCCACGTCTGCAGGAATTCTGGAGAACTGAAGTTGAGCACTCCAAAGCCCATAAATTGCTTGTAGACGGATCATCGCCTTCCTGTTACTTGCCATCTGACACTCTCGATTTGTTTTGAAGGATCATTCGCCAGCCCATTGACAGAATCCACTTTGCTGGCACAGAGACAGCTACCCAATGGAGCGGATACATGGAGGGGGCTGTACAGGCAGGAGAGAGAGCAGCCAGAGAGGTACAGACCATTGGTTTGCTTTTAATGTCTCTATTAAAAGGTTAAAAAGGATTAAGTACAGCTTGGAGGGACTGATTTGGTGCATCACAACCTGTAATTGTGCAGAGGCTCCTGGAATTGATGAGGAAGAATCCCGCAAAAGGATGTGAACCAAAGCTTTTTTTCCAAACTTTACTTAGTTTGCTGTTGAATAAAGTGAAGCCAAGAATCTCACCCAAATTGGAACATTATGCAGTGTGTTGCTGCACTAGAGACTTAAAACAAAGCTCCTGCCATATACCTCGTGTTTAGCGGAAGAAACCCTCCAACCTGATGCTTGCTGCCCTTAGATATACTACCACAATTTCTAACAAATTAATCACTGCATGTTTTAAAAGTAATTAAAGTCATTACAAATGCTTGCAGCTATTTCCTATGCAGCAATCTGAGCATTGTTCTTATTTTTGATCTATCCCTTCTGCTTCTCCTTTTACAAGAGAGTACTGTTAGCTTGGCTTTATGAATCCATAATGTTCGGCTCTGATAATGTCTAAATCTCCTCAGAATGACACATGTTGGGCTTGGTTCCCAGTCACAGTGAAATCCCTTTACAACAGTCTGGAGGGGGGGGGGGGGGGGGGGAAAACATTAACGGGTGTACATTACAGTTACAACTGCGGTATGGCAGAGCCACAGAGCTGTTATTTAAGGGAAAATCAGCCCTTTGCTTCCAATTGACAGAATGTCATATTCACCTTATAATCCTCATTACTTGCTTTGTTTCAAGTCACCTAATTTCTCTTCTCTTTTCTGCGTGCCTGTGAGCAGTAGTTATAAAGATGGTTAGCTGTCTCTTCTGGAGACATTAATTTGCCCCCAAGAACCTCCATGATAGCTACAATCAGTTTATTCTCAAGAGAAATCCTTGATGAGCTTTGTACTGCCTGAATAGCCAAGAGAGGACTTTGTAATTTTATGCTTTAAAAGCCCCAGAGTTGTATCCCTCCTCTTTCTAGTTTGTGATCCAAGCAGCATCACTCCTAACAGGCTTTGCGTCCCAAGTGCGTGGCGGTAACGTCACCTTGCTACTTCTCACACTGTCACGTGAGAAAGCATTTTCACTTGAACTCAGAAAAAAAAATTAAACATCTGGAGAAGCTGTAGTTCATGTGTATTTCTGAGTGAAGTCCTACTTTTTACAAATGACCCTGAAACTGTCATTTTATCCTTAGAATGCTGGTTAGGCACACGACCATTTGATGGCCAGCTGTCATATATTTACACAAACTACCAAAACTGCCTCCTCCTTCTCTCTTTGCTGATATAAACAGAGGTTCAAGGTACTTTCAGCTATCACAGTTATGCCTTTTATCCATGTCACCTTGCTCTGACTTGCTCTGCTTTTCCAAAATTGAAAGTAGCACGGGTTTTAATTTTTTCTCACGTGGTACAAATAATTTTTTCTTCTAGATATTGCACAGAATGGGGAGGATCTCAGAGAATGAAATTTGGATGCCAGAGCTGGAGTCAAAGGTAAGCGGGACTTTCTCGTTGTCACCTGGTCAGGCACACACCCCTCCGTCAGGTGTGGTCCCTGTTTTGGCAATTCCTACGAGCCTGCCCCTGGGCAAGGTTTTGTTTAGCTCGCATGCTGATGTTAATTTTCTTTGACTCATCTGAGAAATATTGTTACCCCTGTCTGAGGGGTGGATGGCCAAGAGCCAGGGAAAAAGATCTCAGAGCCTGGGGGAATGCAAAATGCAGGAAATCAGCCTAGTTCTGCCCAGTCCCAGGCCATAGATTTAAGCCAAATATAACCTCCTTCCAGTCACAAGTAATTCCACCTTCACTGCTCTGTGGCTGTTCAGGATGACAGAAAATACTTGCTTCACAGCCCTGACCCTACCTCCCACCCCAGTCTGGTCCTCAGGAAAACCTGTGATGTCCCCAGCCTAGCGGGGACGTTTGTTGCCTCCCCACTCACATGGTGAGGGAGACCCTGTGGTGGTACCATCTCCTCTCTCCCCCAGGATGTCCCAGCCCTACCGTTCACCTCCAGCTTCTGGGAGAGGCACCTGCCATCCGTGCCAGGACTGCTGTGCCTGCTTAGCTCCACCATGTGTTTCACCTCTGTGGCTGCTGTGGGGCTGTTTGCCTATAAGAAGGGACTACTACTTCGATACTAGTGGGGACCACATGTCCAGTGGAAGCTGCATACTCCCTCTTCTTCCCTATTACCAGATGAGTGCTATTTTGGAGGGAAGTGGCACTGAGAGCTGGAAAGGGCAAAAGTTGTTCTCCTTGTGATTTTTCTTTTTATTAGCATAATTAATGCATCAAATCTACTGCAGTTGCTACCAGTGAAACAGAAATAAATCAACTGTGGGGGCATTTTTCATATTTGCCTTTTCCTTGTCCATTTGTTTTGATTGGGCATGATAATATCTATGGTATGTTCCTAACACAGGGAAGGCAAAATACAGACCACACCTTTCCCAAGAGGCAAAGCGGCCTTGGAGAATGCATTCACTTCCACTCACTGCTTTAGTTTTTACCACACGAGATAATAAATACCCTTATGTATTCACTTCAGTTAGTGGCTCAGAATATCCGAGGTTATTCCTATAACATCCCTGCTGCCCAGAAGAGATTAGCATGCCAATCAGACCTAGAATTGCCAAATTAATTTTCAAATGCATTTGATTAATTATTAATCATCACAACATGAAACTTAACCGCGAGCTGGTTGAAAAGAGGTAATTAGCACAAAGCGGCTCGCTAAACGGTGAGAGAGGAAGCGCAAGTGGACTTTATTCTGCCCACTCCTGAGCGAACATCCGTGCTTATCTGTACTGCGGGGTGCCTGTGTCGGTGCGGCTCGGCCACGGCACGGCTCTCGGTTGCTTCCTGGCCCAAAAGCATCTGATCCAACCCAGCTGTTCTCTGCTGAAGCAGAGTGAAACGAGGTAGCAAAGTTAAAGCCCCTCCAACTTGCAGCAGATGCTAGCTGTTATTTTCCAAATGGCAGCAGCTTCCTGGCTCCCTGTCAATTTGCTGCCCCTTGTTTTGCTCGTAATCTGTACCGCCTTCCTCAATAAGGAGAAATATATTTGGGGCTTGAATTACTGCCTTGTAAATTAGAGTAATTGGATGCATCTGCCTGTTCTGCTTTTATTATGTACATGACACACTTAAAATAATCACTTTAGTGTTTAACTGGAGTCTGGAATATATGTTTCACAACGTTACCATCATTATGCAGTCTTTTTGCCATAAAATGTGAGCATTGTTTGTGTCCATGAACTCAATTGTCATTCAACATGGGTGAAATGTGCCTTTCAATAGTCCTGAAACCTTGATAAGCGGAGCTCTTCTATAAACTTTTCTTCAGGTTCTTTCTCGTGTCGTTTTTTTGAGAGTTTGCGGAAGGTGGTGTTTCCCTGTGTCAAACCACTAGGCACATCACATACAACAGCCAGCCAACCCTTGCTGTGCTCAATATGATCCATATATATATGCCAATAGAAATACCTGCCTACCAAAGATGACTTCGTTTCTGGCCTCTGCTTCAACCACATTTGTATGTCCTCTCACTTTTTTTTACAAAAGCCTTGTAGACACCGTAAGTGCAGACCAATCTCAGCCTAGGTGCTGGTGGCCTCCAAAGCAGAAGCCCTTTCCAGAGGGAGGGGGTGCTTCAGGTGGCCCTATGTCACCAGAAGTGAGCAGGCGCTCACGGTGCCAGCGTTAGGCACCGCACAGAAAAGGTTGTACAGCCAGTACATGCCTCCTGAGCAACTATGTTCATTGTTCGCAGCCATTCTGTGGGCGGATCAGCCAGCCACTACCAATTCCTCTGGGGGGAAAAAGGCCTGAACAGATTATTTACAAGAAGATTATATCTACATATTCATCTTCAGCTTTCCCATCTACCTTGAACTCACACATGCACTTCAAATTATCCACACTGGAAAGGAGAGAATAGTCTCAGTAGGAAGCAGCAATGCTAGATTTTGAACACGCTAAGCTGTAGTATTAAATGTTTGTTTAAAGGATTTTTGACAGGTTGGTTGACAGGTCGGTTTATCATCCACCTTAGTAAGATTTTAATGGGGTGGGGGGGTGACTAACATGAATTGCTGTTTGGCTAGAGGGCTCCCTGCAGATTTTCTCCCCACCTCCAGCCATTACCAAGCAGGGATTCCTGTGTGCTAGGACTACCCTGTTAAAGCCTGGCACAGCACAGGCTCAGGGAGGGAGCACAGACTGTCTCCTGACAAGCCTTTTGTGGCGTGAAACAGTTCTGTGCCATTACACACTTCCCCCAGGGGGATATTTCCACTGCCTGAAAAACACTGACCGTGTCTGTTCAAAAATATTCATCCATACGTGGATTTGTGGCAGTTAGAGCCATTCATTTTTGTGCTGACTTTAAACTTGACACCTGAATTTCACAGTTTTTGTGTGCATGTGCAAAAGGGACCCCAAACCAGCTGGATTATGCCCATGGTCCGACACGGTCCAGCTTCACTTTTCACCTTATCTGTGCACCTTTCTATTGCAATTTGTTGGGGTTTTGACGTGCAAGTTCAATTCACCTGAACTAGTCTCAAACTGTTAAACAGGGCCAGGTACAATGTTTCCCACTTTGCAGGGAAGAAGCATGCCTCATTGCTGTTGGGAGTGGTAAGTGGCAAATGAAATCAAAGAGGGTGATTAAAATTGGCATTTCTGAAACTCCTGTGGCTCCCAGGCACCGTGCTGCTGCAGAGAAAGGGCAGCGTTTGTCAGAGATTATAGACCAGCTTCCATCATGCTTTAATGCCCTTTCTGACAATCAGAACAATCTTGCTGTTTAAACATTAAACATTTAGCTTAAATATTAAACAGCCAGGCATCTTTCTTAAACCAATTTTGAAACAGAATGGGGCTGAGTTTATCACTGCTGACAACTCTCCAAGCAAGCCACTGCCTTTATTAAAACCATGAGGCTGAAGCACTGTGGAGACAACCCTTCCTGCTGGGGACCGAGTCAAGTCCTCAGTCAGGCCATGGAGTGGGAAAACCTTTGGTGACCTCCCCTAACCAGGGGTATTCAGTGCCCTAGTTTTTGGAGGAAGAGCCCTGCACTCCCTTGGCAGAGGTGGGAGATGCTCTGTCCTCTCAAAGAAGGGGTGAGATGGGAGAGGCCAAGGTCCACACTGAGTCCATGAGCACCAGGTGGGAACCAAATTGCATTGACACACCTGGGAAATGGGAATGCCTCAGGAGAAAGGCTGTTTGATGCTTGGAAATAAAGCAAAGCCAGAGTAAGCACTGGCAGAAGGAGCAGTAGAGGGGAAAGAGAGGAAAAAAATAGATTAATCCTCCATACTAGCAGTGAAATAAGAAGCACCATGGAGCAGATAGATCAGGCAGTCTGAAATACGCAAGTGGAGATGATGCAGTGAGAGAACCTGCCTCTTTTTTAATTAAATTGCTGGTTTTGCTTACAGATACCACAGCATCTGTGCCCAAGCCCCTCACAGCATGGCATATAATTAGCCTTACAACACTTTTGAGAGCCACAGAAATCGGCACTGGCGATGGAAAAACCCTCCTGTGAGACTCATGCTTCCCGCTCCCCTCGGCTGCAGCTCCCACTTGTACAGTGCAGCACTGCTGCCCCCTCCCAGGGCTGCCATCAATGAGCCCCATGGGGACAGGGACCTCGAAACAGGATGGGCTGCTGGGATGGGCAGGAGGCATGGGAGGAGAGCTGCTGGATGGCTTTTTTGCACCACCAACCCAGCAAGGTTTTCCTTCCCTCATCACTTGCCCGTCACGCAACCTCCAAAATGCCCAGCACAGGAACTGACACCCCAAACCCCTCTGGTTGGAAACCCACCATGTGAGAAGTCTGGGAAGGGGCCACCATCATGAGAGTGAAGTGCCGGGCTGCAGGGGCTGAGTGCTTTGGCACAGTGGATGTGAACCTCCCCTGGGTCAGGCAGCATGCCTCCAGTCATGCTCCTCATGTGGAGCAAGGGGGAGGTCCGACCATGGTCACCTGGGCTGCTAAAGGTACATGCAGCCTCATCCAGCCTGGTCGCTTTGATAGTCGTTCACCAGCAACACTTTCCAGTCCAGGTTTCATCCAGCCTCTGTTTTCACATTGTTTGATCTCTTTTCCCAGGATGAAACATAGCCCCAGCCACAGGCACAAATAAGCATTATATATCAGACTAAAAATACCACCCAGGGGGATGTGCCAACATTGCACAGTCTGATGGGTCATAATGTGCAGGTGTCGCACCAGTTGGTTCCCTCATCCTACTGACCAGGTTCTGCTGCCTGACAGCAAGGGCTTTCCCTGGCCAGAAACCACTCTGGGAACAAGCTGCACGTTGATCTTATGTTCTCTGCATATTGCTCAGCTCCCAGTTCCTGACAGCAGCATCATGAAATAGAAAAATGGACAAATCCAGAGAGCCCTCCTCTGTGGAAACATGATTTTAGTAGTTTCTCTTCCTTTTGGGCTGATTCTTTTCCACAGAGCAGTTGGAAACAAACAATTTTGCTTTGTAAATGTTCCCTGCAACAGTTGCTTTCCACACAGACCTAGAGAAAGCAAATTTCATCTTGTTGAAAATCCGGGAGGGGAAATTAAACGTGCCCTTTGTTAGTGAACTGTAACTTTTCCCACTCAACTCCTGCACTTGGCAATCAATGCTTCGGGCTCCAGCTGCAATTCCTGTTCTGCTCTTTATTCGTAGCACTCGGCTTCCCAGTTTATGTTCTCTGTTTCTTACTCTCTTTGGGGTTTATTTTTGGACACATCTTATGTAACAGAGCCAAAATAACCCAGGAAGGAGAAGCAGGGAGAAAAAGTTTCCCAAGTGAGAGTGCATTACTTAGGAGAGGAAAGGGAAGCGTTAGCAGAGCAGCGCTGGCTGCTTGCTGGGTGCCAGAAGAGGTCAGCAGTGCCTGCAAGCTGCCTGTCTCCTCCTCCAGAGGTCCTAGGAAAGGTCATGTGCCTCGGCCTATAACCATGAATGGATCAGAGAGAGGTGTGAGTTTGCACTGCCTGTGACCTTATCAATCACGTGCAAGACAATATAAGACAGACGTCCTTTGCTGTCTCTATTTTCACGTTGTTATTCTTTATGAAATATAACTGTGAGCTCCACTGCAACTCACGGTGCAACAAGACAGCTGCCACTCAAGATGGGGTTGCAAATGAAGCAAAGGCCATAGGTACAGTTTGTGTTCGTGTTTGGACTTCCATGGCCACACCATTCACTTGAAAACTTCTTGGATTCTAGCCTGAGCACTGCCATTTTCATCAAAATGTTGGTTAAATCCAGTATGTCCGGCTGAAAAGGCAGAGCCTAGCATTTGGTGGGGATACTGTCAGCAGACACCAGCTGCGGACAGCTGTGCTGAAGCATGGCCAGCCACCCATCTGCTGCACAGCAGTACGGCGCGGCGGGGCTCAAGGCTGAAATAAAGGCTGCCATCTTCTGGCTATATAACAGCAGTATTTTATTACCTCACCAAAAAAAACATGGCAAAAGCTTAACACTTTGATTTGCAGAAAGGTCTCAGTGGGTATTTCTGCGCTGGTCCTGCTGGGTACCCAAAATATCAAACTCTGGAATGGAAGCACACAGAAGGAAAGGGATGCAAGTCCCCAGCTTCAAGCCCTAGTTCTCACCCGTCTCCAAGCTCTGATACGCCACATTGGAGGAGGCAGAGAAAGGCGGGCTTCATCCCTGCAACCTCTTCTTCCCAGCATTAGCCAGTCCCTAGCAGAAATCAGGGTGATGAAATGGCTGCCACACCACCCCTCTGTCAGCACTGCAAGACTTCCTCTGAAGTCTTAAGTCTTTTCTTAAGTCTTAAGCTTAAGTCTTTTCTGCTGCTTGGCAGCATGAAGGAGCTGGGAGAAAAGTGTAAGCACAGATCCTACACACACCTGAACACACCCCACCTCTGAGAAGGGGGTTTTTCTGGGGGCAGTTTGCTTTATGGCTATACAGAGAGGTGTTGGCTCAAATATGCAACATCTGAAAAGCACTCTGGCCAAACTCCAGCTCATGAAGAAATGATTGGGAAATAACATAGTTTCTAATTTAGTTTAATATTCTCGTTCCACTTTGGGCTGAATTGGCAAGCGGAGGCTGGAGTAACATCTCCCCTTGATTTTGATTAAGTGCAAGCATGCATTTCAATTGTTTAAGATAATGACTCCACAGCCCAATGGGACATCTCAGTGCCTCAGACCTGGCATAGAAGTTTCCACATCTGAAATTATAATGTAATTTCTGCTAAATACAACACTGCTGTGCAAAGTGTTTTCTTACAACTTGGAGCATATGCAAATTGGGAGTGAACAGCCTGAGAGATGACAAGGATGCCTCAGTGCATTATTAATACACTTCCTTTTTTTCCCCTCCTTCCCATCCAAGCATCAGAGCATATTCGAGTGTAGCATTGAATCCCATTAGATGGCGGTGCAGGAGCGAACCGAGCCATTTGACAAACCCAGTCAGCCAAAGGTTGGTGTTTCTGCTGGGTACCGCTTCCTTGAGCGCATCTTCAACAAGTCTCTGCTGCAGCAGGGAAATGACACACGTTGAGACACCCTCCCACCCACCACGCCCCACCCCTCCCAATGTTACTACTGGTGTTCAATTACTTTATGCCTTGGGTAGGTGAGGCTGGTCTGTGTTTGCTCAGACCCATGCTGCTGTAGGTCAGATGAACTGATGGCTTGGATTTGCTTCCCACACACACCCCCCTCAAAGCTGCAGGGAGAGGGAGTCTGCAGGACCTGTAGATGCCAGAGAAAACGGAGCTGGATGGATATTGATTATTTTGTTAGGGCTGTTTCACTAAGGAGTGATTGTAAAACTTGCTAACATAAAATTCCCTGTGCACATAGCAAAAAACAACCCTGGGTGAATGTTTCTAACCCTTTACTTCTAAATTAGAAAAGGTCTCTCTGACATTCTGTCAAAGCACAGAGTGAGACTGTCTTTGACCCACCGTGGACACAAAAACTCAAACCAACTTTGTTTGCCTTTTTCAGCAAGGCCCAGGAAGAATGGAAAACTGGGATGACCTAGCATGGCACTGGGTAAAGACCCAGTCGACATAACCGTTAATGTGCCTTTCACAGCTATTAAAATTAATTTTTGAGCTTTTTCTAGCCTAGCTTCAGAATAGCTTATTGCTACTGACTGTACAAATCACACAAACTAAAATAAATTTACAAGCCCTCTTACTCAGGTGTGTATTTTTTTTACAGCTTAACTTGGCACTCAGCTGCTAATTGAGAGCTTTTCTAACAAACACCACTAATATTCTAACTTCCTAGAATATCATGCCTTTGTTTTTCTTTCCGGTGACCAACAAAATTGTTGTACAGCCTGCCTGCGTAAAGGACAGCTATGTATTAACATACTCCATGTGCAGCTACCTATTAACATGCAATTTATCAGCTCGTGTCATGTTAGATTCACAGGGCCTACATTAACCCTGTTTGCATTTCTCCAAAGCTAAATATCCCAAGGAAGCGTTTAAGTACCTAATTGCCATCAGCAGTTGGTGGAAGGTAGAAGCTGGTTAGTTCAGTATCCAAAGCACGTCTGTGCCACCTGCGCAGGGCTGGTTTAGGACGCATGGCTTCTGCAAGAGCTGTCACCTTTTGGAGCAGCAGCTGGAGGCTGGTCAAGGTGCCCTCAGATTTCTGAAAGGCACAAGGCAACTGTGTTTCGCTCCTGAATTGCTCTCTAAGTGGATAAATATCACGCGCTCTTTGAAAACATCTAACCTTGTAATTGATGTCTTTGCCGAACAAGGGAACACACACATTAGATATAAACACTCTTCTCTGCACCCGAGTTCATCCCATGTATTTGAAGCATGTAACTGAGACACCAAAGTTAGAAACCCAATCAATGTAGGTACCCTCCTACACTGAGAGCGAGAGAGAAGGATGTATCCATAGGACTCCTCCAGTCCTGCATAGGCTGAACCACCAGGCGAGGAACCCCCCTCCCGCTCACCCCACAGAGGAGGACCAGCCAGACAAGAACTGTGTCTCAGCAGCCCCGTTGATGGAAGCACCTCAAATGAGGTGGCAAAAACCTGGGCCTTAATACACTAGACTAAATTAAACAGAGAGCCCCCCCTTGTTTCCAGTAGATACCAAACTGTATCTTGGTTCTGTCCAATATCAGGCCAGTTTTGCCTTTCATTCTTGGATGCTTTTTTTTTCTGAGGCAACTCTACAGGCACAAGCGGAATTTATCCTGCCCTGAGCCAGAAGGCAAAACTCCTCAGTCCCTCAAGCATTTTGGAATTTGCTTTAGATGAGTAGATTGGTATAATTATACAAGTTGAGAGGCAAAAATGATCCTCAGTTCTCATACTAGAAGTGAGTTTTGTATGATTTAGCCAAACAATTTGCAAACACATCCCATCTTCTCCTAAACAATGAGTGGGATTTCTAATTGGTTTCCCAGGAAATCATGTTAGTATCTTCTATAGATGTTATATAAAATGCATTTCTCCTGTATTAATCTGCCCAAATTGGGTTTCTGCACACTGCACTGCTGGAAGTAATGAAGTGGCCCCTGGCTGACATAGCCTCTTTGACATGCACACTGAAAGCTTTGTAAATAAAAAGCCAAAATAATTAATTAATACCATTTCAGCACCCCCTCTGGGATGCCACAGGACATGTCTGAACAAAGGGTTAAAGAGGTAGTTCAAATCTGACCCAAGGCAGCAATGATTAAGAGTCATAACCATTTGTGAGCTGCTTTGAGGGCCTGCGAAATGCATTGCTGGCTCTGATACGTTTCTTAGGGGACGGATGCTTTATAGAGCATGCAAAGGATTAGTCGAGGGTATTTGCTTTCATGGTATTTATGCTCCTTTATAATTTGTAAATAATACTAAAGTTAAGCCTATACTAAGAGCATTACTTACTTTTGACGCATTTTTCACATGGATGGTTACGCTTTTTCCAGTGTTCATAGACTACGTTTTTGTGAAACACAGGTCCCTTCCCAAGGCTGAATTTGCTTTTCAGTTACGTTATCTCTCTAACACTAACACTGAGCTGCCGGATGAAATTAAGCCAGTGATTTTTGTCTCTCTTCTTCCAGCTTTTTTATGTTTACACCACACAGTATTTGGTACAAGATCTGTTTCTTCCCATGTTCAATTACAGCCACATACCACCTGCCCTTGACTCTTATAAGCAGCTATAAAATGTGTCCCTGCCCATACGTATTCTGGTAAATGAGGTGCTGCGAGAGGTATGTTCGTGATGGGGACACTCCAAATCCACCTACAGCAATAAAAACTCATTCTTAAGTGTAAGAGAGCTGGTCACCTATATGTTAGGAACCATTATTGCGACATGTGGTTTGATTTTTCTTTTGTGTTTGGTTTTTTTTTGTGAGGGTTGGGGGTTTTGCGGGGCTTTTTTTTTTTCATCCTTCTCTCCTTCTTCTTTAGAGAGGTTTCTTTAATGAGACAAGCTGAAGATACCTCACTGGCTTCAGTATGAAATGCAAAATGTTGTGCTACTAAGTAATACCACCACAACCAAGTCAAAAGGGGCTTACACACACACACAAAAAAAAAAGCCTCAAACAGTAAATGTGACATGACAATATTTATTGATTCTAAATTAAGGTTAAAAAAAGTTCACAGCTGTCAGGTAAAAATATCTGCAGAGCCTACTGTAAAGGGAACTTAAGAAGGAAACCAAAGGAGACAGTCACCACAGAGGCACTTGAGAAAATGCTACAGTTATAAAAGGCACAAATTCATCACACACACAGCATATATATTCCTGCAAAGTGAAGTCACTCTTTTTTTCCAAAACACAGAGGCAGGCATCACTGAACACTGACCTGTACATGACTACAGGAGACACGCTATAAGCAGCAGCCTATGACAACACCTGAACGGTTTGACTGTAGATACTTTGAAAGCAAGACTGCTTTGGTCATCTCGTTTTTATCTCTATTGAAGAACAGATTGTAAGATCAAGGTGATTTTAAGGTGGTGGAGATGGGAGAGGGAATGTTAGGTCATTTAAACACAGGTCAGGTTTATTTGCAAGCATTTGTAATCTGTGATGTAAGTGGGTTTCCTTCTTGCCTGAGAGCAGTGGCAGATCTGTTGACATTTAATCCTGGCTCCCTGTTGCATCCAAGTGCTTTTGGAGGAAATACAATTGCTTCTTCCTCAAAAATATTTTTCTTTCATGTCTCAAAAAAAAAATCCTCCACCCTTAAAATTTCTGCACTTCTTTAAAGGCTACCTCAGTGAAACAACAGTCCCGCTGAGGGCACAGGAAGATTATTTTAATAGAAGTCCCTAGCTTCTCCTCCAGTGATGGACAATGCTCAGACACATACTGAACTGTGATTAATATCTTTGTTGTACTGACAGCAGATGTGCTATTTGGAATCAAGATCTGCACTGAGAAAAAAAAATGCACTAGTTACAGGAGAAACAAGGGGCTGCCTCAGATTGCTCACTTCCTTGTTATTGTCGAGTAGTTTATACAATTAGCTTTCAAGTACTTCGGCTAACACAGATTTTCATGCCATGACCTGACATCCTGGGCAGTATACAGTTGCCATCAAAACCTACAAGCAAGTAAACCTCTTTTTTTTTTTCTCCCTTCAAACTCTTAAGAGCCTTACAAAATATGCATGGTAACACAAACCAGTTCATAAGAGACAACTACAATTATTTCCATAGTTGTTCCTATAATATACTTTATGAAGCTGGTAAACTGCTGGAACTTTCATGACAGCAGATTTCTCATCAAATATGTTAATAAATTAGGAATATAGCACAAGTTACCTGCTAAACCAGACTCCATTCCTCTCCTTGAAGGGATGGCACAAAGGAATTTTAGAAATGGTCCTTCTACCCATGGGGAAGCAACTTGATTCTCTACCTACATTTGTCAATTTTCTCATCACACTGGCATCTGCATACACAAAGTGCCACATATTCCTTTTATGTGGAAGATGTCGACAAAACAGCAGCAAATCCTTCTTTTTAATCCCATAGTGGTGATAAACTCCACACCATAACCGTAGCAAGACACAGCTATAAGGACAAAGAGAGCATTCCTAGTGCTCTGGCAGTCTGGAAAGAAGAGGACAGAGACTTTCAAATGCTAACACAGATGTTGCAATTCAGACCTCCCAGCTCCATCAGATTTGGCTAGAAATCTCAGGGGATCCAAATTTGATTTGACATTTCAAGTTGCGCCTACTTTTAGTTGTGGCAGAATAACATGAGAAATGCTTTGTGGGGATTTTTTTTTTCATTTTTGTTTCACTTTGGATCTAAGAAGAAGAAAGGTTCATAACTATATACACTTTTTTTTTTTTTTAAATTGACCAGTCTCATGAAAAGCTTTGGTTATGATTGAGTTCAGTTCTAACTATACTTAACTTCTGTTTTTCCTTGGAATTTTTGCCCCTACAGCACACATTTTCTTGTTAGACTGGGAAAAGCCTCTGCCAGATTGAGAAGAAAAGAGATACATTTTGGACATGAATAAAACCAGTTTATCTTTGTTAGTCTCATGGATCTGCTCCCCTTCAGAGACCTGCAGCGTATTTCTAGGGCAGAAGCAAGACTTGAATTCCAAACAGTTTTGGCAGAGAAATCATCTGTAAATGCAGCAGTTCTTTATATGTTAAGTATGTATTCACCGTCTAGCACTTAAAAATATTGGGCAAAGACTTTAAAAATGTCTTCCCAAATTTAGGTTCCTATATTTATTTCCAGCCTGAGAATTGTCTGAGTTGCGAAAGCTCTGAACTTACACAGTTCCCATTCAGCTTTCGGTTCCTAAGTCATTTAGTAAATAAATCACACAGAGGGAAAGCCATGTAGAAGCACTTTGTGGCAGGCAAATGTCCCAGCCAATTAGTGCTCTATGTGATACAATGAGAAAGGCCATATGTGCTGCTGCACTGTTCTTCTGACTTAAAGATCTTTATGTCTGAAAAGCTCCCCTATGCATTTTAAAAGGCTGTTATGAGGATATTCTCTTGTGATAAAACCCAAGCTGCTGCTACGAGAAGATTTTTAACCGGCCCATGAAGTTAAAAAGAATGAAACCTAAGGGCCAGAAACTGATGCGCTGCTCACAAATATTACAGCTTTATAAGTAGTTCAGTGGATTTCCATGGGACTATTTGGAGAATGAAGAAGTACTCTACATAAGCAAGATCAGATGCTAGCCCAAAAAGTCTGGTGATAGTTCCTCTACCGTCCGCTCACACTAGTTGCTGAATATATTATTATACTTTCCTACATGGCTTTTTACTGCAATGCAATTTTTAGATATAAATCAGCACTTGTTGAAGGGAGATGTGCAGCAAATGGGCTCAGAAAAAATCCAGACATCTCAAACTTCATGTGCACCAAATCCTGTTCTCGGTTATACCTGTGTCTTCCTGTTCTGTGTTGTGCAGATGTAAAACAGTAGAAATACTTAAAACAAGGTACCGTCACGTTGACAGGTGGGCAGCTACGGTTGTGGTGGTTGGGGTTTTTTGGTTTCTTTGTTTTTCGTCTTTTTTTTTCTTTTTGTTTTTTACATCGTTTTAAAGGTACCAAGCCAAGGAAGGCAGAAGCACTTGCATGTGACTATCCTATTCATGGTTCTCTTTGATCTCTGTATCATTTCAATCCTCGATTAGCTACCAAAAATGCACAGTCAGTACAACACAGCACAGCAAGGAGAAGTGGAAGTGCAAATCCCATCAATACCGTTGGTAGGAGAGACACAAGCTCTGAATCAGCCAAGCTAAGTTCAGCACAAAGCAAGTGTTCGGGGGCACTTAAGTTGGTTTGTTGGTTTTTTTTAATGCTAACACTACATTTTCAAGCCCATTGTGCCCTATCAGTCAAGAGACAGCCTCAAGGTGTTCAAAGTATAAATTTAAGTAGATGAAAGGAAGGAAGGAGATAAGAAAAAATATGTAAGAGTTTTTATGGACAGCTTTACAACTTCCTGGGGTAGGCAGAGGTTAATTTGTTCTCTTGCTATCTTGCAGCAACTTAGGGAGCTAAAAGAGGACCTGGAGGCAGAGAGACATCAGACTGGGTGAAAGAGGTTCAAAAGGCTGTGTCTGTACATTAGCACAAGGTCCCCCATTCACACACAGGTCCAACAGCCTGATCTGCTATACTGCTGTACACATCACCTGTCATCTGGAGCCGGCCAGTTTTCCCGGCAGAGGAGATCTGATCCCGCACAGGGATGGACTCAACTGGGAGACACAGGCTTTGCCCTTCCAGGCAGTGTGAGCACAGCTGGGGAGCCTAAGATTCAACCACATTGCCAAAGGCAGTAAGAACACTGTCCTTTAACTCACTGTAGGACAAATATGCCACTGGAAATGCCAACAACCTATGGCCACACTTGCATAGTTCGGATGGATAAATTTAGCCTGACTTGTCCCTTAGGTGCTGCCTGGGCTCTGGACGTCTGGGTGAAAAATAAAAACACTAAAAAGATCCTTACCAGCGATTTGCATGAACTAGTTAATTATTCTTTATGCTATGGATTTCTTTTCTCAGTCTACCACACAGGAAGACAGAAATCCTTCGTTTATAACTAGAGGTGAAAGTGCCTGTGAAGACTTGGAGTTCAGGGTCTGGTTCAGATACAAGTGTAAAAACAACTGGAAATCTCATCAGAACAGGCTTTATAGAGGTATTTTGTCAATTCTATTCTGAGATCTGGATAAAAACCTCAATGTGATAACACTCGGCAGGGTCTCCTAGGAATTCAACAACCAAAAAGTTACTGCTAGAAGTAGGCCTGGATTCAAGGGGTTCTTTTTCAATATGGATGCCCTTCCTTCATCCTTCCCCCTCCAGCCTCTTCTTTCTACTGTTTTCTTCTCCTCCCCAGTCCTGACCTGATTTTGGAGACAGGGAAGTACATGCCAAAAAAACCTCTGAAAAAAAGAAAACAGCTCAAGTGTGAGGCTTTGCATTGGAACCTTCTTCAGTTTCGAACTAGAAGTCCCTTTTTGTAGGCAAATAACCCAGCCACAGCCACAGAAGTGAAGAAAGTGGAAAATCCAATCAGCTTTAGCAGTCCTGGCACAGACGGCAAGTTCCTCTCCCAGAAGGTTGTAGTGATGGGCAAAGCTGGGACATCCTGCAGAAAGAGCATCCATTATCAACATAACATCTCCACTGTGAGAGGCAGGATGTAAATCGAGAGATTCTTGCAGCAGAAACAGAACTGGTTTGAAGCAGTTCATGCTATCAAGAAGTACAGTGTATCAAAATTTTCTGTGCAGTTAAAGGGATGAAGAAGAGACACAGGGCAAGGATTCACAGCCTGGTTAAGAAGTGCAGTTCTTTCTCACTCTGCGTTACAGAGCTGTCAGATGGGTGCCCTCTCTGAGTTTCTATCATGTTCCTTTTTAGGGAGGGGCAGTTTTGGGGAGTAAGGGAAAGTTCATTGTGACTTTGATTTAGTGAACTTAAATAAAAACAGCCAACAAAGTTTCATCTCATCAGCAAAACCACAGAAAAAAAAATTAATCAATTTAATCTACAGAAAGACTTACAACTGATTCAGGTTCTGGCTTCCAAATTTCACTGTCTGGGATTTTCCTCATAGCAAACAGTATCTGAAAATAAATAAAAACATTCTCTAGTAAGTATCATTCATTCTTTGAAAGGGAAAGAGAGTAGCCTTCATTTTTTTTATTTAAAATAGCTCAATGAAGATAACAATTGAACACAGAAATTGCTGTGTATTAACATTTGAAAAGAAAACTCAACCTTTGTACGACTCATTTCTGGGGAGGCCTGATACTCCTCCTAGTGGAAAATAGAAACAGTAACAGGAAAGCCTCTCTGTGCTTAGTCCATGCAAGATATCGGGACTTGACTAGTCCCATGGGAACAGGGTAATACGAATATGACTGAGAGTTAAGTATACACTCATGGCAAAGTGAGGCATGCATAAACCAGCTACTGCATGGGCAAGCTATATAGCCAGGAGTAGCCTGTTTTGCAAATTTTACCATGATGAAGGAAGAGGAACAGAATCCTGTGAGTGATGACAGACCACCACTTTCAGCCAGAGAAAAGCAAGACTGAAAAGAAAACCTTCACATCGGAAAGGTAACCATTCGAAGTATCAAAGACACCAGAGATCAGTAGGATAGCAAAGATTATCTGAAATGATAGCCATGAAAGACAGCAAGATTAATGTCCTCTACAGTAAAATAAAATGGAGGTGGTCATATTAATGTTTTTCCTATTCCAGGCACTTGTAGACTTAATATTTGCAGTCTCTTACAATGGGCTTTTATTCTAGACGAGATTCATGAACCATGTCAACTTTTCAATACAGGAGAATGAGAAACACCCTTGCACTAGATTTTAAACATAAACATTTTCTTCTCACAAGTAAACAAGGAAAGGAAAACATCAAAATTTTTGCCAGTCAAGCTCACTTGCCAACTTCCCTGCTGAGGCCTATGGAGGTTCTGCTGTAATGTCCTTACGTTAGAGAGGTTATGAAGCACTACCTCTGGAGGTTTTCAGGAACAGGTTAGGTATAACCTTCACAAACGGGACAGTTTAGGGTCAGTTGATCCCTGTCTTCGGGGGCAGGAGTACGGGTTAGATGAACTCTTCAGGTTCCTTCCAGGCCAATTTCCCTTCCACAGCTGTAGTTTTTAGCCACAAGGTTCCCTTCACCTCATAAAACAAAGATGAAATTTCTTTTGCTGCTCCATAAACTATAATATTCCTGAAAATACTTGAGGAATTGGCATTTTCTCAGAAGCAAAATATTTAAGTCCTTGTTTAATGCCTATGTAAGGCTGTCTCAATGGTGTATCACTGTGTCAATGGCATTGCTGGAAACAGCTGAGGAAGGGACTGGCTTGCGTATAGAGCTGCAGAACTGAGCTGTTCCTAGTGAGACTAGTGGCCTTGATCTCTTGGTATGATGACTAACAAAGTGCCCATTTGGGGGAAAAAATGACGAGGGGACAATTTGGGATTTCTGTTAGAGAAGAAAGGATTTCATTCCTGGAAACAGAGAAGAGTTTGATGAAATAGCCAGCACCCTTCCTAAGCATTCCAAATCTCAGTGCAAAACCTTTATTCCTCTTGAACTCTATCCCCTTTGCAGGTATTTGCATCAAGATTTCAGAACACCTGAAGCTGTCAACACTCAGTTCCCATTTCACCTCCAACCAGAATATCTTTCATTTTTCTATAGGATATTTGACAGTGCCCCTTGTTTTGGGCTTAGCTCTATACCTCTCTGGCTGCTCTTTCTCCAGCCTGTACAGCCCCCTCCATGTATCCGCTCCACTCTGTGGCTGTCTCTGTGCCAGCAAAATAGATCCTGCCAACAGGCTGCCGAATAATCCTGGAAGGGGACAAGCAGTAAGTCGCATCAGCCATATGAGGAAAGATAATTGAAATCCTTGGGTTAATATTAGAATAACAGTGTTTTAAACAACAGTGAGCACTTAAAGACAGTAACTTTGTGTGAGTTGAGCTGGAGGGGGAATCTGCATTGCACTTCATTTCTTACAGTAAACACACCAGTGTTCATGTTTTCTAAAGATAGGTGTAAATGATAATTAGCTTGAGATGAGATTTGTTCTTTCTCACAATTTTAGCCAGTGTCATAAATACCAATGCTCGGCATCACTGGCACAGTGTAGCATTCTGAAGTACACCCCCATGATATCTAAAGTAAAAAGCAAATAAAAAAAAAGGGGGGGGATTTGCAATAATTACCATTAAAATTACTTTAAATACTAAGGCCTCCCTATGCTCTCCATTACAACTGCTTTATTGCTCTAAGTTCTTCTTAAATCGTTAAAACTTGTACTTCAAAAGTAGGGCTATGCCGCCACATTAAAAACTATGTATCTGAATCCAAACACTGGTCTGACCAGTAAGCCTTTTTCTTTTTAGTAAATCTTATTTTCATGCAGAAACATATGTTGGAGAGGACTGTATACAATGGCACACTGATTACTATATTAAGCCTTGACTGCTAAAAGGAAAGGCACAGTCCAGAGAAATCACTCATTACTGTCAATGCTGGCAAGAATTAACCGTCTGCCAGTATTTATAAAATACCAGCTTAAGATGTGCCAGAAACAGTAATACCGACCTCAAATACCCAAAGCCAGTTTTGTAAACAGATTGTGAAAGCTTCTCAACTCCCTTCCAAGAACCTACCCAGCTGAATAACAAGAGCGAATAAAACCCCCTAATGATACTGTACTCATCCATCATAAAGCCCAGCTGAGACAAGTAGAAGGTTATAGTATCTGTTTAAAATATTCCTCAGTGATCTTAAAAGTATAAAGAGAACAGTGACAGAGGATTTATGACCCATTCTGAGGATATTTATTAACTTGGTCTTATCTTACTACTCCAAACCCCACTATAAATAGGCACTGTACCTTCCATACTGAGTCATTATGCCTGGTGGGAAGTAGGCTGTGTAGCAGCCCCCAGAATACTGTTCTTCACACCAGTTCTTCTCTTCATAATGCACTGGCTGTAAAACAGAGATTAATTCACTCAAGGAAAGGACAAAGACTCGAGGAAGCTGATAAAAGAACTGAAGAGACCGCAGAGAAGAATAGCTTAGGATTTGTTGCATGTCAGTGTCTGACAAGACGAGCACATTTAACAAGTCTCTTAATGCAACATGGATCCAAGACAATAAACCTTAATTTTAGACATTGCTAGCTATTTTTTAAAAAAACTAGCTAATCTGGCCACTGTAGAACAGAATCCTCTTAATCTGTCAATGTAAATTTATGCTTTTATGCTTTGAGCCATGTAAAGCAAAATTAACCTCTGGTGTACACAGGTATAATTCTTGTAATATGTGCACTGGATGCAAACACATACTGTGAAAATGCATAGTATGGCACTTGCATGGTTCTCCATACAATATCATTGTGTTTAAAATGATATAATCTCGGGACTGGCGTCTACAACATTTAACTTGTGTAAAATTGCCCTTAGAGGATGAACGGTGTTGAACACATAAACTAAGTGTTAGATCACACAAATCCTATCAGTTATTTACCACTACAGGGAAGAGAAGGCAAGGGAAAGGCAAAAAAACCCAAACCCAACAAAAACAAAAAACCCCACATGCAGCAATGAACTAATAAGAGAGAAGAAACATGCTCCACGTAGACTGAGAGGGAAAGGCAAGCCTGTCGCATCTGAAAACAGCTGAGATGTATGGTGGTAAGCACTGTGATTGCCACCCATGAAGCTGGACAAGGACAGAGCTGCCTTTTAACTGTTTCATAAGCTCATTCTTATCCTCAGGGTCAAACACGACCCGAGACTTGCAATAACATTCTCTCCACTCCTCTACAGAGGGCAGCAAGTGCTCCCGTAGCAGGTACCTTTTCCAAAATGCTACGCAGTGTGTGCCAGAGCACTGCTGCATTCCGGTTTCATTCTGTCCCTCCCCAGCTCAAGTCTGACAAGAGACGCCATGGTTTAGATTTTGTGCTTACATGTAAAGCTTCCTCTGATCCCAGAACCTTTGCATAGAGCTCACACAGCCTTGTCTTCCTGCAAGAGAAAAGCAACAGAAGACTTCTGTGTGAGGAAAGAGAAACCAAACCAAACCATGTGTCCTAGTTTCAAGAGAACAAATATTAATATCTGCTTAAATTTGAGGTTCCAGCTTTCTGGGATCTGTCCTAATTGGGCAGCCTCTGGATCACCAGAAATAACTCAAACTCCTGTGCCGCGTAAGTGCCTTTTTTTTCCAGCAGTTACGTAAGTTGTTCCCTTAAGATACCTCTAGCAGCCCAAATCCATACATTATCCAAAGGTTCTCTAGGCTGTCAGGAAAAGAAAGTAGTAAGGCATTGCACTTTTTTGTCTTGGCACGTGGTCTAACTTATGGTTTGTTCCTACAAAGATGCAGGTATTGATAGCCTGAGGCTCTCAGGGAATCGGTACTTCATTTCTGTATCTATAAAATTTTCTCATGTTTTAGTTTATGAGTCTATAAATCCATGAATATATTTCATTCTCTAGCAAACCCCAAGAGCAATTGAGTTTGCTCCTACAAGCTTTTGGGTCTTACTATTTACTGTTAGCCACACTGCACCAATTCCCAAACACAAGATCAAGATGAAATAATAGTTAAATTATGAAAAATAAACACACAAACACATCACTGGAAAGACATTTACTTCTGGAAGAAAGTCCTGTGCTCCACAGAAAGCCATGCTGGGCACAGAAATACAGCAGTCCCAGCTCTGTAACTGTATGGGCTACGCTTGCAGCTATACAAGCGTATGAGGCAACTGTATCTACACTGCTGTATGAAGCAACCCAGCTATACAGGAGCCCAGCTATACCCATGAGCAGCTGAACTCGAAGAATGCTGTAGAAAGGGGATGAGAAGGCAAAAAGCCAGTAAGACCTGAAAGGCCTTGAAGAAGGTGTCCTCCTGTGCAGGCTGGGGCTTGAGCAGGAAAGTGAAGGCTGCTACAGTTCAGGACGAGCCATGGCCCTGGGGTGATTTTGCTGCTGGCAGGTGTCAAGCCCAGCAGCAGCAGAGGGAAAGGAAGCAGCCCCTTCCTTGTGCCCTGAGACGGCAGCCTGCTGCAGAAGCAGAAATGCACGGTGATATAGCAACTGGCCAGGAGGGCTCAGAGAGCTGCAGCATCTATATATGAACATCCCTCTGCAGCCAGGGGGTGACAGGAGTCCAGCAACAGCCATAATAAAAAGGGATCATCTCCTCCATCTCTCTCTCTCTGTCTCTCCCTACATGAGGTCATCACCATGCCCTGCAGACCACCAGCATTTATCCAGTGTCTGAAGAGAATTAAAGCCATCTTAACAGCATGATCCAGCAAAGCCTCTGCTGAGGTCTGACCACCACCTCTCACAAATGCCCACTGGCTCCTGCATTCGGGGTGTGTCAGTAAGACCATGGGGCTCCACAGAAAATGAGTTACCACCTTGGAACCCGTCTGCTTCTGCTCCTTCCACCACTACAACAGGGATGAGAAGGACCCCTCTAATTTGCCTGTGCCCTGCCCTTTTTCCACGTGTGATTTGCAGACCCTCCAGCGAGCCCGGAAATAGCATACCGGAGGCTGGTAGGGATTCTCATGTACAGCCAACTGCAGGGCTCCAAGAAGGTGCAAGTTCACTGCTGTTTGCTAACTACATTGCAAATACAGATAAAATTAGTTTAAGATAGCTGTGCAAAAGAAAGTATTAAGCTTCAGGTCAAGGGCATTTTCAGACTCTTAAGAAATTTCGACCTTGGAAGGAATTATTCATCATTAACATGGTACTATTTGACAGAAGAAACCTTATAGAAATTCAGTTTCTAAAGGATTCAATCATACCAACAGTAATATATCACCGAGGACATGCCCCCTAATAAAAGCAATCCTTGCAGATGTGCTGGTCTCTCTGCAACATCTGCATGTTTTGTCCCAGAACAGTTTAAATAAATACTTATTTATGGATTTATGGCTAATGCTAGCATGGAATATATGGAATATGCCAGTGAGTAAAATCCTTACTTCGTGGCTTTGGACTCAGCTGTGAAATTGCCACTAGTACTAAATAAGAGTAATGTTACGCCTGGAGGTACCTAGGTAGGGTCCTGTTGACGGTTACACTGCACATGCAGACACTCAGCTATTCTCTCTGGTCTCTTTTTCCGCAGCAGTGTGTGATGCCATCATCTTCGTTGCACAGCTGTGAAAGGTAGGGCACAACCTAACCACTGTAATTATTCCTTGGCACCCGGCCTGGGAAGACCAGCTGGCAGGCAGCAGTGAGTTTTACTTCCTTCCGTCTGGCTTAGGCTGTAAAACAGTTTCCATCCCTTCCCACAATTGCTGTTCCCAGCTATGATTTAGGATAGCTGCCACAGACTCCACATCCTGCTCTTCATACCCAAGGATTACTGAAAACCTTACCCTGTCATCAGCGTGATAAAGGGAGAGCCCAGCTTGTGTTGGTAAGTGAGCACAGCATCTCAGTGAGATGCATCCTCTGTAGGGTGCCACAAGAAGCCTTTCCTCAAAAGAGATCCCTCCCTGCAAACACCATAGCCCCCATCTAAACAATACGAACTGGTTGCACCCTGAGTATACACTGGCAGAAGGTCTGGGTTCACCCTCTGCCTTCTCCTGGACCCAGTTTCCACTGGAAGGAGACTTGTGCTCATGTGCAGGACAGGAGCTGCAATGCAGCCCAGTGGGGTCCTGCCATGGCTGACTGTGACCAGGACTTTAGGAGCCAGAGGCACCCCTGCCCCCTGCACCAGGGTACCTCTGTCAGGTACCAACCCAAGCATATTCCATAACCATTCTTTACCACAGCAAAGCCCTTCCTAGTCTACAAGAGGCAAGAGTTCAAAATCCTTTCGTTTAAAACTCGGCTGTAGGCAGCAGCAGAGTCAGATAATTGTGCTAATGCTTTTAACACCCAGGGGAAAGCAACTTTTTTTCTTCATGGTGCCTTGCAAACAGCGATGACAGCCCTCCATTTCACAGAAAGAGAAGCTGTTCTCAAATACTGCAAATGCTCAGTTGTATCTAGTGTATTGATACACAGCATAAGACACCATTTGGTGCTTATGATGGCTTAAAATGCTGGGCACACTGGATTTCAGAATACCTACACTACTTTTATCATCAGTCACCTGCTGGGGGACTATCTCAAAGCCTGAGTGCTGAGGAAAAGGCTGCCTTGCCCATTCCTGCCAAAACTGTAAGTGCTCTGTGGTACCTGGCTGTCATTTGAAAAGACTGGGATGTTAACAACCCCATTTAGACCCATTAGCCACAGACTGCTAGACTACCTGCAAAGCTAATCTGAGATGACTACATCTTCTCTAGTTAGACTACCTATTACTGTAAAAATGTTTACTTGGACACAGTATTCCTTGTGGCATGCTTTAAAAACAAATGTATTTTCTCCATGTTAAAATAAGGCTCTCATATCCACACTCTCCAATTGTAGCTTTAATTTGATCAAATACTGTGAATCAGTGTGATGGAAAAAACTCATTATTTTGTAAATTCTATTTTAGTAATAAACAAAAGAGCACTACTGTATGCAGAAATCTGTTTCAACAAGACAGCAAAAAAGACCTTCATCTGTGCCTGAAGGGCATTTTTTTCCCACAACTGAGGGTGGAGAACTACAGGCAGCTTTTTTGACCCCTTTGTGATCCAGATATCTCGTTCATGGCTGCTACAGCAGCCCCAAGTTTGCACTAAGTTACAGACAGTGAAAGGACCCTCCAGGGTGATTAGAAAAGAAATCAAGTACAGGGGCCAAACCCGTCCCTTCTGACAAGTTTTCAAAGAGCTCAGTGCACTTGCAAGAAGCCAGAGGGGTAGCAGTGGGGAGGGATGAGGCTGGCCCTGGACGCCAGAATATCCAGACTACTTTCATAGTCAACAGCTTAGAGCAGTTCTTTTGCCAAAGTCACGTAAGCAGAGCAGCCCTGCTGGAAAATGAGAACCAGGACGTGAGTGTCCAAAGGGCAGGGCCTAGCTACCACATCTGCTGCCTGTTTGTGGGAGTTCTGTGGGATCTTCATCCAGAAACAAATAAGGGACCTTCTTCCTTAAAGTGACATGTCCTCCTACTGTTGTAAAGTTACAGACAACTTCCTTCAAATAGGGGCATTTTTTTCCTGTTCTGGTCATTTATAAAAAAAATTTTACTCAGATCCCATGCATGTCTCCAGTGTTTATACTTACCTTTCTTCTTTTGTGAGACCTGTCAGTCTTCTACACTTCCGAGCAAGAATGAAGCTGTAAAAAAAGGAAGACCACAAACAATTTACTTTCATTACATTACTACTCTTCCTGCATTATTTAAAATGCCAATTCCTTACGACGAGATGCTTGTGATTCATAACATTAGCTTTTGGGTTCCTATCCAAAATATCCATTTCACCTCTCTGCACAACGTTATATGCCACACCTGCTGATTGCAGGAACCACTCTCGAAGGAACCACTCTGCAGTTCAGGTTAGAATACCTGTATGAGCTGTTTCCCAATGACCTTAATTTTACACAGCAGTGCATGCAGACATATAACAACAAGAGGTGAAGCCTGGGATTGAACTAGAAATTATTGTTAAATAAACTTTCTAAGACTGATCATACCCCCTGGTTGTTTAAAAAAATAAAAACAACAAACAGAAAAAACTAAAATATGTGCTACAAAACAAACTTTCATTTAAAGAACTGGAAGATTTGGGGAGGCAAAATATTTGGAGAAAACTTTACATTTCTGGAATTATTCCCTTTCTTCTCCTTCTTCTCCTCTTCTCCAATTTTGTATTTTGCCACACAAAATGCAAAATATGACAGTGAGAAAAGGAGAAGAAACACAGAATTTCATTTTTCTAAACTGGCAATTAAATTCACCACACACTCAGAAACTCAACCCTTTGCCTATTTTGAAGTATTTCCCTTCAAAAGTAGTGGGTTTTCTGTTTCAGTTGTTGCCTCTAAGGCAAAATAAAAGGGCATTAACTAGACACCTTCTTTGATCTTACCCTATTATGGCAGGAAAGCTGCCATCAGGCTTAGTATCGTCAAGTGTTAAACCAATTGCAGCATCCTCATCTTCAATGATCATGGTACCACAATACCCTGGTAAAAACAAAGTAGAAAAGAAGTTAGGATCCATGTGTCCAAACATAGGAATGAGCTTCCAAGAAGTTGTGAAATACTCAGAACTTGACTGGACAAAGCCCTGAACAACCTGATTTAAATTTAAACCCTGCTTTGGGCAAGGCATTGCACTAGATGACATCCAGACATCCCTCCCAGTTTCTATCATTCTCTGATTCTATGATTCTAATGTAGGGAGATAGGAAAACAAAGGAAAGGAACAAAAAACCACAAAACCAACAAGTAAAGCGATGCCCATCAACTGACAAAGATGAGCGCATAGCTCCCTTGCACTGTAGTGTTCTTTTGGCTTAGAGAAGTGCTAGATCATCTCTAGCAGAGAAAATTCAGGTCTGAGTGTGCTGACAATTAACAATCCTTTTCAAGCATATTCAAAACAGAAAGTCAATAAAGGAATCTCCTATTGTTGAATTCATGACAGAAAAATAAATTATTCTGCAACCTGGCTAGCAAGGTAATTATTAATTGCCCAGAACAGATTGCTCTCAGATACTGAATATGTTCAAGTGCCTCCAGCACAATTGTTTCCGAGTATGGCATTTATGTCAGACATAGAAAGAGATATTTGTACATTGTTTTTCAAACACAGTTGTACTTAAGAGTTTGAATAACAACAATGTTAGCAAAGCACAGTATGCACCCTATGAGTTCTACCAGGGAATGGGAGTCAGCTCTTGCCAATCCATCCCAAACCTAATAGCCAGAACATGCCAGGATCCAGAACTCTTAAAACCATTCAGAGGTGACGGATGGATGACATTTGTAGACACATGCAGATGAGGACTCTTTATAACCAGTGGAGAGAAATGAGTGCTGTTACTGAATCAAAGACAATCTGCAATGTTAAGTTCTAAAAGAAATCTGAGGAATCATGATAGTATTCAGCATGTAAAGGGAGTGCAGGATGGCTAGGCCAACTGGGGATATCTATGCGGAGACACCTTAAATTAATCATGGCCAGTGCATCCAGATGGCAGATTTTTCACAGGCTGATAACTGATGGGATAAAAACCTTTCTCCATCACATATCACTTGTACCTTAAGATTACTGTACAAGTGGGAGAGACTCATCTCATACCCAGGTGCCACTGAAGGAAAAAGAAGACAACAAAGACCAACCAAGGCAATAAGAAACAGACATGAGTTCTCCCTTCATGCTTACCTCCTTTTTATTCTCGCATCCACCCTCTCCTCCCAACCGATCTCTCAAGTTTCTCAAACAGGTAAAGGCAAAAATGGCAGGGAAGCGTACAAGGTCCCCTTCTAAGGTCCAGCATCCTCTAAACATTAAGTCTACCCAATTACCATGTACACTTTTCCCTCTTTCTCTCAATACTATTCCCTTCAATTAAAACATAATACCCTTCTTTCTCCAGAAAGTTTCCTTATAGTACACAATGCACTTGATGACTGAGCCCATGGGGATTCGGTTGATGAGCTGGTTTCTCATTGGTGGCAAAGGCGGGCTGAAATGAATCTTCAAACCAAGAGCTGGGGGAATGGCACTGATGACATATTTGCCCTGGAAAAGAAATTATACATAACCCAAATACATTCTCTACTACTTCATCCTAAGTATATTGCTCTAATCATCTTGGCAGACATCTGGGGAGGTTGCAGTGTATATCTTCTGAAGCAATTTTGGCATTTAACGTAAGAATTGCAAAACTGAAACCTCCCAAAACCCTGGTTGTTAAACAACAAACACGCGCTATATAAACAGCCATCTGTTCCAATGATGGGCAGCTGCTCTTTCCCCAGCACTTGAAAAAAAGCCAGTGGAAAGATTTTCTGTGTTACAAGAGTCCATTGGTTTCCCTTCCCTCCAGACTCCTCTGTTACAACTTGGAAGCAAAGCCTGACATTTTTTTCACAGAAAGTTTATTATTAATTATTATTATTTTGTGTTCACCTTACAACTAGCCTTTCATTCATAAGGTAACTGAATACTAAGAAGAGATGCTAGTGAAGGAAGAGTCTGAATATATGCTTTGCATTTCAGGCATCATTTTAAAGCTCTATCATTGCTATTACTGAGGGACAACGAGAAAGCGTGACTTTCTGTCATAGTCACTTTAACCTCTGCTACTTTTTTGTACAGGGTTTTGAAACAGTCAAAAAGGAAAAGCTAAAGGTTTTCTAGCCATCCCAGCACAAACAGTTGCTTATATGTTAGAGGTTTCATTACCTCATATAATTCATGATCTAAGGTTTCTACTACAACACTTTCACCCGACTGGTCGATGCGGACGACTGGCTTCCTCAGCTTCACCCGGCCTCCCAGGCGCTCCATTATTTTCTCACTGATCTGGCCAGAGCCCCCAACAAACTTCCTCTCCTGAAACACAGAAAACAACAACTCAGCAAAGCAGAATTAGCAGAGCGAGGCACATGAAGCATGTATCGCGACAAACGATTTGCTTGGCATTCAAAACAAATCCCATTCTTCTGTTGTTATCAAACTGTTTTAGGAAAGTTCAGCAGTCTCACTTCACACTCCTTTCTCTTTCAGTGAGCTCTTCAAACATTTCCATTTGACCACCAGCCAACACTAGAAGTATCAACAACCTCATGAGAAAACCCCTTCTCACGTGGTCTCCAAATGGATTCCACAGACCTGTGTGAATCAGCAAGACTTCTGAAAACAGCTTACACTTTTAAACCTTTCTCTGAGTTCACTCTTATCCCTGCAGAGGTCTGTGTGTCAGAAGCAGGAACCTTCATCCTCATAATAAATAACAAGCTATAAAGAAGGGACGTAGCTCACACCAAAAATGTATCCTGCAGTATGTAATCTAACCTAACCAAAACTCAAATCACCTCTACCATAACACAGAATTCAAAGAATCTTTCGTGCAATGCATTTACAGCTTTTATCTATAATTATCCATATCCATTATCTGTATCTAATTATCTATGATTTTCGCTTATCTATGCATATTTATGCATTGTAACATCTTTTAATGTAGTCTTTGTATTTTATTTATTTATGATTAAATAATATGCATTTTAAAAAATACAATTATTTCTAGCACAATTAGTAAAATTTGCGTTTCTCAAGTAGAAGCCCATTAACAGAGACTTTGCTTTCTCGAAATACAGAAGCAGCACTAACGTACCAGATTTCAAACATTTCAGAGCAATATCATATTTAAGCAGGACTGTTCATTTTCTTTAGACTGATTTTAAAGTCTCAACAGTTTTAACCCATGGAAGCTTGCTTCTTTAGGAATTCAGCTCTGGGCTACATTTTCAGTATTAACTTGGAGCACTCCACACACTTGTGCACCTAGCACTGCCATCTCCATTGAGTACTCCTGAAGAGGTAAAGCTTCCTTCAGCCTCATGACAGAAATAAGCGTAAGTAAAACTTCCTTTTTTTTCTACGTGGATAAGCAAAGTACATGTTCTAACCAGAGCCCAAAAGGAAGCCAGAGCCAGGAACTGATATACCTTCAGCACAGAAACAGCCTTCAACACTAGTTTTGCAAGATCTAGATTAACGTGCCAACAAACCAAATTAGCTATCCATGTGCTGCTGGCTCAAAATCATGATTTCTCAGTTGGACCTCTGAACTAAAATAAACAAGCAAAAGAATGAAGTTAAAACAGAGCCTGTCAGAAGCTGCAGAAGGCGATGGCTGACAGTACCTGCCCTCCATTGGTCGTTGAGAATATCCTTGTTGTCCCCCCACATTGTTTCACATACCACAAAAACCAAAGGGCAGAGACCTCGTGGGGTTCAGAAGTGACATCCACATTCACAAACAGAGTTGCAAAACTCTTGGCGGCACTGGAACAAACACAAGAAAGTGAGTTAATTTAAAAACTGAAGAAGGGGGTGACAATCTTGTTCTTAGAGACTATCTTTGGCAACCTCTTCTTTCACTGAGAGCAAAGGATTCCTTAATTTCAGTTGAAGTAGGAAACAATATCAATTCCTTTTATGCAACATTTTTCAAACAAGCTTAATCAAGTACTGCTGTATTCCAGCAAAATTAGGGCTCCAAGAGACATGAGAACCAATGAAAGTGTATGTCACTTTATGCTAATAGAAAATTAGCTTGTCACTGGAGACTCAGGATCAAGGGAAGCAAGCCCTCCTGCTTCCACTGGACTCCAGAACCACTATGTCCTCCCATGGTTCCTCCCTTGGGTTACACCCAAGATCTGCAGCTGTTTGCACCTGCTGAATGCCTGTCCCTCAAGCACACAGCACAGGGATTATTCAACATTTGTCATAACAAAAGTGAGGGATCTTGTCTAAACTGATTATCTAAACTCTCTGGATTAGTCAGCATACCCTCACCGCCCGCTCCTCTGCTGCGCTCAGGGAGGGTGTTGCAGCTGGAACACAGTAAGGAAAGAAAGGGAAGTAGGAAACCATAAATGAAGAGACAGCATACACACATGCATGCAGAAGTCTGGTAAGAAAAGGGAAAAGGTACTTTTGGCTGCTCAACTCAGTATTTTAAACAGTGGTCTGGTAGCCAGTGGTGATGTACACAGAAGTGGAAAAGTGGCCTGTGTCTGAAAAAGGATTACTGCTTTTATGTCCTCCAGCTGATGCTTTTGTAACAGCTCTACTGAAAATTACTGTATAAACCTGTACAAGATTTTGGGGGGCACTAAGACAGAGTTAATTAAGACTCAGGGAAACATTCCTCCTTTTAGAAGCAAACACTTCCTCTGCCCTCACTCTGAGGAGGAGTTTAAAGGGACATGGGCAGGACCAGGAGGTGCTTAGCTTAACTGCATTGTGACTGACAGGGCCTGAGATTCTATAGGTATTTCATACACCAGGCAATCATTAACTTCCAAAACCAGTACAGAACCCACTTTTAGTTGCTTCTTTCTTTTTTTTCAGTCTTCAAACAAAAAGAAAACAAAAAACACCAAAAACCCCAAAAAGCATACTCGTAACTCCAACATACAATTTCAAACAGCTGTAGATCTACACAGAAAAAAGGCAGCTTCTGTCCTTTCTAAAAATGCAAAGTCTCACTGAAGTAAAAAGCTGATCCATTTTCTGAAATGCCGGTACGTTCTGGCTTCATTCTTGAGAGCCAAAAATAGCACAGAAAATATTTATCAATTTTTGTTTGTATAAACACATATTGTAAAATATAATAAACTCAAAGATATTTTGTCTAATGGGAGAATTAGTATATTTATTTATTAATATTACATAAGCAGAAGGTATTAGATGGAGGTTAAATTCTCCTAGTTTCTGCCACCTTCTCCCATTGCTTTTCAGTATTTCAGTTCCCCAGTTTCTCCTGGTATTTTACCCAGAAATGGCAGTATGATTTCAACCAAGAGCACTCAGGGTATTTCCAGCATGCAATTCTAGCCAAAAGCAAATCTGTACAATCTGTTAGATGAGAGGAAAGAGTGGAAGATAACCCTTATGGATCATTACCTTCCAGGTTGGGGAGTTTCTACAGCATGTTACCTAAATCTTGAACAAACTGGGCAAATCAAGCAGAGATGCACATATGCAATCTGAAAAGCATCTTGGAATTAAGGGAGCCTGACACTTATGCTAATATTCAGCTAAAATGTCAAGTCTTATTCCATCAGAGTTTGAAAAAAATATGACTGTAGTCACATGAGCTATTGGATATTGAATGACTACCTGTGCATGGTATTTTGCTGACTTGTACAGTTCCTTACCAAATCAGAGGTTTAGATGGCCAGCAGAACCACCAGCATACTCTTCTACTTGGTTTTACTGAATATGGACCGTGACACAAACAAGAAAGGCTTTCTATGTCTTTGTACAATTATAACTCTTGTTAAAGCAAAATAACCAGAAGATCAAAAGTTTCTGGACAAGAGCCTACTGTCCATTAACAATGATCATATTGCTCTCTAGAGTCTGGCTGAAGCTGTAAAAACGCCCCTGTCGACGACAGGGTCAGCTTCAGTGAGTGATAGCAGGTTTCTACACCGAGCTCGTGCAGGCTCGCTGCAGCCGCATGTCAGGTGCTTAGCAATTCTGAAGAGGCTGCTGCAGAAATCAATCTGCCTGACAGTGAGGCAGAATTAATGGGGTTTTTTTTTTTGCTTCAGTGCGAAGAAAACCAATCAAACTGTTGTTGAATGGCAAGTAAAGAAAAATTGCTTTGAGGTATACATAAAAACAGGGAGCATTTTCAGTTTCCCTGAATGGTATACAGTGCAGCCGTTAAACAATAGGATGATGGGTGTTAAAGTGATTTAGTGCTATTTCAAGACAAATGTTATTTTTATAGCACTTTGGTAAAATCAGCTGGTCCTGCACAGGATAAATGTGTGTTGTTCCACAAAAGTCTGATTCAAAAACCTGCTGTAGCCAGAGCATTTTTCTCATAAAAGTTAAGCACACAGTAAGTAGAGGGAAAGTGCATATAACAGATGAAGGTACTACCTATGTCTTCAGAAGTAACCCTCCCCCAATACATTTTCCTTTTATCTTTATTTTAGTCTAAAAAGTTAGGGAAATATAACAGAATCTACTGTGTGTGCTGACAGGTGCTGTGGTCCATTATTACAAGATTTTCTCACCCCATTTATTCAAAAAGGCTGTATTCTAGTGGTAGTTATATCTGCTTGCAAAGCGGTAATGCCTATTTGGAGTTCTAAGGTATATAAATATAAGCTATCACATTTCGTATTAAAGAGCTTCTTACTTAGTCCAGCAAATTTTATCTATGAAATCTTGCATAGTCATTTTGTCCCATTCTTCCGCATGTGGAGCCTTCCATGGGGCTTCACTAGGAATCTAAGGAGACATAAAAGAGCATTCATCAGGAAACAAATGAGTGGCATAAGAAAGAGACAAGAAACACAAACAATCACAAACAATCTTATTTTTATATGGTAATTCAGCCTGCAAATTCCTGGCAGGTAATACAGTGAATTTAACAGAGGATGCTTTTAGGTTTTTGTTGTTTGTTTCAAGATTTATTTTGTTTTAGATTTAGGAATAGACAATAATTTTAGAGTTAAGAACTTTGCCTAGAAAGGCAAAGTACAGTGCTGGGTGATGCCTCAGACTTATTCCATACCCCTCCCATTCATCTATGCAAGTAACAGCAACCTCTTCTCAAAGTCTTGTAGCTCAGTCAATAGAAAACATACACTACTGGTAACAAACTAAAATGGCTGAGCTGAACCTGAGGGTGGAGAAGGGCATATATTTGCAGTCTACAAGCCTCAAAAATATTACTTACCCATCGTCAGGCAAAGTGCTAAAAATCACATGCATAAACCCTAATGTTCATATATACAGAAAAATTAGGGTATGGCTGCAAACAGCCTCAGCAGCATGGCCTTCAGAAAAGCTTGCCAGGACGCCACTTATAACATGTGCTCCGACCATCAGTTTGTACCAAAATGCATGGCACGATGGTGCTCTTGCCAGCACCAGGTTTGTTCAAGCTAGAGCAGCTTTGCCTGTCTGCATTGTAGTCCCGTCTTCACTCTGCCCCTCACTGAGACAAAGCTGAGCTGAGACAGCCAGCTGCAATTCCTCATGCCGTACCTCTTTTCCCATTTCATCCATGGTCCTCCACAGGTTGTTGTAGTCCAGGTAGGCCAATGGATTCCACATAGGAGGGAATGGACCTTTAAAGGGGTAAGACTTACCCTACAAGATTAAAAACAAACAAAGCCATCACAAAAAAACTAAATACAACCATTATCATGGCTTCTGAGCGCCAAATGGTTAAGTGGTCACTGGAAGAAAGCACAAACTTAATTAATACATGTAACAGGATCCGACAGATCATGTGTGCATGTGCACGTAGAACAAGAGGCAATGGGCACAAAATCAAACATGAGAGCTTCTGCCTGAATGTAAGCAAACACTTTTTCACTGCAAGGGTTACCAAGCACTGGCCAGGTTGCCCAGAGAGATTGTGGAGTCTCCATCCTCGGATGTCCAAAAGTCACCTGGACACGGTCCTGGGCAACTGGCTCTAGGCAACCCTGCTTGAGCAGGAGGGTTGAACAAGATGACCCGTAGAGGTCCCGTCCAGCCTCAACCATTCTGTGATCCCGTTATTCTACATGTGCAACTTAAGTGTGATACACAGTTGAATTAAGTCAGTTGAGTGCAGAACTGATACTGCCTCCTATCTTCTATGCTTTATATCGGGTACTTCTGAGCAACAGAACTAATACTCTGCAGTAGAGTCCCTAAGATCAGACAAAAAAAAAAAAAAAAAGAGATGGAGCAGCATTGCTCAGCTATGACGAAAAATTGTCTATTTGTTACTGAAAAAGAGAAATATATCTTACATTTTTTTCTCCTAAATGTTCATTAAAAGACTGAACTGTTAATTGTATTTAGTGGGGTCTCCTTTCTCCCAGAATCAAACAAAAGCAGCTGCGATGAGCTTTATTACACTCTAAAATCATAGCCCAGAGACCTTCCTGGAAAAGACTGGTTTCAGCTAACCTAAAAATGCCCAGCCCTACAGAAAATGTAGCATTTACTAATAATATCTTCCAAATCAACATATCTGGCCATAAATTCCAGAGAGTGATAGTGTGGCCAGTATGAATGTCCTAATTACATCATTATATATTTAATAGTTAGATTTTATATATCTGTATCTCCACTATTAGATATTCAGAAAGTCTAGCTGAATCAAGAGTGGAAGAAGACAGGTAATTTGTAGAGCTATTTTATTTACATGGGATTTCCCTGCCTGACTATATGGATGGCAGTATAACAGCTTTAAAAATTCACAAACAAATGCTTATTAGCGTTATGTGGTTACTCATTTTTTCACAATGCATTCTGGACTCCATAAAATAGATAACCAATAAAGGCCATATTGTGTGCCACAGCTGATTTTTCAAAGCTTATATCAAATTATGTATTTAAGCGGGCACAGCATCAACATGAATGTCAATTGGTAGAAGTACTAACTTTTAATAGATATTTGATGCAGTGCCACACTAACGTGTCACTAAAAAAAATTTTACATTGGTTTCAAAAGAAATACTGGATCAAGATTTAATATTTAGAACAAGGAAGCAACAACAACACTGTGTCTTGTTGATGAGAAGTATCGGAAGACCACTTACTCCAAGAACTGTCAGGCTTGATTTGATTTAGCCTCTTCATTAGTAATGTGAAAGGGACAGAGAGCACATCACTCAAATCTGCAGGTGTTTGCAAGCACCAGAAGAGACAGCAAAAAGGCACAAATGGATCCTGAAAGACTCAAAACTTGGTCCAGAAATAAAATGAGATAAAACCTTAAAAAATGCTGTCTAATAATTCTGAGGACTTCCAATTCAAAACGAGAGATATTTAGAAAGCAGTAAGGATATGGATAACCTAAGGATAAGAATAAGGGAAAACTAGTTTACAAAAAAACCCTAACAGGTTAAAGAAAGCAAAGATAACCCTTTTTTTTCACCTAGTCTTTGTATGGATGCAGGACTCTAACAGAATCCTTGTCAGAAAGACCAAGGTAACGAAAGTTAGGAAGAAAGCAAAGTGTGGGAGGAAAGGAATTAATTCTTTGGTACATGGACATATAAATAAGTAGCTGCAAAACAATTTCATTTGCAGTGCTTTTGAGAAGAGATTATGATTTGTAAAATGCCAAAATAACAAATTTTGAAGTTTTCAGTCAGAAGTTTTGTCATAGCCAGAGCAGATCTCCAGACACTTAAGGAGCCAGAGGTACCAAGGTTGAAAATTTAGCATTTCCAAGTTAAGAATGGACATTACAGCACATGTTCACAAATACTCCAGAAAATGGAGGGTCTGGGTTTGGGGTTTGGTTTTTTTTCGGGTGTGTGGGTATGTGTGGGAGTGTGTGTGGTTTTTGGTCTTTTTGGTTTTTTTCATTCAGCATGGAACAAAAGTGCATTTCTACAGCTCTTGTGCTCAACCATATAAAAATACATTAAATTGAAATCAGAAAAACATATCCCTGTAGATGAACTCAGTGAGTTTGTTTGATCAGATGCATTTGGTCCCAGCAGGGACATTTGGGTACTATTATGGAATCTCTTAACATGAAATTTATTTGAACCGGGACACACCTTCATACTCTGCTGCCAGCGGGCTATTAAGAGCAGCAAAAGCTCTCAGACTGAGCACCTTCCTGTCCCAGTTAGTAACATCCGAACCCTGTCAGTAATTACCTTTTAGCCTTCTGGGGCACATTAAAATTCCATAACTAACTCCTATGGCAGCAAGAAGTCAGTCTCACCATGCCTTCTTCTGCACACTATAACCACCCTCCACTAGTGTAAACACTGTGTAGATACTCCAAAGACAGAGCACATCAGTTTGAAGTACCTAGCATTTCCCACATTTAGATTTATGGAACGCGTATACTGCTGTGCTCAAGAAAACCAAGACAGCATCAGAATGGGTTATTCCAATTACTGATTTTGTTCTGAGCTTCCTGCTCTGCCAGAGGCAATCCTAACTGAGTTATCCCCTCTGAGTTAAGTCTTATGACTTCCCTGTCGTGCTTCCTCATGAGTGCTTGGCTTAGAGACACACAAAACAGATCTTTGTTTTAGTATTCTTCTATTTCACTGCATTTGAACTGCTGAAAGGGAAACCTTGCTTATGTCTCCTGTGCAGAAGTCTGGGGTGACAAGTCTCATAAACCACAAGAACAAACTTCAACCTGGGAAAATAAAAACACTCATAGAAGTGAGGGAGTGTCCTGTGGAAGTTAATTTCAAGAGCTCCTAAGACATTACCTAAGATCTGATCCTTATTTCCTACACAGACAGAACTCCAGGAGCTGTCAATCAGAATTCTGTTTGAGAAGAAACTGCAGGACTAGGCTCTACACAGAAACAAAAATGGCAGCACCAAAGAAAGACTACACATAGCTCTGAGTAGTTACCAACAAACTGAAACATTTCAGCTCTGCTTCTGATTAATTTGCACTTTAGCAAAAAGAATCACCTTATTGGTATTTAGGCAAAATTTGCTTATTTCTATCAGCAAGTTTGCTGATGATACAAAACTGGGAGGAGTGGCTGATACACCAGAAGGCTGTGCTGCCATTCGGCGAGACCTAAATGGGCTGGAGAGCTGGGCCCAGGGGAACCTCATGAAATTCAACAAAAGCAAGTGCAAGGTCCTGTACCTGGGGTTGTACTGGTGCACAACCCCGCGCACCAGTAGATGTTGGGGACTGACCTGCTGGAAAGCAGCTCTGTTGGGAAGGGCCTGGGAGTGCTGGTGGACAGCAAGTTGACCCTAAGCCAGCACTGTGCCCTTGTGGCCAAGGCAGCCAGCAATATTCTGGGATGCACTCAAAGGATTATGGCCAGCAGGTTATAGGAGTTTATCCATCCCCTCTACTCCACCCTAGTGACGCCACATCTGGAGTGCTGCATCCAGTTCTGGGCTCCCCAGTTCATGAAAGAGGGAACTACTGGAGGTACCACAGTGGAGAGCTATGAAGATGATCAGGGGACTGGAGCATCTCCCTTTTGAGGAAAGGCTGAGAGACCTGGGTTTGTTCAGCCTGGAGAGGAGAAGGCTGAGGGGGGATTTCATCAATGCTTATAACTAGCTAAAGGGTGGGTGTCAAGAGGATGGGGACAGACTCTTTTCAGTAGTGCCCAACGACAGGACAAGGGGCAATGGGCACAAGTTGGAACACAGGAAGTTCCACCTGAATATGAGGAAAAACTTCTGTCCTGTGAGGGTGCCAGAGCAGCGGCACAGGCTGCCCAGGGAGGGTGTGGAGTCTCCTTCCCTGGAGACATTCAAAACCTGCCTGGACGTGTTCCTGTGCCCCCTGCTCTAGGTGTGCCTGCTGAAGCAGGGGGGTTGGACGAGATGCTCTCCAGAGGTCCCTTCCAACCCCTACCATTCTGTGATTCTGTGATATTGCTGAGAATAGCATTCTCCATACCTCCTGGTGCTGTATAATCTCTAAAGAAAAACACAGCACAAATGTAAAATATGCCCCAAGATGCACAAAACATTTCCTTTCAAATATTTTTATACCTAAATCAGAGCAGTATAAAACCAGCAATAATAACCACCCCTTCTGATCATTTGACATATTTTAATACCAGTACTATAATGCTCTGAAGTATTTCTTATTTAATACAGGCACATATATATATATATTTTTTTTTATAAACCGTTTCATGATACCACTTGCAATGCTTCCAAAAGCAGAACACCAGCATCAGCATTTGGAGGACTACCTGCTATTGTATGGGTCGCTTGCTGCTTACAAAGGCTGTTCCTGCAGTATGGGCTAAAGCATTCTGAAGAAGCTGAAACTATGGGGAGGAAATTCATGCAACCCAGCTGTCTCAGGAATAAACAAACAGGGAAATAAGAAAACCAGTGTTTGTCACAAATATCACAATTCCCAAAAGATTTTCTCATCCACCTGTTTCGCATCAACAAATTTTTGGCTTAGTACACTGGACCCATGTAATATAAATAGCATAGAAATAAACTTTCTGCATGCATCAGCTCTGTTTCAGGTCAAATAGCTGACATAAGAAGTGGGTTATTACAGGTGGGAAAAAAACCAATATAATGGCAACTGAATATCAGCAGCCCCTTGAACACCAGCCCCAGCAGCTGGGATGGCATAAGGACCAGATCCCACACACTTTCTCCTGGGAAGGTGACAGTGACGGAATGGTTTGCTAAGAAAGGACATGCTCTGCCAGGAAATATCATCAGTATCTCAATGCAGAGTAGGATCTCAGAGGAAAGTCTGCTTTTGCAGGCACAAGACAACTTCATGCTCCCCTAAACATTATGTACCCAGGTAGCGCCCAAGTGGGATGGAGCATTGTGAATTGAAGGCCCTGGTGCCAACGATCCATGCATTTTTTTACAGCACAGTATAAACATCTTATAAACATTGTCAGCTTTTGTTAGAAGAAACGAGATGGTGTGGTGCATTCTCTGCATCACTGAATGAGCACAGATATTCCCTCAGCTACATCTTCTAAACCTTGGAGTAACTGATGCTAACTTCACCAAGATGTCGCTCTGCATGTTAATTCACAGTTACATAGGCTTATAGGCACATAGTGCCCTCTGCTGATTCGCAGCACTGGTACATCACACATACCTTGTTCTCTCAACTTAAAACCCTAGTAATGCCATGCACAGCAGCACAGAAACAGTAAGATGCAAAGCTGTGAGAAGGAAAACAAGAAAGAGCAAAGCATCACCTCAGGCTGTAAAAAGCCCCACTTCAGCCTGTAATTCTGTACCTGTCTCAGATACTCAGTTTCTCATCTGATGACCTGTGGAAAACTATCCGTTTGGTTTGGTTTGTGGGGGGTGTTCTTTGGGGTTCTTTGTTTTGGTTTGATTTTAATCCATAGCATCTAACAATATGTGTCTTTGGGACCAAGTCTCTTGTGTAATCATAATTCTCAATAAAATATTGCAGCTAGCTGGACCAAGCTGAGAGAAGTATACAGGCCTACTTAGAAAGCTGTAACAGTGTTGAGCATCACTGAAGTTCCCTTCTCTGAGAAACTGTTCAGGAGCTCATATGCCTAGCTTGTTACTATACTGACAGATACCCTAAAGGTAAAAAGATATATAGGTTAGAAAATGTAAATGCAGCATAAAAAAATCTGGATAATATTGTAGCTCTGCACCATCAGTTAAGACACACCAAAACATCCTCCAAATATCTTTCAATATCTAACTTGAGATCATCAGCTGTGGATGCCAGATTGTTTTGGGAAATTTGTTCAGCAAAAGTAATCCCATTTTAAGCGTAGCACAGCCAGTCCCATTGGCTTGAAACATGCATCCTGAAAAGGAAAGGGGCTAATTGGGAACAATTTGTTTCTGCCATAATATAAAAATAAAGTCCATCTTTACTCTGCCACAACATCAGTCATACAATTGCTGGAATACTTATCTGCAGAAAGGCAGGATGAGAAAAACAACCGCGCTGAAGTGATTTACAAATGGAAATCAAAGTTGTGCTCTGAATTTAAAAGCAAATATCACTATTTGTTCCAATCAACTGAGAAAAGGGTTAACTAAGTCTCCTCCCTAGTAGAATGGGGTTTTTTGTTTTCAGAGACTAAAAAACACCTTTACAAAAAATATTCAGGTGTTTTATGAAACACAGATTTATAGGGACTGTGGATCTAAATACTCTTTGAAACCAGGTCTGCATGTGAGTTTCAACACCTGAATTAAACCTGCCAACAAAGTGGTTAAAATCAGTAGAAAACTTTCCAGTATTTCTAGAATTAGTCTTTAAAAAAAAATGCAAAACCTTCTTCCCTTCCCCAAAGTGGATAAATGGGCAAAAATAAATGAAAACAGGATAAAAGAGAAGTTTTGTCTGAGAGAAAGCCATCAAATGAGGTCTGCCCACAGATAACATAACCAAGCACACAGGGCACACATGCTCTCTCACAACTAAAACACTGTCTTTAAAGTAGAAGAGAACATTGGGCTCACTAGTTTTGATTCTGAGATACTCCAGGCTATTAACTTCCTTACCTAAAAAAGCTAAATGAAATCTTACATAAAACTTTACAGATGTGTGAAACCCAGTACGCTTAGGCAGCTGGTCCTGTATGAAATACACATTTTTCTAATTCTGTTTTTCTGTAGACCTCAATCAGCTTCTCAAGGGAAACAAAAATCAGTTCTTACAATCAGATGCAATTGAAGTTTTTCTCCCAGCAGCATGAATTAAATAAGCTAGGTGGGAGCACAGCTCCTTTTCCTTATCTCCTAGGGAACAGACCCTTGGGTCTGGGAGGGCTAAGGCTGAGGAATTTTCTTTCCATTTGGATTTAATTAAGAAATGCATACTTTATTTTCAGTTCATTTTTCTTACTACTTTCATCCTTATGCTACCATTAGGTCACAGCTGCCAGTCTTCCAGCCAACCTTCTTTATCAACAAACATCCCTTACGAGACTCTGCTTTACAGTCCCCTTTGACAGAGATCGCTTGCAGATTTGCTGTACATAATCTGGCTTCTTTTATGCTGCTGCAATACAAATATTATCCATCTTTTCATTAAAAAGGCCTAATTACAAACTTCCTTCTGGCAACTACTGCCAGATGGCTGGCACAAAAGAGGGAAGATGCCCCTTGATTTACAGGGCAGGTCCAATGAGACTGAAACAAGACCATCCTTTCCTACACTCCTTCCAATGTCTGTTCTTCATTTACAGCATGGAGGATATCCCTTATGGGAGTCTGGAAGACGCTTTCACCAGCTTCAGCCTATTCAACCCTCAGACTCACTTTTGAGGCTACCGGTGAGTGCAATTAATGAGACAGTGTCTTGTGACAGGAACCCCTGCATCCTCGTATCTAGTAAAGAGTTAAAATAACATAGATCTGCATTCCAGTAATGACACGTGAAACTACCAAGGCCCCGTAGTAATTTAAGCATCTTTGAATTTACTTGGTTTCCTTTTCAAGACCAGCTTCTTAGAGATTCAGATGTATTCTTCTCGGTTCCTCAAGTTCTTGCTTACAAACTGTCAGCAAAAAGGGGAGAAACCAAAAGACGTGATGCCATTTCACCTCGCTTAAACTGATGGCAACTGAGTCTCACAGACTTTTCATTTTCTGACTGCACTCCAAGATATACAATGAAAAATTAAAGCGTTTTATCTAGTCATTCAAAAATCCATTTAAGCTGTTACACTATATACTACAGACTATGCCAGGAGATATTGCTCTTAGATTTGCAGAGAAGCAGGTCAAAAGCTTAAATAAATCCTCTTGCTTAGCTTCAGTGCATATATCACTGATATGACAGAAGAAACACCAATAAATTCTGTAACTTTAGATGCAGCAGTCACTTATCCAGCTGCTAATTAAATCCCAATACAACAGGACCATCACATTTTTTTATTCATGAACAAGACCAGAGCAAACTGCATTTTAATAAGCACAATAGCGCTGAAAATGAATGACACCCAAGAGGGCTGTAAAATTTTTTTCTGCAGATCTACTGTAGATCAGTATGTAACCCGCTAACGTTAGCGCAGATTTGTGGTCCTACTTAAAAGTTTTGCACGTATAAGACTAAATATTCACCTTCAGTGATGTGCTGCAGACTGGGTTCACATTAGCATTGACCCCAGAGATGCTGATTGTATATGAAAGTTGTGCTAAACTTGAAGAGGGCATGACGTGCATTTGAACACCTCTAACCAGTCCTGCTGGCAGATGAACGGGTATGAGAAAACTCCATTCTTTTACAGGGAACTTAACTGAGGTAATGAAATAATCAGCAACTCACTGTCAAGAGCCTGTCTAGTGAGCAGGAAGGAGATGCTGCTTCATGTTTCACCCAGCATTTTAACCTGAAAGAGCTCCCTGGACGTGTGCAATACCAAGCCTGCCTTTTGGAACGAAGAAAACAACTAGCAGGACCTAGCTCAATTACCACCACACGAGGACTGTTTCAGGTGTAATACACTGTCAAAATAGCCAACTACCTAAGCCAACCGTTAGCACTATCTGCAGTCTGCACTGAGACACCACAGAGATTAAAAGGAATAAATGTTACTACCACTTTCTAGCAACGATGCTATAATCTGGGGAAATTTCTGGAAGCATCAGGGCATTATCCCATAGAAAGTTCTAGTGGAAAAAACATCTGGAAAAAAATTATAATGAACACCAATGGCAGTGGGAAGACCTACCACAGACTAATAACTAGACTTTGAGAAACAAGCTTTGTTGGTCTAATGTAGCCAGCGAGGAGTCCTGTTGCCATGTTGCCAGGTTTTAATGCAAGCTCTCCATCAGCGAAAACGGAATCAGAGAGCGTTCAGCTGGCACCACAGCAGGACAAAGGGTAGATCTTCCTGACTGTATATGAAGGAATCAAGTTCTAAAAAGATTAATTTGGCAAACGAGTCATACGAAGAAATGTTTCTTTCCACAGATCTAGGGTACCAGAGTAAACCAGTTCTACAGTTATCTTACTTAGGAAAGGAACCTGGGTTACATTTGATAACATTTGATACATTTGTGGTTTAAAATGCAATAAATTGCCATGGCTGTTGGGACTGCACAAAAGTGAAGTGCAATTTGAAATCAACAAAGCAAATATATTGATAATTAAAGCCTCACAATAACTGACATGTTTTCATATTTCAAACCTCCTTTCCAGGGACTGTTACATGGCAGTGGTAAAAATCACCTGGACTATAAGTACTTTGGTTTGTTTTTCTAAGACAAAAGTTGTCATTTTGGTGAGGAAAATAAACACCACCAAAAGTTACAAATCTGCCTATCTAAGGTAGGGCCCTGAATCTTCTCTGGGGCAGCTAAGGAAAAGTTATCTTATTTTAAGAAGTGTTTTACATCTGCTTACCAGCCCAATGGGAGCACTTGCTAGGAGATGATAACTTCCCTGATAGTTCTGCTTTTGCTTCTTAAATCTGGATTTATGAACTTAAATGGAGTTACGCTGCTGAAAAGCAGTGGTGTTCAGGCAGCAATTTGCCTACCAAATACTACTTGCAGAGCTATACTAATTTTCTCACTAAGGCTGATGAAGCAGTATTTACACCAATGAAAAGAACATACTAATCTCCTTTCAAAGACCGTGAAAAAGGCTGCTTAACAAGTGGAGGAAAAGGAAGAAAATGTAGGGCAAGAAATATAATTTTGAGTTTCTGTGAAGATATCGCCCACAATATAAGCACGACCAAAAATAATTTCACAGCTGAACCTCACATTAAAAAAAGATTAAAGGGGAAAAAACCACACAACCTAATCAAGTTGGTAAAGCCTAATTAGCAAAGATCCACCCAGAGATCAACAAAATATGTTCTTTTCATTTTGTAGTACAAAGAAGCTGCATATATTACTTGTATTAAAAAGCCTCTAAAATGCGTTTAATTAACTACGAAAGGCTGGATTTTGCCTTTGGGTATATGTAAAAACAGCAGCTGATTTTACAAGATGCACTGTGATGCCTGATTGTGTAGTGAGAGAAGAACTAAAACCTTTAGGTTTCATTGCCTCTCTGGGTTCAGAGAGAATTTTGTGGTCTAGAATTTAATTAGATTTGGCCACAGTCACAAAGCTTGTGACTTTAAATTCACACAGGGGCAACAGAACTTTGTATTTTTTTGGAATCCGATTTGCAAGCTATGACTTGAGAGTACTAGTTAAGTTTCAGGGAGCGCACAAGAACACTGTCCATTTTCAGGGAATGCATGGGTAAGCCACATAGCTGAAAGTAAAAGATCTGTAAGGAATGTATTACAGTTACATGAAATGCAGAAGTCTGAAGATCATTACACTGATTTGGCTACAAAACAATGTATATGTTTACTATATACCAGTCATCTTCCAATTCTTTAACTGCGAGTAATTCTTCCGCTGTGACAATACTTTTCCACAGTTGTATAAACACAGAAACAAAAAGGAAATGAAAGATTTAAAATGAGTGAAATTAGGTGATTCAAAAGAGGAGCTGTGGAATATCTCCTCTCTCTACCTCCTGCTTGGCTACCAGGAAGTCCTGGCACACACTTCTCTCCCTCCTCTCTTCAGGAGCTCTCCTACAGGCAGCCACAATGGGAGCCTGAGTCTACAAACTCTGTCTGAATCCAACCTGCAGGCTCTTCGCATGCCCTGGGAGCACCCCAGCTAGCAGATGGGATCTCTCTCCTTGGAGACTTTCAACATTTGACTGGGGATGGTCCCAAGCAACCTGACTAACTATAAGGTAGACACTGCTCCAAGCCCAGGGCGGAGTACAAACCTCAAGGGTCCCTTGCAGGGCAGCTTTTTCCACGGCTCTGCGTAAGGTATAGTGCCAATCTCACACGTGCCTGCCAGCACACAGACCAACTCACTTGCCTGCATCAAATTGCCATGGATGCTCCATCCCCCTGGCATATGTAAGAGCATAACCTGTCATCTATGAGCATCCCCCAGTAGGTCTCAGCATAGGCATGAGTGCTGGAGCAAGCCCAGGCCCTCAGCCTTCCTCACAGCTCCCCCAGGATCTGTTTGCACAGATGCCGGCATTAACCAAAGTAGCAAGTACCCCATATCTCCAGGCTTGGATGTACCGAATGCCTCCAGTAGCACAGTGGCTTCCCGCACCTCTGGATTTCTGGATAAAAGTCATACTACTGTATGGACTTGTGTCCCAATTCAAGGCCCTTTCCATGCCCAGCATACAGACAAAGCCAAGGCATGCCCCTCTCTGCCAGCGTGGGATACGTTCCTGAATGCCAGCAAGTCCTGTCACTGTTGGGTAGGGAGGAAAGCTGAGCGCCTTGACTCACACCAGCACTCACCACTCTGGGCTAAAAGACAGACATAGATGATGGTAAAAGGCTATGTGCAACCTCTGGCCACTCATGCAATAGGACACTTGTGGTCAAGGGAGACAGATTGTCCTTGGCAAGAGCCCAAACCTCCTTGGCAAGAGCCCAAACTTCTACTTTTGTGTGTGTTCTCTCACTTGAAAAGCCTGTTGGAAAACAAAAGATTATTTTAACCAGCATAGTAATACTTATTCCTCCACAAGCTCATTCCTAGAGATCCTAAAAGAAAATGGGGTCTGGCTTACTTACCAACCAGCCATGCTTGTCTGGCCGCTGACAATAGATCAGCTTCAGCAACTTCTGGCAGCATTTTTGAATGCCCCCATGCTAGGGTAACAAGGTTGTCCTGAGAGCTGGTCATCCTGACTGGCCATATCAATTTTACTCCACCATTAAGGTTTCCGCTCAAGGCATGACCTCCTATTGCTGTTGAGAAAACTCTGAAGGCTAAATAGTGTGAACAAGCAGAAAATTTGGCTTTGAGGATGATGCCAGAGGCACACGAAACAGAAGAGGGTGGATGTACCCATCAGTTCTACCACAACAGAATCGTGGACAGTTACCATAGCAAATCACTTTGAGAACACACTATTTTTTATAACAATTGAGTGGGAAAAAATACTGGAAAATGTATGGCAGAACACCTTTTCTCTATTGCTGTTTTTAAATCTGTCAATGTTTCCTTTAACCTTTGATCAAACACCAACTACTATCTGACAAATATTTTGCCAATCATTGCACAATGGCTTTTCATTAACATTGAATTTTATTACATGCTTATTTCCTCAGGACTAACATAGAAAGTTTCCCTTCTGTGGGAGTGCAGCACCGCTCTATATCAGGAAAGGAGGAAGGATGCTCTTTTGGAGAAAGCGTAGTACGAATACTGAAAATATGTGGTCTTTCCAACAGTTTTGCCATAGCTGTCCTGTTTCAGATTGTGAACAGATCGTTTAGATCTGCCTCCACAAGAATGTTTGACTCCCAGAGCCTTTTGCAATTCTTATTACAATGCCTTTTGCTACTCTGCATGTTAGTTTTCCCATCAGCAAAACCAGACTTGACCTCTCCCATTTCTGTCAGTGAGGATAAAAATTGTCACTGGTTTAGGAAGCCTGCCCTGAGAAACTTTCAGCCTGATTAGAGATACTTTTAGGACTTCTGAAAGGGACTTTCAGACACCTTGGGCAGTGTATATGAGAGCTGGCCTGTACAAAACAGTCACAGTTGTACCGTTCATAAACAATGAAGGTTTCTGAGAGCTTTTAACTAAGAGCTCAGACCTGAACCAAGGCATCAGCTAACAGGATGCGTCTACAGGGTACACAGGTAGATGTCCATACATATAGTGATTTGTATGAGTTCTTCATTACCAACACACTTATTTTTCTCCAAGAAACTCAGATGATGCGTACTTAAACACGTACACTCCACTGTAGCATGGGTGGAAAACAATGAGAAAGGAGATCACTACAACTTGCCTGTCTAGAGCAGCATGCTTGAGAGCATCTTACCTTGACATGGTGTATCAGGTGCTCAACTTCATTCACTTTGTAAGTCTCTATACCTAACTCTTTAGATAACCGCAGGAGACGATTTTGTGTTGGCCCCACATAAGCTCCTCCAAGGTCCACATATTTAACTTGCTTATTCTACACAAGACACAAAAAAGAAAAAAAACTATTAAAAAAAGATAAGCCCTTTGTAAATAGGACACAAGTTAAAAGAGCAGTCCAGAGGAACTCTTTATTGAAACAGTCCCAGAGCATTTTGGGTGAGATTCCTTCCTCTCCCCATGGAAAACTTCAGTTCTTTGGCAGAGTTCTGGCGTGGCGATTACCAAGAATCTCAGATAAGGAGTTCATAGACCGCTTAGCTGGCCTGTTGTTACATTACAGCCTTAACAAACATGAGAGGAGAGAGCCTGACAGACAGAGAGAGAAGGACAGAGTCAGAGACATCTGTGCGGTTCTTGCTCCTTCAGGCACCTCGCCAACAACTAGTTCAAAGCAGAGGTAAGATTTTCAAATGAGCAGAGTGGGAGGGGGTCTCCCAGGTCACGGTAGGGCAAAAAGTAAAGGAGTGAAGGGACACATGCTGGTTCTAGTTCCCAGCCACTCCTGCCATTCCTCTAGGCTCAGCTCAAGGCTCTTCATGGCATGGTTGGCCTTATGGGCATTTTTTCATAGAGGTTTCTCCAGTGTCTCTCCCCGGGGAATTATTTTGAAACTTAGCCAATCAGTTCTCCTTCCCAGAGGAAAGGACTGATTAATCCAGAGCCTGCATATCACACAGAAATGTTCTGTCCTGACCATCATGCCAGTCTTTTCCTACTCCTGCTGGTACAATATCAGGACATTTCCCACCTGCTAGTGCTCTAGAAATTTTCCCTCAAGTAGGTCCTCTAGCAGGAAAGAAAAAGAAATACATTTATGTACACTATTCATATAGCATATTATACATATATATACACTTACACCATACATGTGTATAATTAATACATATGTGTAGTATATACTGTATGTATGTATATGTAGTACAAACGGGTTTGGAGATAATTACCCTTACAGTGAAAGTTCTTCCACCAACCCTGTCATTGGCTTCCAGCACCACCACGTTCAAGCCTGACTCAGTCAGCAATTTGGCTGCTGAGAGACCTAAAAGATAAAAAGAAGCACAATTAAAGAATACTTCTGTAAATGGACCCCATGGCTTTTGTGACTTGACATGTAAACACTCACATAGCTATCCATCCAAATCTGGAATTTTTCACTCAAATGCTTTGCCAGAGAGGTAAGTTGGAATTAAAAAAAATTTAAAAATCATGAAATGGAACTGAAGCCATATATGAAAACAGTTTGTGGTCAAATTTTACATGTGCTGAGCACCCTTTGCACCACATGCTCAGCTCTTCTGATGCATAAGATAGCACTTGTTATGACAGTCATCCAGCCAGGCAGAGAATTTGGGAGGACAGCTTTCTGTTTTCTAACATCAGCCCATCATCTTTTATAACCTCAAAAAAAAAAAAAGGAAGAAGTGAAGTTCTATTAGGACTGTTCTAAATCTGAAAAGCCTTTGTGAAGCTTGTAAGCATCTGCTTTCCAGCTCCAAATATTTTAAAGTACATTAGCAAAGTTCCCACACAGTCAGGTCACAGGTTTCTTCTGAAGAACATGTGGTCTGACTCAGAAGAGACAGAATGTGCACTTGTGTGTGGCAGTAACAAGAAAAAATACGTGTAAGCGTACCCCAAAAAGATTGTTTCATTCCTCATCTATTTTCTTCACACACTTTTATTTCCATCTTGCAATTCTTAAAGCTGAGGCAAGAAAAGGAACAATGGGAATACAGGAAAGAACATCTCATTTCAGTTCTGATGCCATAAATCCTCATAACTGCAGAGGAAAACATTAGCGTCAGGCCCTGCAGCAAGCGTGTCAAGCCACTATGGGAATAAAGGGAACTGGGAAGGGTGCGCAACATGGAGAGAATACAGCCTGCAACCTCTCAGCTTCTTAAGATCATCTCTGCCTTTTTCTTCACCACACAAACCTAGATTTGTACAAGCTGAGGTTCTTACTTTGGCCACATGCGAGTGAATTTCTAGTGGCATGACACAAATTACGTTCTAGAGGGTTGCGTCATCCTCTTGAACAGATAGGATGTGTTGAATAAAGTTCAGCACAGACCAGACTAGAAACCACACCAATACATCATAATTCAGCTATACTTTCTGGCTCTACCATCAGAAGGCAATCAGTTTCCTCTCTGTGTCCTAGTACATGTAGTTTCTGAGGAGTCATCCAAGCAGATTGTTCCAAGCATAAGGCAGCCATGGAAGAAATGGCAAAAGCCCTGGCAGGAAAAACGGATGGCAAGCTAGCACGGCAGGACTGAATGAAACGGTATTGAGAAAAATATAGCAGCCCGGCATAGAGAGAGAATATTAATGAGAGCTACTAAAGGCACTACAGAACATCCTGGTCATCAGCTAGTGGCTTGGGAGTAGGAGAACCAGGTCCTGTTCCCAGCAGTGCAATGAACCTGCTGCACTGTGCTGGTTAAATCACTTAAGTTTTCTTTGTTTCCCCATCTGTAACAAGAGAAAATGGTGTTAGACCTATCTATCTAGAGGATTTTACATTTTCTGGAGAAAAGCAGCAGATATTTCCATTAAAAGACCATACTATCCTGCTTTTATTTCTAGCTTCATGGGCTTATTTATCGTGGGTTTTCACATAAGTGTTAGTGAGAAAACTAGTAATGACACTGATAAAGGCTCCTTATTGAGGAAATTCTATTGCAAAAACATCTGGCTGGATCAGTGGCCTTGACTATGCTCACAAATATTTGAGGATACCAAGGAAGAACAAAATACAGAAAACAGTCATGGTATGCAAAGACAGACCACCCCTTGAAACAACTTGCAAAAAGAGATTGGTTCCTGAAGGAAAAACAGGCAACAAAACACTGAAATAAATATAGTTTACCAGTTAAAGAAAAAAAAGGTTTCCCTTAAAAGACAAATATTTCATCAACTGGGAGAGGATCAATAGTAGTTATTAATAATTTACAGAATGAATACATAATCTGAAGGCTGTTGTCACTGCACATTTCTGTTGGCTTATCACGCTAACAGATTTTGACTAATCAATTAATAATATTCAGTTACCAACACTGATTAAGGAATATGAGATTTGACTTTCTCTATTAAAACCTAATGAATAAACATTTCAGTACAGCTGGGAACAAAGGCAGTTTATTCCCAAGAGCTGAACAGACAGAGAAGCTTGTGACAGGATAGTTCTCTAGACTCAACTGAAACACAGCCGATTCGCAGCAGTCAGCCCAGGTACCACCTCCTTGTTTCCTTATGCACCTTTCATCCTATTGTGCCCACCTACTATTTACTCCCTATTTATTCTGAGGCAGGTGCCATTTGTTTTTTTTAATCCATACATTCATAGATGTACCTGTTGGAGATGGATAACACTTTATTCTTTCCTGATGCAAGTACAAAAAAAACCAAACCAGTGTTGAGGGGAAGATTGGGCTCATTAATACCTCGCTGCCCCATGCCCATCCTCCAGCAGATCAGATCTCTGTAGGGGCAGGGATGTGTCCTTGGGGCTTTACAGTGAAAGTTGTAGCCTACAGGGTTCCCAAACTAAGCACCACCTGACCAACTACTCCTTTTCGAGGGCTGGTGGTCCATCCCCTCCTCTCACCTACATGGCAGCTCTCTTCTGGTCCAAAGTTTTGCTGCAGAAATTTTGCAGATAACTGCTGACAGAGGCAGGGAACACAGCCTGCCTTTAGCTCCTCTCCCTCGTCCCTAATGGAGACGCCAAACATGTAACTGGGGGAAAAAGGTGGAAGAAGTGAAGGCAGAGGCTCAGGAGGGTCAGACAGCACAGTGAAGGACCAGATTAGGCCTTATGGCATGCACAGTACAGGGTAAGGCAAGACCACTGTCACAGATACCACATTAGAGTGCAATACTGGCAGGAATTTTTCTGGGTTTGGTATCTCACACATTTGAAATCACAGTACTGCCACATCACCCTGTACCTGTTCCCTGGAGCTGGACCCAAAATCCCAAATGGGTTCTTGGACTGTATAACAGCAAGAGGACTGGATGCTGCAGAGGGAGCGCTCTGAGCCTAAGTGATACAAGGACAGATAAGGTGCCAGGAGCAGCAATAAAAACATATTAAAATGGAAATGAATACTAGCACATGAACACTGGGGCATGAGAGTGAGGTTTGTTTTTCAGAAACTAAGAATTGCTGCAGGAAACTCCTACAAACCACAACCTCTTTTCTGGGCAAGAGTCAGAGTGGCCTCTCTGTGCTTAATACACCAATTGCACAAACAGCATGCATGAAGTCTGTGAAGCAAAGCCTGGAAAAATCTGTCATACACGACATAAGATCTCCTCTTGAGAAGTTTAACCCTTCACAGGCTTCACACATTTCAGCACTGCCTCTCACTTAACTCTCACTCCCTCACACATCACTAACAAAAGGCAGATCTTTAATACTGCCCCTGTTGCTCACAAGTGAGGCAACCAACCACATTCAGATGTAAAGTTTGTCCAAAAATGTGACTGATGCTGTTGCTACTTCCATTTTGTGCACAATGCTTTGTCACCCAGTGGCATCTTCTCTTCCTCCCCAGGGGCATTTCAACAGACTCAGATCTGAATTGCAATATAAGGGCTCAACTGCTTTTGCCACTGCTTCACAGAGGACAGTAATTGGGTCCAGTTTCCACTGCAGGTCAGCTTTCTTCAAGGGGCAACAAACAGCCATATATATAGTGGAAAACATACAGTTATGCAGCCTCACCTGCAGTTCTGCTCAGAGAATCAATAGGCAGATAATTAATGCAGACAACAAAGAAGCCAAGTTGATAGGTCTTATTTGAAGCCCCAGATTGAAAATACCATTGTGCTTAGATGATGTTTAACCAGGCAAGCCTTCATCTGTTACCATAGCAACCCGGTACCCAACTACAGCCACTTGGAGATACTGGCGAGAGATTTCCTCCCCCAGAATTTTTCAATGCATGTGTAAGCCATGAAAATTATTTCTCCATCATCCAGCACTCTGCAGTCACAAGGATCTTACTCAAACGTAATAATCACAATAATTATTTCATCTTCAGTTCCAACTTATTTCTTCCCTGTTTGAGATCTCTGTACCTGCTAAACATCTTAAATTGCACCATTTCATTAAACAGCTTCATTATAACCGTACTTCCTACCATTAACAGCTTTCTTACATTAAGAGAACAACTAATTTGCATTTTTCTTTTTTTAAAGAGAAAATCTTAAATTTCTGTGCTAGGGCAGAATCCAAACTTGCATTTGGATTGACAAATGTGACAAGAGTCAAATTTTTCATCTGACCCCCATGTATTATGGGATACAATGAAGCCCTAGAGTCCAACACATCTGACTATTTAAAACACATTTTAAAGTAAATTTTTTAAAAACTGATTAAAATTTTGTAACACCAGGATGCTACTGCCTGGAATCAGCAAATTTACCGAAATACCCTTTTACCTTATCATTTCCACAGAAATCTCACTAGAAAGGACACAACTGGAAGTTGCACCTCTGATACTTCTCTATATGATATTTGTGCCTTCTTTCATTAGGCATCTGTTTTGGTTTTTTTTTCCCATAGGATACCTCTGCCATATACTGGATGGCTAGACAACCAATACATAACAGCAAACCCATCAGCAAGATTTTATTCCTCCCTTGGGCTACACCCAATTCCCTCGCAGTGTACAAGGGACAAGGCAGGTAACTTGGAGGTGGATAGATTAAAAAGCTGTAAATAAAGCTTATTTCAGAAGGCATTCCCACAGTTCCTGATGTAGCTCCTCTGTATTATTCACTACTTTATCACGTTCCCCCATGTTTATTATCCCCCTTCTAAGAACGAAAAAAATCTCTCTTCTCTCACATATCCAATTATAAAAATCACCTACAAATTCTAAATTAAAATTTGTGGAGGGGGCAAAGAAAGAGCCTCTAAGCCTCTGGCACTAATTTAATAGCTTCTAAGAGGGCTGCCAAAAATCCTTTTACTTTATAACCTTAAAAATTTCTCTCTCCAACTAAAACTGTAAGCTGAGCAGAAAGACAGGCTGCCATCATACTTGTACTGTACTTACTTGAAGGTTTTACTGCAGAACTTACATGCCTCACACCTGGATTTCCTCAGATTCATGAAGTTTACAGATATTTCTCTCCTCCTCTTTCTTTCTTTATCTTAACACCAAAGATCTGTTTACAAAGTACTGCCCAGGGGAGTTTCAACATTTGTAACAGATGCCACCTTGTTGCATACAAACCTTGGCTGGAGGTTAGAAACATCCAACATTTTTTAAAGAGGCAAGGAGCTGATTTTTACCTTTGTTGTGCCTCCACAACGTGAATATACATGTGTGAACAAGCTCTACGCTGGCTTGGTTAATTGCTGACAGCGCAGCGTCCCCCCTGATAACATGTGTTTGAGCAGGGACTAACACCTGGTTTTCCCAGCGCATTTGCAGGTGCAGCAGCCGCACGCCAAGCCGTCCTCTGGGCAACCACCTGAGAGCTCGCGCGTGTCTGCGTGAGCGGTGACTGCTGCGATGTACCTTGTAAATAATGCCAAAACTGATGAGATTCTTGCAGACTTTTTCCTTGCTCTCAACCTGTTTGGCCACATCTAAATCACTGTCTGCAGAGACATCAGGTAACAGATGCTCCTTTACCCAGAGCCAGAGGGCAGAGCAGCCTGCAGCACCAGAGCTTCAGCACTCTTGATGAGGTCCAGGACAGTAAGCAAATGAGACTCAACATGAGGACCTGTCACAAAATGCACCTTGGAAATGGCACTAACAACCACAATCCGGTGCCCTAGGGTGAATGGAGAAATGGTGGGATGTAAAAATATTTCAGAAGACTGATAGAGAGAAAAGTAAACATACCAAAATTTATTATATGTAAACAAATAAGAGTTGAGTTCAGGGTCACTAAGATAAACGAACTCAAGTACTTCTTAACATAAGTATTCAAAAATATTAGTCAGACCACCTTTGCCCATGGACATTTAATGTCTTGAACCTGTTATTTTAGAAGTCTCTAGATTTGTCTTCTTGATTTTGAGTCTAAGTCTCATTTTGACCAGAGGGGCCAGGAATTTCATTTCTTTTTTTAATGAAGTGATGAGTCTCACAAAAATCGTGAAACCTGAAGTAGCTGAAATGTTAACAAAACCCAGCAAATCTGTCAAAACCTACACAAAGTTACAGAAGCCGGCATTGCTGTGGGATCACATCGTAAACACAACTCCCCTCGCTATTGGTTGTCTGCATACAGTAACCCTTACCTACCACGTTACGACTCTCCATTTCTCAGAAATACATACAAAATGCACACAGTAAATAAATGAGTTTCACCAAAACTGCTGCACCGTACCCAGCGAAACAAAATCCACCTGTCTTAACACTGCAGAACTCTTGAGGAGAATGCCTTTGTTATCAGCCAACACAAATATAGCACTTGACCTAGGATAATAGGAAGAAATAAAGAACATGTCCCAGGCAGCTGAGGTAAATTTGGGGGGGGCATGGAAAAACACTCCTTTGACCCGTAATAGCCTCAGGGTAAGTTCCTAGCACCTAAAAATTAGATCAGTTAATGGAAGAATCCTGTTTGCTGTTGCTTAGACCTCATTACTCTAAAGTTCAAATAAAAAGCCTTCTTGTTTATACTCGGAGTTCTCTGACCTCCTTTTAGGGGATGTCCCCAAACACCCTGTAAGTTCAGTGCCATTAACGCGATACAGTTTTGCATACTGCTGCAATAGTGAAGGGACAGAGAGCAGAACCAGTGGCAAGGCACGCAGTTATCTGCAGCTAAGCAGCCATTTTGCACCAGTGGGTTTTCTCCTTTGAGTCTTCCACAGTTTCTCTATTACATTACTGTGCTAGAAACTGCAATTTAATAGCATTGTTTTCATTTGTGTTGACTGCTCTAATGAACACAATCCGATTACTGCTCTGCCACTGAGGCATTGAACCTGGCACTGGTCACCTTTACCTCTGTCACTCATCATTAGCCAGCTAAAATGTTTTAATTGAAATAATGGCTTGAGACAATAATGCCTGTAAGGCATTATAGGAAAGGACTGTAAGCAGAATAAAAACCAAAACAAAAAAGCAAACCCAACATTGCCCCAGGGTCTGGGTGAATTAAGGTGATACAGACTTTTTTTTTTGTAACTTTCCTCACATTATGGAAAGGTCAAGGGATTTTGCTCTTGTGAAGAATACTATCCCTTTATAAATTCAAGGGACATGCTGAGAATTGTAATGGCAGCACTACAACAGAGCTACAAGCACAATGCCTGAAACTCAGTTTACATTAGGTTGGCACAGTGCTGCTATCAAAAATGGTGAGCATGAACAATATCACTTTTCCTGATTCATTGCTTGCTTAGCCCTCTGCAAGACAAGGTACACAACATCCAGATTGCTCCGAGAGTTGTCTTGGTGACAATACTGCTGAAAAGCAAAGGGCTACAAGGACAACGAGATACTACAACCCGACAATAACTTTAATTAACTTGGCCCCTCACCGGCATCCATAAGCTTTCAGGGTGAAGGTAACTTTTTAACTTCTCTAATTTGGGGCACATTTACAAAGGTACTGTAGATGTCTGACCCAATCTCATGGCAGAAAGATACAAAAATTGTAGTCCAGAACCTAAAAACACAGTGGAGCTGGGTCTCAGTAAATTGCTGCTCTTGGTTATTTTCAATGCCTTAACCCCACGTGCTTAACAGTACAGTGAAAGGTATCAAAGCAACAGGTTTTTGATGCAAGTATTTTGACCATGGTGGGAGATACTCTCTTTTCCTAAGCTGTATCACTGAGCGGCAATGAATGCCAATAAAATGAATATCACTCACTCACCTACAACATCAGAAAACTTAAAAAATAAAATAAAATTACAGTTTCAGAAACTCCAAGGAGCAAAAAAATACATTATCAATCTGCCTGTCTGCTTAAAATGTACATTTACTTAAAATATTTGTACAAAGGACATAACATTTCAGCCTAGGATACAGCACTCTGTGACCAAATATAATTTACTTCTATTTGCATTTCATTGTCTAGCCAAGGCAATGAGTTTTTCTGTCTGAGCACTAGTTCCGTAACCTTGTCACTGAGGTCAGTATGAGCGTCGCCATTAGTTAATGCGACTTTATGTGAGCATAAACTCTAGTCCCAACTTTCTGTGATCTCTTCTCCCTGAATCATCTCCTAGATGATTCATCCACAGTATTTATTAAGCAGAGTTCTGAAAACCGACATTAAAAACATTCAGCCTACATTTGTCCCAGGCTTTGGATGTGATTAAGTGATATAGAGCCTGGCCAATTATGAGTGAGACGAGCAAAGTGGTGGTGCCTTATGTTCAAGCCCTGCCAAGCAAGGCCTGAAGACAGCTTGTTGGCTTTGGGTTGAAACCCAGCGTCTTCAATGCTGTGGTGTCCAGGCTCAAGTGCTCAAGCCACAGCTGTTCCATCCTTGCACAGGGCTTCCCTTTAGTGTCCACTGTACTGAAGCTTCCAAACTTTAGATTGACAAAACTGGGCACTCCAGCATTTCGAAGGACAAGTATTTCTAGTAACAATCATTTATTCAGTATTCTGTTCATTTTATGGACTTCTGATGTCTTACACACAGAGCTGTACACCCATTCAACGCCAACCTCACACTTCAAAAGGAAGAGTCAGAAGTCTGCTTCTGGGCTTCAGTCAGGTAAAAACACCCAAACACATTCTGCATGCCTTTTGGTACAGCCCCAGGATGTACTGATGAGTTAAAGTTAATTGCAGCATTATTATTATTATTATTATTATTATTATTATTATTATTATTATTATCATAATTATCTGTACTGCTGTATTATCTCACTTTCAATCCCAGGGCCTCCTTTGGCTTAGGTCATCCCTTTCTGCTAGTTTACCAACCCAGGCTGCCTCAAAACCCAACAGACAGAGGGCAGAAACAAAGGAGATAAAGAAAACGGAAAGACAAGGTAGCACTACAACAAACATACCATAGCATTGGAAGAAACAAAGCTTAGCAGAATGAAATGGCTGAGGCACTATACAGGTAGTTTACTAAAAGCATCCTTTTAGGCATTACATGTTACAAAGAGATATACAAGCAAATACAATGCCAGCCAGATTTACCCTGAAGAAGAATTTTGTCTTCCATACACAGCAGTGTCGGGGGAAAAAAAAGACTAAGATACGTCTGGAAAATTTTGCAAAATTATGCAGCAGTTGCCTCAGAAGATAAATGCTTGTCTGTTTTGGAAAGTCTTGCACGTTCTCAAGCAAATAATTTTTTTTTAATCCCCTGAGAAAAGTAAATACTCTAAATACATGATCAAATAGAAGACATGAACTTAAAAAAAATAAACAGACTATCATTCTCGTACCTTGATTTTAAAAAGTAACGTGTAATTACCCAGATTTCTCAGTATCTGGTGACTTCACAGGCATCAATCAGAATATAGAGGTAATCCAGAGAAGCCTAAAAGGGAACAACTGAATAAGAACATTTTCAAGTGTCTGTCTTCCCTCCATTTCTAAGTGCAGGCAGGAGAAAGTTTATGACCCAAACAGCTCATAAAAACAACTGTGTTATGAAAGAAAAAATGCTACGATTAGATTCGTACCATTCTGATACAATGTGTGAGGAAAAAAGGTGAAGGAAGCATAGAGGAAAAGAGAAGTATCCAAGGCGTAAAATAAAAGAATTTACACTCTTTCTTTTCCTCATTTGTGCTCACTATTCAGCATAACTCACTGATTCAGCCTCTGGCCAAAAGAGCCTCATAAAAAAATTAACTCATATTGGAACAGAAGTGGTGTCTTGCTCCAATATTTAATGTATTCAAACATGGAGCTACCACTCAAGCAAACAGGATGCAAGTTTATATGCAAGCTATCCAGGTAGTCATGATGCATAGTATGAACTGGCTGTTTGATCAGCTGTTGCCGTGTGCAGTCAATCAAAAAGATTGCATTCATTGTTTTATATATGAATTATACCATCAAGATAAAGACCAGCTGGCTGGGAGCAAGGAGGCTACAAAGGCATCTTTCCTCCCTAACGTGCTCACTCCCAGCTGTGTAATACGGTGGAAACCAAAAAACGTGAAGAAGTTTAATAGTACAAAGTAGTATTTGTTATATTAACAGGTTTCAAATTAAGTAAAACTTCATGGAACTCTCTAACCACCTGAAACATGATGTGCCCAACAGTGGTCATCACCATGTAACCTTGTAACTGGAAGATGACAGAGGCTCTAATGAACCACAGCCAGAATCTTCAGTGTTAAGCCAGTGTTAAAAGTTAGCACATCTATGATGTATTTTGCCATACACACCAGTTACCAGAAGTAGCTCATGAGGTCTCTAACTTTCTCGACTGGACTACCCTTTCCTCCGTGGATGGTCTGCACTTTGTGTTTACCCCATCCTGTCCCCTGCCCCAGCTTCTTACACACACACACAGACCCCCTACAAAAATTCCCATGCCCATCATTTCCGTAAGCAGTTCCCTGCTCTCCAACCACAACTGCTAATGCTCCTCATGCCACCAATAGCCCTTCCCTCCTAACACTAAGTCCATGCAGCTGAGTCCTGTGGGGCTGTGGGTGGGGTGGGGACAGCAGCCCCACATATTTGCTAGGTAGGTGGGAACATCTTTCTGGCGGTGGCAGCAGCACGAAGAAGGACAGGGGAGAGAAGAAGGGATGGGAGAGAAGAAAAAGATGGGTTGAATTCCCATGGGCAGCTTTGTCCTTGAAAATATTTCACTCTTTCTGCTTGGAAGCTTGCTCTTCCCGTAAGTTTCTCAACTAAGTAAATGCAACAACTCGTGCCTTGACAGGCACTTTCCAGCACCTCCTTTTTTGCCAACTTATCCAGAACTCAGGATCTCCACGACTGAGATATTGATGCTCATTCCTCTTTTCTGTTCCCTTACAGCACTCCATCCCCAAATACTGGTCATAATAATGGCTTATGGAGCAAATACAGTTTTTAAGAGACTTCACACTGACATTACTTTTAAGTGAGCTCTTTGAACAGAAAAGTGACAGGACAGCGAAGGTTGCACAAAATACAAATGCATGGATGGGTTATTTAAAAGTATACTAGACACTCATGGTTTAAATACTAATGTACTGCAGGGCACTCTCATTGACGACTGAAACCAGCAAAAAAAAAAAAAAATTACAAAGTTATAAACATTAGACACAAATCAGTCTGTAAGGAAATAAAGGTAGTCAGATGAACGATCACATTTTGACAAACCATCTCACAAGGCAGCAAAAACCTTAATATCTGACATAAGTTTACAAGGATGAAACGGGTTACCAGCCCAGAAGGAAAAACATGTTCAAAAATGGCTTTAAAAAATTAAACAACCAAAACTGTAAAGAGATTAACTCAATTTCCTCAAGAAATTCAAGCCCAGCTGAATGATGACTGATTTCAGAAAACATAATGGAGAGCTTCGTAAGTGAATCAAAACACATTCTCTGTAAAAGAAAACCAAAGGAAGGTCTTCAATCCAGCATGGCATTGCTCAGCAAACTTTTATAACCGTGGTAAACTACCATTGTATCAGTGCACCCCGTGAAGCAGCTGCTACAGAACTGAGACAAAACACAAAGGCAAGCTACTCACATTCTGGGGAAGTGACACCACAAGACTTTTTATCTTTAAGTAACAGATGTGCTTAACTACAGCTGTCAGTTGTGCTATAGAGAAGGACACTGTGCCAGTATTAAGTGCGCCAAAATCGCCCAGATTCTTTATGTACTGAATAGCAACTTCTGAAGAAGAAAAGCCTTCTCAATTGACTAAATTATGCATAAGACCTAATTCATTGTCATTAGCTGCTGTGTCAGATATGTAAATATGGAGCAAATTCTCTGCTCGTTTTTGATACTACAAGCAGCGCTGGAAGCTTACCCCTGGGACTATGAGGGCTGTGTAGCCTGCACTGCTCAGGCTGCCTACTTAAGCAGTACAAACATGCCTACTTAGCTTTTGCCACAGTTCTCCACCTTTTGGTAAGGCCACCCGCACTCACTCGCTAGCTAGCTGTCCTTCAGTCCTTGCACACTCCTGAGATCATGTTAGACAGCCTGAACACACCCAGGAGCCGGCCAGAGCAGCAGGCTGCTCCTCACAGCCCCTCGGATCGTAAGCAACAGCGTTTGACCTGGACTCATATCACTGTGGCGATAAACATCTTGCTATTTGCTGGAGACTGACACTACAGTGACTCGCTACAGGGGGGAAAGCATGCTGCATCGTGCTTCTTCAAAATTACTCCTGTCCTTGATGATGGTGCCGTGGAGTAAAATGAGCAAATGAAAATTCATAGGCACATAGAATGTGACCTTTTGGCAATCTCTTGATGCTACAAGAAAATTAAAGAAAGAAAAATAATAGGCAAGAAGAAGACATAGAGGATGGAGACAGAGGATGCAGGTCTACACCTGTGGTCAAGATGACCAAGTAAATTATTTTAAATTGTATCTTCACAGATGAAGAGCACAAAATCGAAATGCTTACTCTTTCCATGTTACCACCTTTGAGCTGCAAAACTTAAAGTATCCCAAGACAGCAAGCTTGCAATGTCTAGGTTGGCAAATAGTGCCGGATGGAAGATCTGCAGAGTAAAACAGCTGTATCCCGAATACCCAGTATCCATGCTATATGCATGAAAGGGGTTTATTTCAGACTAGCTCTTGTATGGTCTTACAGGCTGACCATCCCATTAGAGGTTGGAGCTCATCTTCTGGGCTCCTAGAGCATGTCTTCCCATTTGGTCTCGTGCAAAAAGGAATCCAATGCATATGCTCTGAGCCTGATCTGTGGTGCACGCTGTAGAGCAATAAGTAGGGTCAATCAGGAGATTCGCTCAAGGTACACGCTTGATCCAAACCAATACGCTAATGCCGATGAATACCCACCACCACGTGTAGTGTGATTAGGTTCTAGTCGAGTGCTAGACTGGACTGACAAATTCAGTGAACTAAAACCACCGTTGCAGGTGGTTGCCCAAGCAAACAATGGACTGAACTTTCTTACAAAGAACTTTAAGCTTCTCCTGTGTCTAATCTTGTTTGTCAAAAAATATGCAATTCAGCAGTACAGATAAGAAAATCCTGTGGACTTTGCAGTTCGTAACTCGTAACACCAACTGCTACATAATCTTAGGTTCTCCACCAGTTATCTCCGTAACAGCTACCCAGGAATCCCTTGCACAAAGTTTTGCCATCCTAACTTACTTCTTTTGCCCCTTCCAGGGTGGTTATCACATTTTGCTGAATAGACAGACTGAACTTTCCCTAATACCAGATTTCATAATGGTTAAATGAGCTAATGAAAAAGCTTTCCTTAATGATGCACCGCTCTGAGCCTCGGGAGATGAGATGGCTCCTGCAGGCAGAATGGAAAGCTTCTTATCAAATCAACTTTCAGACCAATTAGGATGTATCAATCAGTAGCTTGCAATACTGTCCCTGCTGCCTAGGCTACCAAACTCTCTTACAACATAAAGCAGCTGCTTTCTGTCCTGTTTACTGTGTATTGCCAAGGTTTTTGTGAAAAAAATCTAGAAGTAGAATGGCAGGCTCCACTTAACTGCCTTATATTCCTTTGCAGTAGCTATGAGAGTAGTTGAATACAAAAGGAAGAACCCCCTGATGGCAGACACAGAGATGGACAATTGAAAATGTGAACGAAGAGCTTCATCATGTCAAATGACAGGGAAATGTTCTGGATTCCCTTTGCCTGAGCACATCCCACAGAGGGTAGTATCCCTCAGAGAGGGTCACAGTCCTCCCACAGATGGGTCCAATCCATTTCATCCTGCACAGCTATTTCATCCATGCCCACGTTTTGGTTTGGGTTTTTTTCCTCTCCAAACGGGCATCTAGTATAAAACTCCTAGATCGGTAACATTCTCCAAAAAATAGCGTCTCATTTGGCAAACTATCTTTTCAAAGGAGAATTATTACAACACTGTAAATTATTACCAGGGAGCAGAAAGAAAATATTAACTAGTGGAGGCTACGCATCTCGGATACTGTTCTTACAACATGTCTGAGATTTGCTTTGAAAAACAATTTTGCCCTCTGCTTCACAGTTCCATCACCTGGCTGCAAGGCCAAGGATTTGCAGAGAAGTGTGTGGCAGAACATAGAGGTGAATCACAAGTGGCACATAGTAGGTAAAGGAAAGTGACCAAAGAGAGGTGCTTAGTCATTAGTAATTTTTGTACATGTGTATTTTTCCAGCCTCTGTGTGAGGACAGGAGAAAAGTGCTGCAGCATGAAACCAGGGTGCGTTGGTGAAGATTTGGTGTAAAAGGAAGTAAATAGAAAACTGGTTCCTTACACCCCACATCCCCCCCACCCCGCCACTTGCTGCTGCCCGCAGGTAGCAAAGCGCGAAGCACGCAATATAATATGGCATAGCACTGCTTTTCTTTTGCGAGTGCTCTTTCAGAAAAACATATGTGGGCTGTGCAGGCCGGCCATGAAAATATTTCCATGGCAACCCTGAGAAACAAGGGTATATTAACAGCTGTTACGCTAACTCTTTCACTCCAACTCATTGAACAGAGGGAACCTGTAGTACTACTCCTGTACAAAAGCACGCCACTGGAAATATTTTCATTTAGAAGGCACGAATAGATAGTTACCATTGGTTAATTTTCTGCCATCAACTTTCACTGTGAAACACTGTGTAAGCTAAAAATTAGCCATAACACTGTGTTCAGAATCAACTGTGCTTTACAGAAAAGCGATGGTTAATTTTTGTTAATGACATAACCATACTCAAAACATTCAGTAACTATTCAGCAATTTGTTATGAGAGGATCATCCTCAGGAAATATGGCCAACGATTTCATCCACTGCATTTTTGGTATCATTCAAATTGCACGCTGCACACCTTAATGTAATGGTTAAATAGACGTCTAGAATTATATATAAATCGACAGTGGAAATTAACAGCCACTTTAAAAAAAAGATTAATAAAATCATGTTTTGTAACACATCTCGAGTAATTTGCAGTCTGACAAGAGATACTACTTGGATCTGTGGACGTATGCATACCCACTACGAACGGAGGAAGATGAGCATACAGCACAGGAGCTACCACACGGCATACCTCCCAGTGCTAACAGGCCAAAAAGCAACTGTTTGATATGTCAAAAAATCTATTTGTAAAAGAAAAATAAAAATTCAACCGCACATACACAATTTGTTTGGGCACGTGCATCTCAGAACAAAATGCACCAAAGAGAATGACTCTAGGCAGGCACAGTGCTCGTCTAGCCAGGATTAGGTTAAAAACAGCAGACTGCTACCCAGTGCAGCAGGGCTTCCAGGCCCTCAAATCCGTACCTGTGCTGACTGACGAACTAGAAACTTACTAAACGATCCAGCTGATTTCCAGCATTTTTCCTTTATGCTTCTACCTGCCCTAAACAGAAGGAACCCCAAGATTTAAATTAGACAGGTGTGACCGAGGGCCCCTGCATAGAACACCTAGACTCAGTGCAGAGGATGCAGAGCGCGTATAGCCTCGCATGCCCAAAACTTCCAGGGGCTCCGCTAAGAATTACACAGGTTCAGGGGATACCGGGGCTGGGCAGTGCAAGAACCAGAAAAGTAAAATTAAAAATAATAATATTTATTAATACAATAAAATAAAATAAAGATAATATAATAAAATAAAATAAAGATAAAAGAATAAAATAAAGATCAAATAATAAATAAAATAATAAAATAAAATAAGATCAAATAATAAAATAAAGATAAAATAATTAAAATAAAGATAAAATAATAAAATAAAATAAAGATAAAATAGTAAGATAAAATAACATAACAAATAATTAAAATATTCAAAAATAATAACATGTGAAATAATTAAAAAATCAAATAAAACCAATAAAAGTAAAACAATAAAAGTAAACAATAAAAACAATTAAAATAAAATAAGACAATACACGCTAATAAAAATATTTTTAAAATAAATAATAAATAATAAGAAAAACTAATAAAAATAAGAATAATTAAAATTAAGTAAGAAAACCGAAATCATAAAAAATGAAATAATGAATCAATTAGAAAATAAAATAAAAACCAATCAAATACTGCCCGCACCATGTGGCATTCAGCCCTAAATTCGGGGACGGCACTCGGCCGGCTTTACCGAGCTGGTCGGGATGCGCTGGCACCTCGGGCTTCCCGGGGGGCCCTCTGAGGCCGCGGCGGAGGCCAGCACCAGCCCGGCTTCCCCCGCCGCCGCCGCCGCGATGCCCCGCCAGGCCGGTACCGCCCCCCCCCCCCGGCCGGCTGCTGTGCGGGGCGCTGGGCGACGGCGCCCAAGCCGCGCCCCGGCTCCTGCTCCGGCTCCTGCCGCCCCGCCCGGCCGCTGGTCGCCGAGGCTCGACGCCCCCAGCGCCGGCAGCACCCCCCGCCCCGGGCCGGGCCACCCGACCCACCTGAGATGCCGCCCCCGACCACGACCACGTCGTATTTCTCGGCCATGTCGCTGTCCCCGCACCGGCCGGTCGCCCGCTCGCTCCCTCCCGCGGCGCCTCCGGCGCGGCTCTGGCGTCCCCCGGGCGGGCCCGGCCTCACCCCGCCCCGGCCCGGCCCGCCCCGCCTCGCCGATGGGCGCCGCCTCCCGCCGCCCCGGCCGAGGCCGGGGGCTGGCGGCATCGCCGCCCGCTGCGCCCACGGGGCTGTGAGGGGCCGCCCGGGGAGGGGTTTCGCCCGGGGACGGGGGCGAGCAGGGCTTCTGCTGACCCTCCAGATGATGGCCGACCCCTCGCATGGCTCCACTCACCCACAGCGAGAGCCGCGCCGTTAAGAAAAAATAACCTTTTCCTCTCCTACCTCTCGCAGGACTGGGGAGAGAGTGTGGCCCCGGTTGAGGAGCGCAGTCCCCGAGGCGTGGCAGCCACGGGCTCGCTGCCCTCTGCTCTCTGAAGGCCACTGAAGTGTTGGAGTCAGTGGCTGGCCCCAGGCTGCCAGAGGGGACCCGTGGCTACCAAGGCTGGACGTACGGACTCTGGAAGACCAGTTAGGGCTTTCCTTGAGGCGGCCACCTTGAGCAACACCTTGTGCCTACCACCGTTTGTGCTGTGCAGTGGAGAGCCATGTGCATCGCTGCTTCTCCAGACCGGCCTCCACAGTGAGAGCGGTCTGCTGAGATCACCAGGAGACTCACCCACAGAGAAAAGGACTGGCTCATTCAGAAACAAGTGTCATCAAATTCACTTGGAGCTTTAGGCTGGTCCCCTACAGACCCAACAGAGTTTTCCGTCACTCAGGTTTCTACTTTACCATGAATGAGGCTCCAGGAGGACTGGATTTGGAAATGGTCCAAGTGTGCAAAGGTGTTTCATTAGGCATATCCATACAGATGACCTCCAGCAGTCGTGTCAGCCATACCTGGCCTTCACGCCTAGCAGGCTCATGGCAGAAGGTACCCAGCTCCAAGACTCCTCTGAGCCAAAGACACTTGTTCAGTCTGTGCTATTCTCCATTTAATTGAGCCATACATCGGAAAAAACAGGCCATGACAGTCTGGACAGGATTCCCTCTCCTTCTTCCATAATACCTCAAGTGATAGTTTGTGGTGTAGAGGGACAGGGGCACCTGTGATGGGAATCACAGGTACTGACTACAGCAGGTGCAGCCCTGCCTTTTGGGGGCGAACGTGAGGGAAGAAAATACAGGGGTTAGGGAGCAGAATAAAGATAGATCTATATCACCTGTCTGCAAAGCTAATAATTATTCACGGACTCATCTTCTCTTTCCCTGCTGGGAACAGTTCCTCCTCCATGCCATTCCCTGTGTCCTGCCAGGGCACTGTGTGGCACCGTGCCAGCTGGCATGGGCCAAACAGTGCCAGGAGGTGTGCTAACATTTAGGAAGTATGATTATCACGGGGCGCTGTCTGAGCACGTGTCCTGGACACACTTAGTTTGAACTAAGGATGAACTCCCCTTCATCTTGCAAGTATGCTATCTAACAAGCATTCTCTGTTCCCTTATATTTTTCATAGAATCACAGAATAGTTTGGGTTGGAAGTGACCTTTGAAGATCATCTAGTCCAGCTTCCCCTGCCATGGGCCAGGACACCTTTCACTAGATCAGGTTGCTCAAAGCTCCATCCAACCTGACCTTGAACACTTCCAGGGATGGGGCATGCACAACTTCTCTAGGCAGCCTGTTCCAGTGCGTCACCACCCTCATGGTAAAAAATATCCTCCATAAAAATTTTTTCCATATGCTTCTACCTCACTTGGGTCCCCATCTCTTCATCTCTCATTCCCTAAAGATGTGCTCTCCATTCTTCTCCTGCCCTTTTTAAAAACCCTTTTCCACCCTTCTTCACCTGGATACCTCCTCTCCTTGTATCTTACCCACTGGTTCTCCAAGCTGTGTGCCAACTGACAGATACCTACATGTAAAAGCCTAACTTTTAGGATGAAAGCCCCCCAAAACCTGAAGAACTAGTGAACTAAACCCCCTGATTTCAGCATAAGGGGAAGTTTGGGTTAAAGATCAAATCTTACAAACCCCCAAAACCTAGAGAAAGAGCAATATCTAGCTGAAAGTAGTTTACCACCATCCTCAATATCTGAAGTATGAAATTTTTGTTTGATTTACCCAATATCTTTATTACTTTGTGACTATTAGATTAATAATTGCAGCAGCGATACCCAGAAAACATGTGCAGCACTGACCTTTCACAGGAATGCGATTCCTCCGTGATTGTGAGGTTTTTCTGTTTGGCTGGGAGAAGGCATGCCAAAGGTTTTGCTCTAGTGAAGTCTGCTTTGGTCAAACAAATCTTTTGCTTTAAAAAAATAGGAAAATTTGTGAAGAAAATTTACAGCTCCTTACTCCATTATTTCTGTACTCCATGTCTCCCATTCCATATCCTAGGTCTGTTCTCTAGGTCTTTGCCTAGCTGCTTGATTAGCCTTTCTGGGTACTTTTAGATGTGATCTCTTTCTTATTAAGGCCATATATGAATCAACTTCTTACAAAAGAAAGCAGTCGAATGAGACCATCTACCTTTTCACTCTTATTACTGCATTTCTACCTAGAAGATATGTGAAGACAAGAACCTTTTCCTCGTTAAAAGTATCATAAATATCTCGCTCTGAAAACGTTTTTTTTGAGTGATACTTGCCCTGCCTGCAGCAGTGCTGCATGATTAATCATTTACAGGGAGAAATGCCTTATTTTTGAGAGAAGTGGTTAATGGAGAAGAGAGAAAGAGGTCTCTCCAAACAACCTGAATAAAAAGTTACTGGGAGACCGATGAGGCTGAATTAACAGAAGATGAATTTATAGAAGATTTTTAGTTTCTGCTCAGAAATATATATTCTTACCCTGGTTAAAAGAATCTGTCTGATTCGAGGATGGTTAAATCAAACTCCAAGACCTTTTCATACTAAGACACACACAATTATCAAATGGTGGTCAGAAATAATAGTTGTAGGGATTATTTTAAACCCCATATGAAACATTAAAATGTAGGGAAGGCTATTCCAAAAGCAGAAGTGGGTTATTTTATTTGGGTTATTGGGGAGCACAGCTATAGTTACATCCATGCACTTAATGTGAAGAGCCACATATTCAAAGCAACTGAGAGCCTCCACATTTTTTTCAGCTGGGAAGAAAACTCATCTGAGACAAAATATATTGTTTTCATAAATTTTGTTAGGAACTTATACACTGTGGCAATGAGATGGCATAAATAGCTATACTGTCTGGCAGAAAATATAATGACAGCCCTGGACTAAATTTTGAGAAATGAGTGGAAAGCTGATGGAGTAAGGGTCAAAGCCAAAGACCTCCAAATTCATTAAGCGTAAGAGGTAGAATTTAGGCACATGTTTCATGACTATCTGGTCAGTGGCTGGTAAAAACACACTGCAGCATTTTAAATTACACATCCTCTCAGCTTCTGCTCCTTAAATAGCAGTGCATTTAATAAGCCAGTTTTTTGTTGTTTTGTGTTACAGTCTCTCTTCTTCATATTTAGTGAGAAAGTCTTTGTTTCAGGACAATCCAGTTTTCACTGCTGAAATTTCCCACTGTCAAGTAATAGATGCTGATGTTGCCTTTAATCAAGGTGGCAGAATGGATTCCTCCATTTCCTGCAAGCTGTATTAGCACCTGCATTGCTAGGGTAATTCAGCGACAGCATTACGATCAGAGCCAGGATTTCTTCTAAATTCTTGGGTCTGGATGAAATCTCCCACTGTGCTCGGTCCGTGTCAGTGAGCCCTGGGTGTTCATCCTGCCTCCCACCCTTCCCCACCACTGCCACCGTCCCCTACTGCACAGGGAGGACACCCATGCCCATAGGCTAGATGGACACTATGGCACACCACAGTGGGTCCTCAGACCTTCATATCTGGGGTCAGGGCACAAGGACCCAACAGGTTTTAGGCTGTTTGATGGTCAGAGGTTCAGGTTCAAGACCACAGGTAAGTCTAGATGTAGCCTTAGGTCATTACACTCACATGCAGAGAAACTGTAAAGAGAAAGATAACATAGAACTTGGTTGTGAAGAGTGAGATTGCATCTTCCATCAGTCACGAGCATACATTGAGACTTGGTGCTTTCAGGCACCTAGTGAATTTGGTGCTTTTACTTCATTACTGGTTTGTGGTGGAGAATCCCTTGAAGGTAGGGTGAACATAGCTTGCTACTTCTCTAGTCTGCAACCAGGTCATGCCATTCTTCTGGTTAGCACCTTTGTGTCTGCTGAATACTGATGGTACGGAAGACAGACATGTTTTAAACTAATTTTTAAACATATATTTTACATAATTTCAAATTTCCCTAAAGAAATCAGTGCAGAAATTCTGAAAGCACACACCAGTGCTTTTGAAATGCCATACAATTAAATGAGTGTAAGCTCCATGCCAGGCTTTCCAATAAAGGAAAACTGCTGCAAGGAGTCTCAGGAGATTGTCTAGTCTGTCCCTTTGCCCTACGGCAGCATCAGTCATGACCAAAATGTATCTTGATTCGCAGTGAATGTTAACTGGAGAGGCTAAATGTTAATAGTCAAGATTTTTATCCAATGTACAACAGTCTGACATTAATCTAGAGGTAATAAGCAAAAATTGGATATTTTATCAGTCAGATTCCATTCAAGGTAAGACTGATCATTAAATATAAAGCCTACAAGATTAAGCCCATTAGTAAAAGCAATGAGTGAATGTAAACACGTTACTCGTGAGCACACAGAGCCATAGCGCAAGAACAGACAAGGGTCTGAGTGCCATGGCGCAGCCAGGCTGGCAACACCCTGAGGCCGGGGGCTGGGACCATGGGGACTTCCCATGGGAGGATGCCAGGGCAGGCCCTGGCAGCCTGGGCCCGTCCCACCGCCCCAGCCCAGGGCACTGGGGCAGCCCCAGCCCCAGCATTGGGCACATCCTTGGGTCGGGGACAGGCTGAGATGAGCCAGGCTGTGGGCCCATGAATGGGCCTGGCTCAGTGAGGCCCATGGGAGGCATGGCAGGGCTGTGGGGAGCTGGAGACCAGCCCAGCTGTACTGTTGCTGGGGCAGGGGCTGATGACACCAGGGGCCTGACATGGGGTCCTGAGCCGCAGTCAGGGTGGAGGGAGCCCCAAGGGGCTGCCAAGGGACAGTTGGGACTGGTCATGCCCTCAGGGCCCCAAAGCTGAGTGAAAACTGCTTTGAGTATTTTCAGGTTAGTCAGAAAGACCAGCAAAATTAGGTCTCCACTGATACCATGATCATTAAATACAAGTGCACAAGTTTCTAGACCACAACATTGTAACACCAAATAATTTTGGCTTTCTTCTTATTAGCTCTTTGTCTATTTAGGCTTAAGGATCCTCCTGGCCAAAGCACCTGTAACTGGATGTGGAGGCAGCCTCCCATTCTGCGGAGGGAGGCCAAGTAGGCTCTAACACAATGAGTCATCAAACTCATGTCCCTTTTTTAGATCTCACGGGGAACCCATTCATCACAACTGCTTGTGTGATGAAACCCCAAGAAGGAGTGGAGGAAAGTAGATGTGATGTCTCAAACCATCCCAGCTAGCCCTACTTCATAGTCTCTAGTTGCCTTTCCCACTCTTTGTCCTGAGCCTGCTTTTACAACTATATGACTGATGTAACCACTGTTCTGAATCAAAGGTTAATAACAATTATGGTCATTATACAAGAATATCCATATTTACTAATATAGCCAACAAAGGAAAAGCAGGGGAAAAACCTTTAACTAGCATAAATTATTTTCCCGATTTCAAGCTCATCCCTGCGCTATGCTAATGTCTTCCTGACCATTAGCTACAGTTCAGGCTGGTCCAATTCCCTTTTTGCAGGTTTTCTCTTTTTGCAAAATTTTTCTCCAAAAGAAATCTACTACCAGGTTTGCTATTGGTGTTAGCATGCAGATCTGGCAGAGGTGCCTGGTACTGCCATGGTATCTGTGACATGGATTTTACTGATTTCAAAAGACACTTCGCATTCATTCACAAGCAATGCCGGTCCCCACTATGCAGAAGTCCTACGAGACAGGTCCACAGGTGACCTATACAGACAAGGATGACAGAATGGAAAGCAACATTTTAAGTAGATGGAAAGGAGTTAGAAAAATTAAAGTCTCTTAGAAGGTAACAAAATGGAAAAGAAAAAATAAATCTCAAGAGCAGCAGCTAAACTGAACTCCATGTGTGCATCATGGAAAGGTGGAGCACTGGTGTCCCCATTGTCCAGGCTGGAGAACTAATCTGAATAAGGTGGTCCCAAGCCCTACAGTTCACCCAAATCTTAAATGCCATAAACAAGACCGCCAGGCAGGGCATGACATGGAATGGCAGAGGGCAGTCCAATGAGTATCTCCCTGCTTCAGGCAGAGCCAGACTTAATTTTGCAATCGAAGTATATTGTTCCAAAAATCAGTGTTTTGTAAGCAGTGACCAGAATACATACATTCTGAATGGAAAATAAGCCTTTGCTATGTAATGCCTAGCTTTCTGACCCTTGTCTAGAGTCTGTCTGAGCTCAATTTTTCTCTTGAAGTAGATGAGCAAAGGCTAAAGATGCAAAACAGGTGATAGCAGTGAAATTCCTTCTCATACCTTTAAACAGACAGTACCCTGTGTAATATGCATTGGCATAACTCAGAACACATGAGGAAATAAAACACTTGGATCCTTTTAACAAAAATTACTCCCATGTCCTTCACCAATAACCTAACCTGAAAAGTTCCTGTAGAGACAGGTTATGTCTCTCACTCATATCAAATGTTTTCTTAATGAATAATGACAGGTGGCCTTTTATTTTTTCTTATTATTGACTTAGACTAGATAAACTTTCAAATTATTAGAACTAATGAAGTAAGTCCCACTCCAAGTATGTACTTAGGCAGCAAAGAGCTACTCATAGAGCCCTTCAGTGAAGGTGAGAGAAGTGCTAACTAATAACCTAGAACAAAAGGGAAAACCAATGCAAATCTTCCCTGGAAACTTACCACTTGGCTTATTTTGTACAGACCATAGGATCTTCTCTTTGTTCCTGAGAAGCAGCAGGAGGTTGTGTGAGCAGCAAGCAAGATAAACTGTCTCGTTGCTCTTCCATGGGGGCCAAGGCTACCTCTGCAAAGGTCTCTGCTGTCCTGCTCATTCTCTGTGCCTTTCATTAGCACCCTTCAGTGCCCTAAAGCAAAGCTGATACAGCTTCCTGAATGAGCATGGCGAAACCTTTACATAGGAAGACTGAGGGCTTGCTACTTGTTAATGTCATAGCACAGATTTTAAGCACCCATAGACACAAACAGCATTAGCTGTATGCTGGACCAGAATCAAGTTTTTATCTTATAATTGCCCTTTGGACTCTGTGTTTTCTAAACACTCGAAATCCTGACATTGCAAAGTGGTGAGTTTAATCTAAATCTTTCTGTGCTAAATCCTCTGGGGTCATGACTTGGTTCTTTTTTGAGACTGTGTGTAAATTTTCCATATTCATTTTTATGTTTGTTGTATACAGTTTTCATTCTTTCAGGCCTCAGCTTTCTCCAAAATGTGTAACTACCCTATAAATGCCCAAGTCCAGCTCCTCATCAACTTTACCTTGTATGCTTCCTGTAACTCATTTCCATAAAAGACAAACCTCCTCCAGAGAATGAAAAAAAAAGACATATGTATCCACTTACCAGATGTACAATAGTTTAAAATCCATAGAATCTGGATCTAAAGAAGCAGGGCTTTTCAATTTAGCTTCCTGCTATTTTTTGTCTCTCTAAGTATTTACGTCTGTCTTTGCTTACTGCCTTCCATTTTAGTGCCTGCTTCTTTTGAAACACTTGGGTATTTTAATAAGCCTAACTTGCAAATGTATTTTGCTTACATTAGCACTTCTCTACTGAACAGCCAGCATCAGTCAAATGTTTGTTTTCTGCAAAATGAGCCTGCTAGATTCACTTTGTGTTTACAGATCCGCAGAACCCAATCTTCTTTCTGGTTTCAAAGAAATAAAAATATTTTTAATTTAGGTGCATCAGAATTCTAACTACTGTCACATACAGACACTGAACAACAGTTTTCAGGTAAAAATATTATTTGGTCTTATCTCACATTTCTCATGGTCAGTATTTTGTTTCCATGAGGTAGCCAGTGTCACTGTGGGTTGTATTTCACAAAAGGTAAATTTTGGAGGATGTCAGTGCTAGGCAAGATCTTTTAAAATGCTGTTACTTTACAAAGAGCAAACAGCTGGATGGCACCAGGGAACCTTGTTTCTGCCCCATTCCTCTGCTCAAGGAGATTTAGTTTCTTGTTGCTGGTGACTGCATTGGATGGAGTTGTCAGGGCCAAGTGCAACTTTTTTACCTAAAGACCTCACCTGGTCCCAGCTCTATCTTCATGAACTATATTTTTGAATCAGAACATCATCTAGAACCTAGAATATCATCAACCATCTAGGTTGCGGTGTGAAAATGGAAGTCTGTTGTTTTCAAATGCCTGACCCTACTGTTTGCATGCTTGAGCGAAGAACTGCACTGATTCTTCATCTTCTGACAATGACCATTTCACAGCAGATGGGTGAAAAAATCAAGGTGAGCCTTCTGTATCTTTTATGTTGGGATTAAAATCTTGGTCCTGAGCCATTGCATGCATTTGACTGATTGCCTCCTTTCTGTATGCAGTGGCCATTGCTTTCTCTCATGCCCTGATGGAGAATGGCTGGTACTGATGGTGATGCATCAGACATTTTTAACACATTGTATGCAGGCACTTGCAATAGGTGCTCAGCAAAACTATTTCTATCTGCTTTGCTTGTTCAGACAAGCATCCTTTTATTTTAAATGTTCTATTAGAACTCCAAGTGATGTCCTGGGATCAGACCATGTACTGATTTGAGTCTTACCCTTTTTGAAGTCTTGCCTGCTTCCCTAACGTCCTTTTGGTCTGTCTTGTTTTGCATTGTTTTCTTCTGGTGCCCTGGCATTCTCTACCATTGCTGAGTGAGCCTGAACCTTCGCGGTCTTTATTCCTGGTACCTGTATGTATCTGCAATATAACTATATCAGTCAGGGAAACTACTAAGACATCTTTCTGAATGCAGTAACGCCGTTTGCACCTCTTGTTTATGTTGTGCATATGGCTCGTTCAGCTGCGGGTTGATTCATCTGCTATGTCTTTCCATCAGTTTGGAGATAAGTCATAAAATACATTGCACTGTTTGGATTTTTTTAGTATTGCACACTGTGGTGTGAGGAACTAGATTATAACCATCTGCAACTTCTGCCACACTTTTTTGCTTAGCATATTGCTGATCACCAATGTATTTTGTGATCTTGTTCCAGGGACTGTTGGAGTCAGTGGAGAGATTCATACTGGTATCAAGGACTGTTTTCTGAAAGCTTGTATTTTGGTTTTTATTGCTATTCTAAAATTCCTGTGTTTGAAAAAACTGGTTTTTTAATGCATGAGTTTAGATTAAAAGAATATTAATGTGTGCAGGCAGTTCACTGAAGTTAGACAGATTTTTGTCTAAGCCACACAGGTTTCCAGAACTGGTACCTATACAGAGATACCTGGACAGAGGTACAAGAAATATCTGATAATTCTTCTGGCAAACAAGTGTGACTTTTATGTTATGTCAGTCAAGTGAAGCAATTGAAGCAATTGTGTCAATCAGATCTTACAAATTCACAGTCATAAATGCCTTAGCACCAATATAAGATTTTAATAAACCAAGTATATTTGCATACTTTCATACCTGGAGAATATATATAGACAATATCAGAAAGAAATGGCCTTTTGAATATTGGCTAGAGATTTCAAATACCCTGAGTTCATTAGAGAAGTCAGTATTTCATCTGGGATTGAGTGACCAATAAAAATAGTAGAGATAAGCAAGGTAAATACACTATGATTAATTAGCAAATATATGTGGTATTTCTGAAAAAAAAACAACAAACAACAAACCAAACCACCCAAAAAACCAAACCCTGATATTTTCGTAGGAGTGTCTGGGATTGCAAACATCGTATAACCATAAGGCTCGCCTAATGGGGGAATATATTCTGAAGTGAGATTCTCTGGTGTACTTGTATCTTTTAAACTGGCAGTCAGTACCCATATCCCCATGAACACTGGCATTTACCGCATTACAAAATACCATTCCCTTGAGAAACAGGTGTTGCAAAGGATGGATTAGCACTCCGTTGCACAGCTGCTAGGGTCTGTACTCGGTAGACTTGGTCCGATGGTCAGTGGTGAGTGACCTTGCAGAAGCTAGCCTGTAGCCACTGATTTATATACCCAGGAGTCAAACTCGTAAAACCGTCTCTTCTGCCGTCTCCTGGGGAAAGCCAGCACAGTTTTCATGCACCTAGATCATGATGCATAAAACTGTTTTCTAGATTGCAGTGCTAGTGCAAACTGTGTTGTAGTACTGGGCTGGCCATAGTGTCTGTATTTACTCAGGTTGATCAAAAGGTCAGAGATAAACTTGAAGGTTTCAAAGCTACGTGCTGTAGCTATGTGTTGATGGAGGGCCAGAGTGGCCTTCTGAAGGCTGGTTGGTGGCTGCATTCACACTATTTCAGGCAGTGCTGATACTGAACTCAGTGATAATCCATGTGAGGAAATATTGAGACTTTGGCCAAAGAAGGTGTAGGGGAATATACAATACAAAATAAGCAGTGCTGTTGCTCACTTGAACAGTCTTTCTAGCCAATCTGAATGGGAAGGAAGATGGCAGTCATGCCTTAAACCACAACAGATTCCTTCCAGGGAACTCTTTTCTATCTAGAAGTTTGATTTCCATCCAACCAGAGCAGCAACAAAGGTGCCTTAGCTGCCTCACGAGATGACAATCAGAAGACCAACGACCTCAAGGGTGTGTATGGTGTCCTGGTTTCAGCTGGGATAAGAGTTCATTTTCTTCATAGTAGCTGGCATGGGGCTATGTTGGATTTGTGCTGAAAACTGTGTTGATAATGTGGAGATATTTCAGTTGTTGCTAAGTAGTGCTTACACTAGTAAAGGACTTTTTTGGCTTCCCTTGCTCTGCCAGGTGCACAAGAAGTTGCGAGGGGACACAGCCAGGACAGCTGACCAAAGGGATATTCCATACCATATGATGTCATGCTCAGTTTATAAAGCTGGAGGAAGGCGAAGAAGAGGACGTTCAAAGTGATGCCATTTGTCTTCCCAAGTAACTGTTACCTGGGATGGAGCCCTGCTTTCCTAGAGATGGCTGAACACCTGCCTGCCCATGGGAAGCAGTGAATAAATTCCTTATTTTGCTTTGCTTGTGCATGCAGCTTTTGCTTTACCTATTAAAGTGTCTTTATCTCAACCCACAAGTTTTCTTATTTTTACTCTTCTCATTCTCTCCCCTATCCCATGGAGGGGAGTGAGTGAGCGGCAGTGTGGTGCTGGCTGGGGTTAAACCATAACAGTCCTTTTAGGCCCCACATTGGGCCAGGAGAGCTAACTTTGGCCTCTTCAAAGACCTGCTTGGAGCAATCCCATGGGTTAGGGCTCTAGAAGGTACGTGAGTCCAAGAGAGCTGGTCAATATTCAAGGACCACTTCCTCCAAGCTCAAGATCAGTGCATCCCTATAAGGAAGAAGTCAAGCAGAGGAGCGAGAAGACCTGCATAGATGAACAAAAAGCTTCTAGGAAAACTCAAATGGAAGAAGGAGGTTTACAGTATGTGGAAAAAGGGACTGGCCACTTAGGAGGAATATAGGAACGATGTCTGGGTATGCAGAGATGCGACAAGGAGGGCCAAGGCCCACCTGGAACTCAATCTGACAAGGGGTGTCAAAGATAACAAGAAGGGCTTCTTCAAATACAGCAGTAGTAAAAGAAAGACTGGGGAAACTGTAGGCCCGCTGCTGACCGAGGTGGGGGCCCTGGTGACGCAGGATGCAGAGAAGGCAGAGTTACTGAACGCCGCCTCTGCTTCAGTCTTTACTGCTAAGGCTGTCCCTCAGGCATCCCAGCCCCCAGAGGTGAGAGGGGAAATCTGGAGAAAGACTTCCCCTTGGTTGAAGAGGATTGGGTCAGAGATCTTTTATGCAAACTGGATCCTCACAGATCCATGGGCCCCGAAGGGATGCACCCATGAGTGCTGAGGGAGCCGGTGGATGCTGTCACTAAGCCACTCTCCATCATCTTTGAAAGGTCACGGAGGACAGGAGAGGTGCCCAAGGACTGGAGAGTAACTAATGTCACTCTGGTCTTTGAAAAGGGCAAGCAGGACCCAGGAAACTATAGGCCTGTCAGCCTCACCTCAATTCCTGGAAAGGTGATGGAACAGTTCATCGTAGAGGTCATCTCCAGGCATGTAGAGGAAAAGAAGGTTACCAGAAGTAGTCATCATGGATTCACCCAGGGGAGATCATGCTTGACCAACCTAATAGCCTACTACGATGGTGTGACCAGCTGGGTAGATGAAGGGAGAGCAGTGGATGTTGTTTACATCATTTTCAGCAAGGCTTTTGGCACTGTCTCCCATAACATCCTCATAGGTAAGCTTCGGAAATGTGGGTTGGATGAGCGGACAGTGAGGTGGATAGAGAACTGGCTGAATGGCAGAACTCAGAGGATCATGACCACCGGGCAGAGTCTGGTTGGAGGCCTGTCACTAGTGGTGTTCCCCAGGGGTCTGTGCTGTGTCCGGTGCTGTTCAACATATTTATCAATGACCTGGAAAATGGGCCTGGAGAAGAGAAGACTGAGAAGGGATCTTATCAATGCTTGGTAACTATCTAAAGGGTGGGTGTCAAGAGGGTGGGGCCAGACCCTTTTCAGTGGTGCCCAATGACAGGACAAGGGGCGATGGGCACAAGTTGGAACACAGGAAGTTCCACCTGAATATGAGGAAAAACTTCTTTCCTTTGAGGGTGCCAGAGCAGTGGCACAGGCTGCCCAGGGAGGCTGTGGAGTCTCCTTCTCTGGAGACATTCAAAACCTGCCTGGACATGGCCCTGTGCCCCCTGCTCTAGGTGTACCTGCTGAAGCAGGGGGTTTGGACAAGATGATCTCCATAGGTCCCTTCCAACCCCTACCATTCTGTGATTCTGTGATTTATCTCTCCCAAGAACATGCCTGGTATTTTCCATGTCATGTTTTCCTTTGCATAACCCTTTGTCAAATAAGCAGTGTTCATGCCTTATAAACTGTCTTGAAATTTCGTGTGTAGTTCTCATCTTCTTGTGTTATGGCAGAGTTGCGATACCTACTTTCACGGTGGTTTCCTGTGCTTGAAAAAGAGATTGCAAATGTATAAGACTTAAGCAATGAACAGTACACTGCGCAGTGTGGGTAAAGCTTAGATTAAGGACTTTATGGTGACAGGAGGCTAAGATAACAGATATTGGCACAGGTACTGTCAAGGAGTGAATGTAGTGACATTAATTGATTCAGACTTGGAATATTGTCATGACAGCTGTTTGATGTTGATTCATTTCTTCATTAGGAATAGCTGTAATTTGTTTTCACTCACCTCTAAAAAGTATTAATGGTAATAGCCTATGCAAGGTTTCCTGAGCTCTAGATGAGTGTTAGCCAATGACTGCAGAAATTGGTACAACACCTGTGGATAGGACACGCTCTAATAAAGATAAGCACGGGGATTCTGCAGACCCAGAGCACTGTTTCTCTGTGGATATTCTTGCCGGCGTACAGTAGGTCTTATGTGGCCATTTTTTAAACTTGGGGGTATTGGAACCCGGCTCTGGGGTTTATTTCTTAAGATGTCACTGTGCATTCAGAATAATCTTTCTCCAAATGACCAAGGTTAGATAATATTATATTATCTGCAGCAACTGTGTAATTTATTTAAAACAGTTCCCAACATTCATAGCCTGCTGGTCTGCATCATTCCAGCGACTGTAAAATGCATCCTGAACAGGGACCTGTTCCAGAGATAATGGTGTTGCTTATTACCCACCAAATAATGTCATTCTGAATTTTAAAGGAAATTACTCTTTGTACACTGTAAATGAATCCCAAGGAACTGTTTGTCTTCAAAGCTTGGTGTTCTGCAAGACTGTGTCAAGTGGTCTGCAGATGATCATGGGCTAACATCACCTTCACAATATTTCCGATTAAAACTGTGCTGAAGATGCATGGTTGCCTACAAAAATTCTGAGAGGTGACATGAGCCTGAAGGATAAAAAGTCTGGAAATCACCAAGTGAAGCATGCCAGACTCTATAACCTCTGGGTGTTATGGAGGAGTGAAGATAAAATATAAATGAATATTAATGTCTGGGGACAGCTTAATGATACAGCATAAATTTAAATGCTGTCGCTAATTCCTAAGTGTGAACAATATTTTTTCTGAGAGGAATTATTTTGATTATGATTAAAGATGTTTCAAAAAAGAAGGATTTTCTGTTCATAAATGTCTGTCTGTCTTCAACTGATGTGAAGGGCATATCTCAGTTCTATGCACTAGAAATACTGTGAGACTTGAATGTCTTACTGTGAGGAAATACTTCCAGCACTTCCAGATGCAAGCTATAGCTTAAAATTCATGCATGCCATCAAATAGTTCATTTCAAAGGCGAGCTGTCACTGCATATATTCTGCAGTTAGTGTTAGTCCCATCCTATCCTGCACTAATACCGCTCATAGACTGTTGCAATTTTAGTTGTATTTCATCATTATTAGTACTCTACAAGGGGAATTCTTTGTAAATATTTGTAACAGAAATAAATACTGAAGAGGAATATAATAAGATTAACTATTTGTATCACAGGCTTCATTATTTGACAGTTATTTCGTCTTGTTAGCATTTTGGTCTGTGTTCAATGTAAGACAAACTGCATTGTCACTAGCTGCTTTTGAATAGGCAAGCAAAAAGGTGGTGTGTCTCAGCTATGTTATGAAGTACCTGTTTGTTCTCTTTCATGTGAGCAGTGTGGCCTTTTATTACATTCGCTTGACATTGGTTCTGTTCTAGCAAGCTTCCTCGTCTTTTTCTAATATCTAATCGTGCTCCCATCAAAGTGTTAGTCCCTGTGGGAGAGGGAAGGAGGGGAGAAGCATGTGTTGCTTGCCAGGAGACAGAGAAGCTGTTTTATTTATAATGAAAGCAATAGAACAACTTGGTTTAAATGTATGAAGCTGCAAAATGGAAAATCTCGAGTTTTATCAAAAATGAGGCTATTTTTCCTCTACATGTCAAGGTTTGGTAGATTTATCTGATATTCAACAATGATTCACAACCCAGCAAAATCAGAATGACAACTTAGAATGCAATAAAAACTATGTTTTGGTTATTACCATAGTCCTATGAAGCCTCAGAGCCTGAACACATGTCCTGTACTTAGATCACAGAAAAAATTTTCAGTGTTGGTGTTTGAAAAGGCCATGGCAATTAAATGGGATAGAGGCAAAGCATACTACTGGCCGGTGTATACTTCTCCAGAAGGTTCATAACCTTAGTGATTTCAAGACAGACTACATTTGAAGTAATCTTCAAATAAAGTATGATAATGTCACCCTACCTCCTTGTTGACATTGGTCATATTCCAGATCATAGTTATTGTCCAAAATGGTCTATAGGTTATACATGTTCATGAGCTGTAAGGGACATTTGTGTTACCCAGGAGACTATGTAACTGTGGTCTCTTTGTGACTGAAGGATTTACACTTGATACAAAAAAGAGAAGAGCTCCCCACAGTCATCCTGTTTCTGTGCTGCCTCTCACACTCCAACCAGCCTGCAAAATACAGACGGATGGCACTAAACAACAGGCAACATGGAGCTGCTCATTGCCTTGAAAGGAGCCAATCTCCAACAGGCTCTTGCTGCTGTCTGCCAGTGCAGACAGGGGAAAGAAACATCGCAATCCTTAAAACCAGAAAAAGCATGGTGTGGCACGTCATTATATTGTACAATGAGGTATCTGCTGATCTCCAGGATGACGAATTGGGCCTCACTCCTTCCTGGTGCAACTGAAGGTCTGTTTTTGTGGTTTCTTTGGGTTTTTTTCCCTGCTAGCTTGTCTTTGAATTCAGGAGAGGTCGTTTTAACATTCCTTCTGTTGAAAGTCGGCTGTTCCAGGAGCACAGATAGGTAGTTAGGAAAGCAGGGAATACACAAACATAACTCCCTCTTCAGCTGGGGTTATGGGGGGTTGGGGGGGTGAGGAACAGCAGTACTTCCTCTTTTCAAAATGGAAGTCCTTCCTTGACCAGTTCTAGTGAAAAACAGGATTAGTAAAAGGTTATACTGCATTACAAGAAGTCAGTGAAGCTGCCCAAGAGCCTCCTGAATAGGGATCTCAGAGCTATAGTACTTTAGCAGAGGCATACACACAGCAAAGCTCACTCAGGAAAAGGCTGAGGTTCCTCACACATCTTCACTTAACCGTTGCTCCTTGCCATTAGCAGAGATTCTCAGGAGATGCCTGCTCCTATAGTCAGTGTAGCTCCATGTGCCTATTCTCTGTGGAACCAGCATTTACATCTTTTTTTTGCATTGTAGTTACAAGTCACATCCCTATGCCTCACCACTACCTTCTCCCCTCAAAATATTTTGTTTTGGGTCATTTTCTAAGGTTTCAAAACACCTTTCCCCCTGCCTTTTGGCCATTGTCTTTCCTATATATCTTCACGGTTATGAAGCCTAAGCCTCTTTGTTCCTTTATTCAAAACCAGGATACCTTATTTCTTACAGTCTTGACACTGTACTTCAGACCAGTAGCATATCTATTTATTGCTGGAGCATTATAGCAAGGAAGGATTAGTGTTGCTACTGGCTGTGTCAAGGACCTGACTTCAAGCCTTGAGAGATTTCTAAGCCTCCTGGCTTTGTGACAAGTGCTTTAAGGTCTTTGGAAAGTGCAGAGTACAAACAAGAACAGGAGTACGAAATGTGAATCAGAAGAAACGGAATCAAGTCACTTTTGGAGAGAAAAAGTGGGGGGAAAAAGGGTAAAAGCAGATGAAGAGAGGTACGTTCAAGACTTTGGGTTAAATCTACCTCAGCACTACAAACATCTGCAGCAGGCACTGAGAGCTCAAGCTCACAGCCGCAAGCTAAAGCTAGATTTCCTTTTGCCAAAGAAGAGTCAAAACAAATAGGCTACCTTAGCCTACACTTTAACAAGCCAAATGTTGCCAGGCCTCTGCAGGCTTCCCTGCTACGTGAAACAAATTCACGGAATATTTACTTTTTCTAAATGTTGCAGCTCTGCTGTCTTTTTAGCTCAGTTGTGACAGCAGCTAGCAAGTGACTCTGCTTTTCTGCTTCCCTGTCAGAGAATGACTTTGACATATTTTTTCTGCAGTAACCCCTGCAATGAGGCCCTGCAACGCAATGCGTGCCTTGACTTCCCCTGCCTAGTTTAGTGGCACAATTTTTTTAACCCTCTCCTCAGGGGTGATGCATCATGAACTTACCCAAGAGAAAGACATTGTGACAAAATGGTCATGATGCACAGGGGCCTGGAAAGAGAACTGAGGAAATAATCTAATTTACTGCATTGTCCGGAGGTACGATTGATTCTACCTAAACATTTATCTAAACTGTTCTTAAAGGCACATAAGGATATATCTTAACATACACCTACTCCAAGCTTTTCCAGTCCTTCATTGTCTTCTGTTTAAGAATGTTTTTCTTTATGGATATTAGGAATCTAATCCCTGCAGCCATTTTTTTGCATATTTTAATATTTTCAGCAGATTTTCCCACCACCTTCTCTTGTCTAGGTTATACAACCCACTTCCTTCAATTCTTTCTTATAGGTTATTGTCATAGTTTTAGCCGGGACAGAGTTAATTTTCTTCACTGTAGCTGGTATAGTGCTGTATTTTGGACTTAGTATGAAAATGTTGTTGATAACACACTGATGTTTTAGTTGTTGCTGAGTAGTGCTTGTACTAGCCAAGGACTTTTCTAGGTTCCCATGCTCTGCAGGGTGCACAAGAAGCCGGGAGGGGAGGGGGCACAGCCAAGAGATTGAAACTGGCCAAAGTGATATTCCATATCATATGATGTCATGCCCAGTATATTAATTGGGGACTGGTGGCGTCGGTTGGTGGGTGGTAAGCAGTTGCATCACTTGTTGTTTGGGTCTTTTTACCTCCTCCCGAGGTTTCATATGTCTCTCTCTCTCACTATTTTCTTTTTCATTATATTACTACTATTATTATTATTATTGTTATTACTGTGTTATTATAATTATTAAACTGTTCTTATCTCAACCGATGAGTTTTCTTACTTTGGCCCTTCTGATTCTCTCCCCAGTCCCACTGGGCTGGGGGGAGTGAGCGAGTGGCTGTGTGGTGTTAGTTGCTGGCTGGGGCTAAACCACAACAGTTATGTTTTCATACCCTCTGATTATTTTAATTTCTCTCCTTTATACTAACTACATTCAGTTAGTAAACATCTTTCTTGAGCTCTAAACTGATCACTCTATTCCAGCTGAAGCTTCACTAACACTGAATAATGTGGGAGGATTGCTTCAGGTACCTCATGATGCCTCCCAGCACTGCATTTAGCTTCCTCATAGTAACATGATATTACTGAATTATGCTCTGCTGTGACCCGCCATAACCCCCATATCTCCTCCTGGTGAACATTTGTATTTGTACAGCTGATTATTCTTTCCTGTCTGCTGCATCTCTCAGGTCTTCCTTCTGTTTACTTTAGGTAGTACCTTCAATTTGTCAGGTTTGCTTTGAATGCTAATTTGTATTTGTAGGCCCTCCTGCTTAATGCCACGTGCAAATACAATGAGCACCATCTCTATTTGATCATCATGGTCGTCAGTGAAAATATGAAGGGTCCCAACTGATGTAATTGCCCATTTTGACAGTGTTTACTAGTAACTAGTCTCTGAGAGTAGTTGCCTACCTCTCAGAAGTTCCATCTAGACCGCTTTTCCTCATTTTATTTTTAAGGATATCACTAGAGACACTGTTAAGAGCATCACTGTGACTCCTACTGATCTCCACAGATGCTGTGCCGTTATACCTGGATCTGGGTTCTTTGAGTTAAAATTGCCCTTCTTTTTTGCATGTACAGTATATTGATCTATACCTGTGACTCTTTGTGCAATAAGAAAGATAGCAAAAGTAATAAATTGTATTAATGGAATTGCTTTTTTTTTTTGAGGAAAGAAATAGCAGATGGATTCAGCTTGCAGATTAAGACTGGAGAAGATGTCTACCTATGCAATAGGTGTCTAACCTCCTGTTATAATCCATGGGCATCTAGTCAGGAGAGTCAGTTCAGTCTAGAAGGCAACTCACTGCACCCAGAGGTAAACACCGATGTCGAGTCAGATGACTTTACTCTAGACTCAATCATCTCAACTGGATCTCCACCAGCTGCAGTGGGAAGTTAGACACAGGCCTGATTCTGGGGCTTTTCATCTGTGAGCCAAATCCTGCATGCTAAGATCCATATAACACACAGGATAATATGCTGTATTCGGTATATTCTAGCCATGTTTTGGTACACATTTTTAGAGTGCAGGAGAAAATCAGTGAGAAAAGTAATATCTGTTGTTAGCAGTGCAAATTGCGGTAATGCTGCAACACTGGAATTTGTTAGTGCTTATTCAGTAACTACTTACAGTAATGAGTAGTCATCTGTCATGTGAAAGGGATCGTGAGTCTTCCTAACCCTGACCTATGAGATCATCGTAAATTACTGATGTTGCTTACATTTACAGCAATTGGGCTTTATCCTGTGAAAAGAACAGGGAGTTGGGGGAGGAAAATAAAGTAATAAGAACAGAATGGGAAGCATGAGCTGGCAACACTGTTAAAGTTTGTTTCCCTTATAACTTGATTTCCTTCTAAAACTTCTTATCACATACATGAGAGGGAGGTTTGGATACTGGTATGAGGGATCACAAAATGGGGAACGATCTGTGGTGCATATGTAGTTTCATCTGATGAAGATTTTTCGGGAAAATAGAAAGATTTACTATTTTACAAATATTCACAACCATTAAGGTTTTTCTCTTGCATAGGTAGAGAAAAAGACAGAGAATTTGTGAGAATCCAGCTGAAATAAGCAAGCACTAAAGTAAGAAAGAAGAGTAGCTCTGCAGGCAGCAGAATTACAAAGCCTATCTGGTTCAGACTTAGGCTTTGTTTTGGTATATTTTCAAAACACCTCTTGCCCTTCTAAGCTGTCCTTTTTCTATACCATGGTTGCAGACAGTTCTTCCTTGGAGGCACCACTTTACATTTCCTCTTTATCTGTCACTGATTCTTAGCTGTAAAGACTTAAATATCATTTAAGTACAAAGCTGCAGCTCTATCACAAAACCTGCTCTTCAAAGGCCTTGGTTGCTAACAGAATATCTGAACTTTGCCTCCCTTTTAGGTGCCCCAGCTGCATACACTCAGAGGTTGCAAGACAGATTCTCCTGGCTGAAGCTGGTGTAGACTGGCAATATCAACTTTCTTTGTCCCTGACCAAACCTCATGTCAATTTATATCAAGTGCAAGAAGGAGCAAGAGCTCACAGTCATGGTATTTCATGAAATGTCATGAAATGGCAAGAGTGTTAGAGTAACTCTGTCGTTAATGTGTCACCACTCAAGCTGCAGATTTGGGAGAGGCCGTCTGCACACTGACCCCAGAGTTCAGGGTCACTCTAACCACCAAACTTTTTAGTTCAGCCTAGGGGCAGCAAGTTAGGGGCACTTGTTATAAATCTAACCTTTCTATTCACTTCCAGGTCTTCAACAGGGCATTTGGTACCTTCTGATCCCTCTTTGATACCCATGCAAGATCCTCAGCATCCCACAGCTGGCAGGTTGACAACTTCAGTGTAAAGTTGTTTCTTTAAAAATTGCTGTCCCAAACATCTGTTTATCCCAAGAGGCCTGGGAGTGTAAAAAAATAGTGGGCAAGACTTGGAGTTATGTCAGGCTCTTCTGGGAGTATGGTGTGATATTACTGGCAGTGTCAGGTGTAAAAAGAAAAAAGGAGTGCTGTGATTTTGCCTTTTCGTGTTTTGCAGGTTTAAGGACCAGTCCTGTCCCCATATGCTTTCTAGAGCTATTCCCTGGTGCTCTCCAGGACACCCAGGTTCTTCATCCTCCTGAGCTGACACAGACCCTGTTTATCATGCCTGGTATCACCTTTACAGTGTGAAATGAACACAGCTTTTACAAGCCTGGCTTTGTTAGGCAAAATTGCTAGCTCTTACATATGACTTAATTGCAGTCCACTGATCTGGGGTTTGCTGCTAGCATAAAGCTGTCCCGTGCTCCTGGGCCATACTATGTCTCACTCTAGAAGTAAAGGTGCCTGGGACCCTTTTAGACGGGGATGCAAGGTAAACCTGGAGGGAGCTTCCCTGGCTGTGTGTACCTACACAAAGAGTCTCTGATAAGGTACTCATCCTGCAATGGTAGCCAGGTGCACACAACACCTCCAGCGCCAGTAACATAGCCTAGCCGATGTGGATCCACTAGCAGCCTTATGTCCTGTATGCACTAGTCAATACCAGGTACGCAGGACAAAACTCATCTTTGGCTTTCAAAATGCACCATTTTTTAGCTTGTGAGGAACTTGGCTATTAACCTGAGCCATGCAAATCAGGAGAGGACGTCTGCTTTCCTGGCTCTCTCCTTGCAGAGCTGGGCCACGTCAGCTGTGTCCGGCAGAAGCTGCAGTGCTGTTCTTCCCAGGAGTGGCGGTCCATGAGCTCCACCTAAAGGCTCAGCCCCAACCCCAGCTCTCTCCCAAGAAGGAAGGAGGAATCTGCAGGGATTTCATCATGCCTGAACCTCATGCTGTGCTCCACCTCCAGGGAAAAGCATAGGTTACTCAGCAAAATGCAGGCGCAGTGAGTAATGGCCTTTGCCTCCATTGCAGTCAGGTGTGCTGCTGACCTAGCACCATTTTGTATTTATCACCTTTTATTTTATTGCATTTGAGGTCATTCATGCAGTTATTTTGTCTGGTAGCAATAGCACTATGGAGGTTTAAACACATAAAAATATATTTATTAATATATAAAAGTAGATTTGAGTGTATCTCTGTTTCTCTTTTATATATCATTGAAAGACTAATATAAATCATTTCCTACAAAGCTGTGGTTATCAAGGCTAGAAACTACAGCTTTTCCCATCCTCATGTAAACAGTCTCACCCTCCCTGTCTGTGTGCCCCTGTGCATGGATGTGTGCACAGACACCTACACATACACCTGTATCTATCATTACAGTCTAATGCAAATAACCACAAAGTAGTCATTAGTAAGTTTCCAACACCAGGTCACAAAATAGATAGCCCCAATGTCCCTGACACTATGGTGGCTGAAGATGAAAAGCCAGAATTTGCACATCATTCAATCTTTGAAACAAGATGCAAAAGAGGAAAGACTTCACTATAGAGGAGAGTGATGCACATATTTGCCCCCTGAGGCTGTTTCCAAATTGGAGAGTACAGAGGAAGAGAGGTGGACTACCAGATCCTCATTGCTCGAGGCCTTAAAGGCAGCAGCAAATGTAAACAAAGAAATAACATGGGAGAAATTAGGAAGCTCAGGGATGGATTCTCCCAGTGTAGGGACTCTCTTGCATTTCAAAGGGAATGAAATATGTTAGGCAGTAGTAACTCTAGTCCCTGAAGTGGTAATATTTGAACACATATAACTCTCAGAAAATTAGAATCGGTTTTAAGTCTGCACAGTCTTGCTGCAAGAGGTCACAGGTTTCTTCTTCCAGCACCCCATTCCCAGTTACTGGGAGTGTTTGGACAAGCTCTGTATGTGACAATGTGGAGATGTGTCTGACATTAGCAGTGGGGTCCCAGCAGCATGATTGTGTCCACATGTTAGAGGTGCAGGGTAGGTAAGGAGGAGCAGAGCGGGCAAAAGGGATGGAGAAAACTTAAATGACTTTTCCTCCATTAAGGCCAGCTGACTTGTGAACATCTGATGCTGAGGGCTGCCAATATCCTGAGCAGGTGCATCACAGACCTGGATCCTTCCCCTTCTCTTCCCTTCTTGCCTCCCCCATCACCCTCGGGTTGGAGGCTTTGCGGTGCTGGCCAGGCTTTGTTCTCAATGAAGTTACCAATTGCTCTCCTTCAGTGTGAATGGAAGTGGAGTTAAGTCAATACTGAGCACCTTTGAAAAATACCAGTCAGGCTTAATGTAGTGTTTATTCAATTAAGTATTAATTATGGGACCTCTTTAGCTAAAGAAAATCCCTTACTGTCATTTCCTCGAAGTGTAGAATATGGTGTCTTAGTTCCCCCAAGCATCCTCTGCTGCATTTCATCTTCCGATGTATTTTTTCCCACAGTTACAGTCTGTAGAGAAGAACTACATTTTTAAATATAATTCCAGTGTTGAGGAATGGCACAATTTCTAAACACCGTACAAAAATTTTGTTAAAGTGCCAATAATTTCTTTGTCAATACTCTAAAGGGAACAAAACAAGAGTTGGAAAGATCTGCAATTTAAAAAATAAGAGACCCATAGAAGCCACAGATGAAAAGAGTAAATGTAGACACACAGCTTCGTATGGGATGACTGTGATCCCTTTTATACAAAGAGCGACAGAACTTTATGTCTGGAATATTTATTTGGCTCCAGCAAGTGACCCCTGGTATGACCACAGGGAGCTGTATTTGAGCAGTCAGCTGAAGGACGTAGGTAGGTTTGGATGCCTACTGTGATGGCTCACTTCAGGAGAATGAGTGATTCAGGCCACCTGCTTGCTAAATTTTGTCCATCTTGCAAATGATGGTGAAACATAGCTGCTTTCCAAAAGCAGTGGAAAGGGTCTAAGAGGTCTTTGCTCCTCTCCAGCTACAAGGCTTTCAGGGAGTAGTAGAAGGCTGTGAGGCTGAAGAGACGCATCTGTGAAATAAAGCCTTGTTTTGTCCATATATGTACATATACATATATATGGGAATATAACAATACAGTTATTACTTCTAATAGTACCCAACTGCTCCTTAATAAAGCTGTGGGGGTGATTGTCCTACTGAATATTTGACTTTTGTTTTCAAAAAGCGAAGCAGTCAATAAGCACATCATTTCAATACTTGAAATACTTTCAACGTATTTTCGATACTCTTTGTGTGAATTCTGCTAATCTAATTTCTAATACACAGGCATCTACCTGGGACTTTTTTGGCCTCAGAGTTTCAGACAGACGCCTCTTTGGTCAGCACAGGTTATCTCTGCCTTTCCTACAGGGACTACCTGGGAACTGGCATCTGCATGAAGTCATTTGGCATACAGAAGACTCAAGTCCAAAGAGGCACTTAATTTTTCTGCCAATGTTGAGACCATGCTTAGCTCACCCAGACTGCACTGCATTTAGGGACAACAGCTTTGGCGATTTTACCACCTCGCTTTTACACAGCTCCCGTGGGAAAACATGCTCACCCAAGACAGTGGAGGTTGATTCCAGACCTTCCTCCACTTCAGCAAAGGGCTTGACCCCTGTCTGTTACAGAGCTGGGGACTGATACTTTCAGGGGAGAGGACCTTCCACTTCTCCTTCCAAGAATCAATCATTGTGGAGGCAGAACCAGACCCAACAAGACAAAGTCTCTAGTGCTTAGGGTAAGAAGCTGGGGGAGATAAACCCTGGCACATCACTCACTGCTGCTCCCCGGCTTAATCCTCTTTCTTATACAGTGGTTTTCTGCACTACACAACATCAGTGCTAACCTCCATTAGTTTTTGTGTCTGAAAAGCCCCTAAAGAATGGAAAATTATGAAGTCCTGAGATCCATGTAGAGCTTCGAATAGCAGTTGTGTGCATCTGAATGAATACAGCTCTAACTCAGGATTTGCTCTTTAATTCTTCCTAGAAAAAAAAATCAGATTAATATACGTAGATTACTTGGGAATGTGATGAGCTCTTTTTAATATTTCATTTTCATGGGATGTACTGTTGGTCAGCATCTAAAGGAAGTATTAATTCTGACTCAGACAACTGATAGATGTCCTTTTGTCTTTTCATACATGATTTTGGTTCCTAAACTTCCAAAAGACTTATTACGAATAAAAAATAAAAAGCAAACCAAAACATTTTTAAATATGCATTCTTGGTGCAGGCCAAACAAGATTACTTATTTTCATTAGTGAACTCTGATCTTTTGTACCTTAATGTTCATAAAGCATCTTCTTCCTATCATAAAGGCACCAAGAACCATTTTCAGTGCATTAGCCTGCTTACTAACATAGTTTGCAGACTAGCAATTACCTGTCCTCTCTCTTTTGAACCATAAACAAAGATTGCTTGCAAAATAAAAAGGATAGACTATTTGGATTTCCAGCCAGCTTATTTGTACATGTGCAGCACAGCAAACTTACTGGGCTGCTACTTCCCAATACAGGCTGCTGCACTTTTCTAAGATTCCTAGTTAGCTATAATGCAATCTATCTTAAAAGGCTGTCAGTCACTTTTACCCTGGATAGAATCTTTTTCCACACTTTTTCCACACTTTTTCCACTTTTTCTTTTTCCACAGCCCTTGTATTTTAAATAACTGAGCATCAATGAAAGACAGCCTCCTACCCACCCCCGCTTGCACTGACCTTTTTAATGGCATTTGGATTTTTCAAAAATACTTACAGCCAAGCCAGAGGAAAAATTCTTTGCTAAGCAGAATTCTGTTTCCTATAGGGTTTGATCCTGTTTCAGACAAATTCAGGAAGAAGCCACTGTCTTTAAACATGTAGGACTAGGCACTGAAAACCCGCTCACCCACAGAAAGGAGCTCAGGGGCATCTCTTTTCCCGTACCAGGACCTAAGAACTGGGGTTAGAGACACAGAGCAGCAGAGCATCAGTCTATTATTTCTGATAGGCACAAAATGCATTGGCATTACAAGGCTTCTCTTACAAGCAAAGGGTACCAGCAAAGGTGTAGTGTTTCCCTGTGGTCTCCATGAGTGCAATCCCTCCAGCTGAAAGGTAACACCACCACTGCTGGGATGGGTGGCTTTCAAAAGTAAGCCAAGCTGGTCTGAGAAGCTTAATCAAAGGAAAAGGGGGTATAGGGTGGTGACAGTCAGAAGTCTGTATCACATCTCATCTGGAGCAAACCACAGGACGGTCACAGCTGAACCAGACTTACTGTGAGGGAAGACAGTGCTTGAAGGGTGAGGTGCAGTGAGGGGAAAAAGGAGACAGCCATCTCATTCAAGTCCCAGTGAGAGGATGCTTTAGCAAAGAAAAAGACCCACACATTAGCTGGACAACACGACATTGTTGTTTAATTTAAGATGAACTTATATGGTAGTCTGACTTGAAAAACAGAACCTAAGTATCCAGAGTAGTGACAGGCTAAGAAATCAGGAAGTCATTTCACCTCCACGCACCGTTTAGACTTTCTTACCATGAGCCTTATCCTGTAGTTTTTACTTGAAGCCTCATTTTCTTTTGCTTCAATACTCCTCCTGAATTTTAACATGGGCAGCACTTGTGTGCTTCATTCAGCACTGAGATGCCTAAAATACTGATAAAAAGTAACAAAATATGGATTTATAGCCAACTTTGGGGTATTTGGTTTTGACGAATAGCTCCTCCTTTTCTTAAATGTTAATAATGAAGGTAGCGTGACATAGCCAAAAGGAGAATTTGAAAGTTTGATTCATTGTTTAATATCCAGTTCTAGCTATTCACAAGTATGTTTTGTCTTGTCATTCATAAGTTCTGTTATATTCCTTCTATGCATTTATTCGTCTCAACAGTTAAATTAGACAATGTTGAATTCACCGCAACGTTTATGCCTAGCAACAGCCTTTGCAGTCACAAGGCGATGATTTCATTAGAGGAACCGAGCAAAGTGGAAGGAATGTGGGGTGTGAGAGGGGGAAGAAAAAGCTTTTGTTGAAAAGTTATCTTCTGTGAGACTGATTTGAGCAATTATAGCTCTGGCACTGTGGTAGTGAGGGGATATAGGAATAAATACTAACCAAGGTCTTCTCTCACTATAAATATTATCTTTTTTTCTAAATCAGTTCAGGCATGATCTCTGCTCAGACCCCTCCTGTCTCCTTACCAGAAGACTATGATAGGGGCCATGCTGCTCTGCCACGTCCCGTCCAGCCAGCAGAGCCACTTGCATCTGTGCAGGAGTGCTGCAAATCATCACCTGAATTTTGTGTCACAGCCCCCTGGCATGCCATTTTGCACCAGCAAAGGAGACCAGTGGCAGCATGACCCAGGGGGTGTGTGTGTGTGTGTGATGCTGGATATAGCAGTTACCCTTCAAACATTTCCCATTCCTTAGATAACTGCATAGCATTGTTTGCGTGCGGCGGTCTCTATACCCACGCTTAGAGGTCACGCATATTTTGCTGTATAGTTATTCGGTTATCAAAGGTATTGCTGATGTTTGGGATAAGGATTGGAATTTTCTATATATAATTAACAGTAGGGGGTGGTGCTTTTTTGGATAATGGGATTTTTAGATGCTGGAGGGTGAAAGAGAGTGGAAAAGGGAAGCACATATGATCTTTCATGTAAAGTAGTCTGGTGATAATGCCCGGCTCGCACTCCCTTTGCTCGCCCTTTGATGTTCAGATCACACATCAGATGTGAAAAGAATGACTGACAGTGCTGAAACAACTTGTGGTGTCTAATAAGCGCACTGGGGCTCATCACTCCCAGTGTTGGCATTTGAACTTGAGCCCCTCAGCTTCTAACAGTTTGATTCACCCTTTTGTTTGCCCACAGCTCTGTGTTGTTGAAGACTGGCTATCTCCAGGTCATCTCCAGAAGACAGAGGCAATCCTTCCATGTATCACAGACCTCTCTTAACTAGTGTCTGTGAGTGTACCTGTCTCCCAACACTTTCCACTACTGACTGCCATCCTGTTCCAGGATTTGGTGTGCAAGAGCAGTGCCTGTCACCTGCCTGCCTTCACATCTGTCCTGGTTTCAGCTGGGATAGAGTTAATTTTCTTCCTAGTAGCTAGTATAGTGCTGTGTTTTAGATTTAGTATGAAAATAACTTTTCAGCTTCTCGTGCCCTGCCAGCAAGCAGCTGGGAGGGGGCACAGCCAGGACTGCTGACCCAAACTGGCCAAAGGGATATTCCATACCATGTGACATCATGCTCAGTATATAAACTGGGGGGGGTTAGCCAGCAGGGCAGCAATCGCTGCTCAGGTACTGGCTGGGCATCTGTCGGCAGGTGGTGAGCAGTTCCATTGTGCATCCTATATATATATATGCCATGAGGAGGCAGTGGCAAAGGAATTTGGTTTTGCCTGAGCAGCCACAGTAACTCCTGTGTAGACCACAGGACAACTGCCCTCCCTGGCAGACCTTCGGGATCCCCTGCAGTGTCAGTGTGCATCCTCGAGCTGCTGTGTATGGCATTTGCTGCAGGAAGACTGGATGACACTGAATAGATGGACCAAACACTGGGCTTGGATAGAGCTTCCCCTCCTTACCATGGGGCCCTGCCAGACATGGCTGTGTAGGGGAGTCGCTCCAGCCCGTCCCAAAGAATAACTGTGGGACTATGCATGTGGGTGCTACTGCGGGGTAGAAAGTGCACTGACTCTGACTCTGAATCCTCTTGATGACTTCTGTCAAAGAAATAGCTTAGCCAGGTTTATGTGAACATCACAGACACATTGCTGACTGACTGGATATACTGCCATTTAAGGAGATAAGCTATACATTATATTGTTGCCTTGCAGTCACAAGTAACTGTGTCTACACCTTCCTAAAACCTCATGTTAAGGGAGGAGGGACAGAGTTTCTCTGCAAATACCATTCCAAAGCTTGGGATCCTTTGTTATTTTGAGGTCCTTTCATCCATCAATCGCTGCAATTCATTCAGCTCCTCAAGGCATTTCTTTCTGCAATGGTCCTACAGTGGTAAGCATCTCCTGGCCTTACTTGCTTCTTACTGAGAAGCACTGGCTACCCTGCTCTGCAGGACCCTGCAGTTCTGATGCCCTGGCTGTCCCACAGCTTCACCTATGGGTGAGGTTTGGACTTCTGCTAACCCGGCCACAGCCTTCTACATCCCTCTGTGTGCACAAAGGACACATGGGCTTATGGATCAACCAAGAGCTGTGCCATTCCCCGAGCAGCTGTCAAGCTGGATGATGAGTCAACCAGGGTCCCAGGTAACAGATCAGTAGGTAAATCAAAACACAGCCTTTGTGCTCCAGTGGATAATATTGGGACTCAAACTCTGCCTTGAGCTTCCTATGGACATGTCAGTGTGATTCACTTGTGTTTGGGATTGCCTCCCTTTAAAAGGCAAAATGATGCTCCATGTCCTAAGAGCTACAGATGAAAACAAGTCCTAAGTTTGGTCATTATTTTGGTGGCTCTGGCTCTGTATATCGACAGGTCTACGCAAATTAAGAAAATACTCCATTTAGTATGTGTTATTTTAATCTTTGATTAGTTTTTAGTGTCACTTTTGTGACAGATGTGATGTGTCACATTTCCAGGCTTTTAGAGGCAAATAATGAGTCTCGTGACCTTTCACTTCTCAGGAGTTGCTCAGCCACTGAACTCTGACGCTGCATGCTGCAAATAATAATTTCAGCTGGCTAGGACTGGGTAATCCCAGCGTGACATTTCATATCACTTTTCAATTATTTATTTGTAATATCTGCTAAACCACAGTTAAAGTTATCCAGCGCTTGGCTGCTAGATCAGTGACAGATAACCCTTTCCAACAACGCAGTTTGTTTTGAAGGCCAATATAACTAGGAGACTGAGAATAAATTGATAGGTTAAGAGGTTGTACATGGGAACTAATGCCCATCGTCTGTCCAAACGCCAACTTCCAGAGAGCAGTGCTGTCATCCAGCTGACCTTCCTCTCTTTTCCCCTGCTGCCCTTGGCCTAAAGTAAAAGCGCCTCTCTGTAGTCAGAGCTGAGCCTGAAAAAGAAGAAACTCACAAAAAAAAAAATCCTTTCAGAAAAAAAGAAAGGCTTCTTAAAAACAAGTCTCCATGCTTTCGCCTTTGTCACAGCCCACACTTCGGTACCAGCACCATCCAGGGCCCCAGGATATTTTACGCCTTAGCTCTCAGATCCAATCCAGCCTGGTTAGTCCTGTCCTCGCTGCAATCGTACGCCAGGAGCATCGGCCTCACCTCAGGTAATTTCTTGGGAGCCTTCCCCCACAGCAACATCCCAGTCCCACCTCTGTTGTGGCAGGTATGTCCCTAGGAGTTGCATTCCTCACAGTGGCAGGAGAGGATGTAGCGGTAGGTGGCAGTGAGCCGCATGCCCCCCGAGCATCGCAACCGCATGGCTTTCAGCTTGGAGGTCTGGGGACGGCAGCAGTGGCAGGTGGAGCGGAAAGGCTGCTTCAGGACGGTGCTGAAAGACACCATCGGCTCCGAGCGTGACGTCTGGCTGCAGCGCCCTTCGCAGCGAGCCAGCAGCACCATCTGCGAAGGAAGAGAGATGGGTTAGGAAACATGTCCCCATGGCTCCCAGCACACAGCTAACACTGGCAGGCAGGTATGTCCTTCCAGTCTGGCTGGTCTTTCTTCATTTACTACATCTCCCCACCTCAGCCAGGGCACCCAGCCCCACACAGTGTATTGCCCTGAGCTGTGTCTGAGAGAGCGGAGGAGGTAACATGGGCAGAGGAAAAGAGAGCCTCCTCCTGGAGTCCCAGTCCCCGACACCAATAAGGACTACAGGGCCTGGTTTTCTGAAAGCTGACCTCAGTGCTCCAAATGATCACAGCCAGCCCTGCTTTCCAGGCACAGTGACTGCAACTGTGACTTGCTGACCCCAGATTTGTGGCAGCCAAGCCCTTAACTCATCAGCCAGACTGATACTTCAGTTGGATACTTTCCAATGTTTTGAGTGTATACTAGCGATCAGCAGAACTGAATGTCTTAAATGCTTAGATATATAAATATATAAAGTAGAAATGTAAAGAAGATGCTCCGTTTGTTGCTTCTAAAGAAGTAAGTTTCTAGCTTTACAAAGATCACCTTGAATACGTATTTGCAATTATATGTGTGTATATATATAATTGCATCAGTTGTATCTGTATAAAAAGAACTGTACAGCATAAGGCAGTGAAAATGTAAACAAGATTAACTCCTTGCCAAACATGAGGGCTCACTAGTGAGATTTTCCACAAGTAATGCATGCAGGCTCCATGGTTCTTCTCCTCTTGAGTTCACCAACTGAGCTGTGACAAGGGCAAGGTAACTTGCACAACAGGAGGCACTAAGGAAGGAAAGACCACGGAGTGTCACCTACTCCCTTTCCCAACAACCCCTTGTTGAGCAGAGGAATGGATAGAGTCTCCTAAGCTCTATAAAAACCATGGAAAGGATCTTCTAAAGCTCAGGAAAGCATGTGGTTAGAAACAGCTGTTACCACCACTGGATAAGTGTTGGACAAGTTTAAACGAACTCTGACACCTTCATGGGGAATGAAATATTATTTAAGTCCAGATCAGCTATTTCTCATTAACCAATATAAACTTCAAAATCAACTTCCTGTATCATCCCAACAAGGTCAAAATGTGACAGAGGTAAGAAAGTAGGCAGTAAAACAGTCAAAAGTCTACCCTATAACCAAGGAAGAAAATTACATTTTAACCATGCTGCCCATATGTCATGTTTTTTTCCAGACAATCTAAAAGGATAACTACAAATATGACAGCAAATATTTTACAACATTAAACACTTCTGAGCTTCTTTCACTACACATGATCAACTGGCTGCAAAATTCCAAGTCTTGCAAGCAGGTATGTCAAATGTTTAATTTTCTCTTTAGTCAGTCATAAGGAAAGATGAGAGGGAAAGACAGAATATTCCTGGTATAAAGTAGGAAATACCAGCAATGTTGGTGTCCATGGGACAGGCACTGACCATCCATAGTGTACTTTGTACAGTGCTTAAAAATGGCTCTTCCAAGAGTACTTGCAGACTAAATGGTTTGCTTGGAAATGTATTAATATATTAACAAGCACACTTCAGTCAACACAGGCAGATCACAAGGAAGATGTCTTCATGAGCTGATGATCAGGTGTTGGTACCATCTTGGTCCTTGGTTTAATTAAGAGATGCGTTCTTGTGGCTGTCCATTAAATTTACCATCCTTCATGATTTGTAGCACAAGTTTATAGTGCCCTCCCTGTGATGCTGCCTATTCATAAGTGAATTCACTTTAGCTGTTAGTAGCAATATGGTGGGAAGAAAATGTCAGTGTACTGGAAAAATTACAGTGTATCAGCTGTGTCCTTAATACCAGTGTCTTTAGTGCATATGAGAACAGGGAAAGAGACAACTATTACAGTGCTACCAACCCATTAATGACAGATAAAGATCCGCTTTTGTCCCCTGGTAAATAAAACTCACTTCCCATAGTGACAGGCAGGCAGCTGGTGAAGCACTACACAGGTATCTAATCCTGCCTGTATCGCAAAGGAAAGGCAGCAGATTGGGACATTTTAAAAAGTTTGTTTCCTTCCCAGCATCTTGACAGCCCTTGTTAGGTCCCCCACTTTGACCAGTGCACCGGGCTGTGAGCACGCCTTGTCACAGGTTATTTCCATGCATTTGACTGAAGAGGAGGCTGAGGAGCAATCCAATGGCAGCTGGCAACTGCTCAAAGTGGAGCCGCAAAGACAATGGAGCCAAACACTCCTCCGGAGTGGCAATGAGGGACGTGCAATGGCCACAGGTTGCTTTTTGGGAGGTTCCGAGGTCATCCAGAGTCCCTTCCAACCAACATTCCTGTGATTCTGTGATTTCAGCTCAAATGTGACAGCACACATTGCTGTATGGTGGAGGTGACTTCTAATGGTTGATGCTTCTGGAGCTAGAACAGTTAGTCGCTTCTGGTACTGTTACCCTAAGGACTTTTTATGGCATGCATCTGCTCCTGTATCTGCAGGTACTTTCAGAAATGCCGGGAAAAAAACAAACCAAACCCTGAGGAACAGGGTAACGGTGCAACAGTGTAATTATAGGGCAGAATTATCTGATGTGCCAATATCTGTGTCCGAATAAATTTCTTATGGACAGCAAGCTTTCTAAAGCAAAAACAGTCAATAGTTCTTCAATGTGCAACTGCACTTATAATTGCTTAGCAAGCCTTGTCTTTAAAAACATGTTTTATTCTGTGGAGACTCTAATTTTAATCTCAAATTTTGCTGGCTACATAGTTTTTCAAAAGGCTACGGTAAGTATTCATATCATGTAAAATTCCACAGTGTTGGTTTTATGCCCTGTTTTTGAATGACAGTGTGCATTTTCACAAATGGCACAGCAACATGGGCATCAAGTCAAAGTTGCAGGATAAAAAAAAATTCAGATTTCCCATTTTGATAGCTTCTGGGCTAACTTGAAGTCCTCAGCAAAATTTAACCTCCTCCTTCTCCTCCTAAATCCAGAACAGCACCAGTGGATTTTGGCAAGTGTGCAAATAAGCTGGAAATAGCATGTACTTTAAAAGCTTTGCTTTGCCATTTAATCAATCACACCAGCTGCTTATTGCATCGTATACTATAGCACAATAGAGATTATCACCTAAATAATTAGTACTGCTATGATGGCATAGCACAGTAATACAGTGGGTGTATATATAGTAAAAACGTGTGGGTGTTTTATAACCTGATATGCGTGCCTCTTGGCTCACCTCGTCCCCCACACATGGGAGCCTATGCGTGTCACCTTGCGATGCTGGATCCAGAAGCACAGTGCGCTACAACGTGGGAACTGCAGGGGATCTCACCTGTATGAGCAGCTAGGGAAAAATAGGTTTTCTGACTTAAAGTCAGCAGTGTCATAGGTATATGGCTAGCCACAGAAGAGAGCAACCTGAATCTGAGACATTTGACTCTGATCTTTTCTGCCGTACTCTGGAAATTCAGAAGTTGCAAACTGGTTTGATAATAACAGTGTTTGTAGTCCTCTTCAGCAACAAGCTGAGGCCCAAAAGCAGATGGGCTGAGATGCATGAGAAGAGACTTTCACACGGTATTCCTGGCCTGGCTGCGAGCAGGCCTTACTGAAAATCTCCTGAGCTACCTCATGAGCAAGTGTCTTCAAATGTTTGCTAAATCTTTCTTCATCTGGTCCATGTCTCTCTGGGCTGGATTCTTTAGTGCAAGGCTGTCAGTGGTGGCACTCTTCTGGCACACCTGGAGGAAGCACTTGTGTGACAGCCAATACTGTAATTTAGGAGGCTCTGGTTGCTGTGGCAAGGTGATCCAGCACACATGAAAGACCAGTGGGTCTCTGTGACAGAGGTCATGCAGATTCCAATACAGTCAGGAAAAGCAGTACCTCACGAGCTGCCACAAACATTTCCTTGAAGTCATAGGAAAACACTGTTTTTCAGGAACAAATTACCTTCTTCCACCCCTCCTTTGTGTCTCTCTCATATATTCTGTTACTATAATGGACTATGTTTCCGATGGCTTTGGAAACCTGTTTTCAACATCTGCCTGAGGTCACAAGCAAGAGGGATTTTAATGATTGAATTATATTGGGTGGATGTTTCCAAATGTAACAAAACTACTTCCCATGTGGGTGCAATTGGCAGCCTCCACAGAGAAGCACGGTGGACATAATCCTTTTTTAACCAAGATGGACAGCAAATGTAATTCGTCTTGCAATTTCTGAAGCCATTTTTAACTTCTGTAATTTTATGCTGCACTAAAAGGGAAAACATACAGAGTGAAAAAGGATGGCTCGAAGGAACAAATATATCATGCCATAAAAGGGCAAAGTCTCTGCTTGACATCAATTGTCAGCCCAAGCTTCACAACGGAAACTCAGTGGAAACAAGAGGTACCACAATTCCCACAGCTACTCCCACAGAACCTTCCTTTTTTTATTTGTTTATGTTTTATCAAAATATATATAGGAACAGGCATTGCATCTAATTTTCATTAGCACGTCTAATATTGGTCTGTGTTTACATGCTAGATCCAGAACAGAAGCCATTTGTCTAGCAGGATGATTCAGATCCCTGAGACCTTAAAAAAAAAAAAAAAACAGATTGATTTAACAAACAGAAGTTTTCTAGGAAATGTCAAAATTATTTCACTTTGTATGGAAACTGCTTTCATTCTCCACTTCATGAGAAAGTCCATACAACTTGCAGTATTTTTAAAAAACTGTTCTTGAAATGGTTGTGGAATTTGCGAAGCCAAGAGATGTGGTAATATTATCAAACATGATTTCCATTAAAGGCTTGATTTAAAAAAAGTCACTGACATTTTTGCAGTCAGAGTTATAAATGTTTATGTCAACAGCTTTTTTTCTCAAAGCTCGGTTTTGAAATAATGTTGTTTCTATTAGAATGCCTTCCCTGTTCTCATTTCCATCAGTCCCACTCCTAAAGGTCTGATTGCTTTTCTCTGTCACTAGGTATGTTAAGAAGTGGAGTTGTTCTTGGATTTCCTTCCTCCCTTCCTCCCTTCCTCCCTTCCTCCCTTCCTCCCTTCCTTCCTCCCTCCCTCCCTCCCTCCCTTCCTTCCTCCCTCCCTTCCTCCCTCCCTTCCTTCCTCCCTTCCTCCCTTCCTTCCTCCCTTCCTTCCTTCCTTCCTTCCTTCCTTCCTTCCTTCCTTCCTTCCTTCCTTCCTTCCTTCCTTCCTTCCTTCCTTCCTTCCTTCCTTCCTTCCTTCCTTCCTTCCTTCCTTCCTTCCTTCCTTCCTTCCTTCCTTCCTTCCTTCCTTCCTTCCTTCCTTCCTTCCTTCCTTCCTTCCTTCCTTCCTTCCTTCCTTCCTTCCTTCCTTCCTTCCTTCCTTCCTTCCTTCCTTCCTTCCTCCCTTCCTCCCTTCCTCCCTTCCTCCCTTCCTCCCTTCCATCCTCCCTCCCTTCCTCCCTCCCTTCCTCCCTCCCTCCCTTCCTTCCTTCCTTCCTTCCTTCCTCCCTTCCTTCCTTCCTCCCTTCCTTCCTCCCTTCCTTCCTCCCTTCCTTCCTTCCTTCCTTCCTTCCTTCCTTCCTTCCTTCCTTCCTTCCTTCCTTCCTTCCTTCCTTCCTTCCTTCCTTCCTTCCTTCCTTCCTTCCTTCCTTCCTTCCTTCCTTCCTTCCTTCCTTCCTTCCTCCCTCCCTCCCTCCCTCCCTCCCTCCCTCCCTCCCTCCCTTCCTTCCTTCCTTCCTTCCTTCCTTCCTTCCTTCCTTCCTTCCTTCCTTCCTTCCTCCCTTCCTCCCTCCCTTCCTCCCTTCCTCCCTCCCTTCCTTCCTTCCTTCCTTCCTTCCTCCCTTCCTCCCTCCCTTCCTCCCTCCCTTCCTCCCTTCCTCCCTCTCTTCCTCCCTTCCTCCCTCCCTCCCTCCCTTCCTTCCTTCCTTCCTTCCTTCCTTCCTTCCTTCCTTCCTTCCTTCCTTCCTTCCTTCCTTCCTTCCTTCCTTCCTTCCTTCCTTCCTCCCTCCCTTCCTCCCTTCCTTCCTCCCTCCCTTCCTCCCTTCCTCCCTCCCTCCCTCCCTTCCTTCCTTCCTTCCTTCCTTCCTTCCTTCCTTCCTTCCTTCCTTCCTTCCTTCCTTCCTTCCTTCCTTCCTTCCTTCCTTCCTTCCTTCCTTCCTTCCTTCCTTCCTTCCTTCCTTCCTTCCTCCCTTCCTCCCTCCCTCCCTCCCTTCCTCCCTCCCTCCCTTCCTTCCTTCCTTCCTTCCTTCCTTCCTTCCTTCCTTCCTTCCTTCCTTCCTTCCTTCCTTCCTTCCTTCCTTCCTTCCTTCCTTCCTTCCTTCCTTCCTTCCTTCCTTCCTTCCTCCCTCCCTCCCTCCCTCCCTCCCTCCCTCCCTTCCTTCCTTCCTTCCTTCCTTCCTTCCTTCCTTCCTTCCTTCCTTCCTTCCTTCCTTCCTTCCTTCCTTCCTTCCTTCCTCCCTCCCTTCCTTTCTTTCTTCTCTGTCTAGAGTTGGGCCATCTTGTCTAGACTGTGCTCTTCCTAGAAAGGTTGGACTAGCTGATCCCTGAGGTCCCTTCCAACCTGGGATTCTGTGATTCCTTCCTTCGGCTGTGTAGGAAGCAATGCCCTGAGCAGGGAAGAAAAGCACGGCCGGAGGTGAGGCACAGGCTGACCGCAGGGCAGGCAGGAGTGCGTGGAGCTGTGGGTATGGGAGTGCAGGGGTTTCAGCCTCACAGCAAGTGCCTGGCTGGCCCAGCGACAGCAGGGGCTGGCTGTGGTGGTGGCCGCTGGAGAGCTGGCGCTGGTGGGGCCAAGCGGAGGCAAAGCCATGCTGTGGGAACCTGCTGCAGCTGAGGAACAGAGGTGGGTCGGTGACGGCCCACAGGAGAGGAGAGACCATGACATAAGAACCCCTTGTCCTTGGGTCAGAGAAGCCCCATCCTTCACCCTCCAGGACTGAATTGCTTCAAGGGCTGGGCTGGGACCTGTTGCGTTCATTCTCTTCTGTGTGAGGCAGTGTGCCCAGGTCAGTTATACTCTGCATTTCTGACCGCCCTGATGAAGTCACCACTTGTTACTCATTTGCTCTTCTGCGTGTAGAGGAGCAAAGGGGGCTCCTATCCAAACCTGGAGACCAAAGGGTCTCTGGGGACCATGTACCATCTTGCCTATGTTACATACTGCAGCTATTCCAGGACAGGAAGCCGAGCACGAGAGCCAGCTTAGTGAAGCATTGCCCTACTGGACCAACCACTGTGGTAGCTATGGCTTCTCAGGTGTAGCAGGTGCTATGAATTGTCATGGGAGGGGAGGGCTGCTATCACACCCCTTCCAGGACATAAAAACCACCTGCTCCACCTGCACTTTTCACCTTTGCCTTGCACTGGAGTCAACTGCAATAAAGTCAATATTGCACAAACAGATGATATCTGCAGTTCTGTGTGTTAATGCTGGACGTTTCCTAGATAGTAAGAAGGTCTAGCCTAGGCTAGGAGCAAAACAAAAGATCTTTCCTGAATCACAAGTACTGCACAATTTTACTGTTTGAACTCAAGAGCAGTAGGGCAAAAGCCTCTGCTCTCCCATCTGCCTCCCATCGCTCTCTTACCCGACACAGGGCTGGCAAAAGTATTGGTGCTGGTGGTTCTTCCCCTTTGTAAATCCAGGGGTGTGGGTGCATAAGACAAAGCCACTTTCTGCAGGACAGAGGGATGGCCCAAGCAGAGACTGTATATCTGAATGCACACTGGGTTAACTCAGCCGGAACAAATTAGGAAGACGAAAGGGACCAGCAAGGATTTTCCCATTGTTTCTCCCCATTCTTTTTCTCCATGCAATGAAATAAATGACTGTAGGCTACATGCGCAGGCTGCTAAATCATTTTGGCACAAAATATTTGAGGCTTGAAATCTCAAATGAAAGGCAATTTTGTATTTCAGTAATTAACATTAAATAATTAAAATTGTAAAAAGTAATTAAAATTAGTAACACAATAAACGTCCAACTGATACTCTGCATTTAAACAAAGGCCTTGAAACTAAATGGGCAAAAATCTAGCAATGTTTTTCACATGCTTTTTTCATTATTATTTTACAGCTTGATTTTTTATCTCAGTACCTGACCTCGAAAGTTAAAAGTTTACACTCTCCATATTGAAGACTCACTTGAAGGAGGGGGTGACTGAGATGATCTTAACTTCCAAACTAGCCCATCTCCTTGGTGCTGATGGCTGAGACCCCACCGTGCTCCTTTGAATCTTATCATTCACTGCATGTTAGCTTTACCACCATGGTGTGTTTTTCCTTTTGAAAAAGTGAAAAGACACTCAAGAGCCTTTCTCTCCATCCCCAGTTCTGATGTACACACAGAGATCTCTACATCTGTATGTCTCTGCAGCTGGATTTTGGTAGCGAGGAACCTGTGCAGAGAAAAATCACCCCAAATGGCTCATTTTAACAGCACCGTGCTGCAAAGGGGTGAGGGAAGTCCTTACCTTCGAGCTACACTTGTACAGGGGGTGGCTGATGGAGTCGACGTAGTGATGCCTCATACAGCGGGTGGGGTCAGAGTCGATCATGAAAGAACTGTCTGTTTTACTGTCCGACTCTCCCATCATTGCCAGGAGCGAGAGCATGGAAATCGAAGCCGCAAGTACATGATTTCCCATTGTCGAGGAACTTCTCACTGATAACAGCAGAGGGAGGTAGAGCATTAAAAAAAAACCTCCAAATACTAGCAGCCAGTTCCTTTCCAGGATGGTGAAAAGTCTGGTTTAGGTCTCCCAGCTGTCATTCTTCTTCTAGAGTTGGAGTTTGCTGGGACTGTAATCCGTCAAAAAATCTCCTGCGTAGCTGGAATAAAAACAATATAAATCACAGTCCTGACCGAAAAGACCTCTGGAGAAAAACAGACATAAATAATATTAAAGCACACAGAATTTTTGCTAGCCAAAATATACGGTCTGAGTGAGCATCATTTCCACAGAAGGTAGAGTATACAGCATTAGGAAAGACACATCAAGGCCTTGTTACTTAAAGCATTGCTATATCATTTTACGAGGGAGAATCTTTTGAGTTTTAACATCACAAGTGGAGCAATGCCAATCTTTTTCACTTTTTGATGTCCCTAATGGGTTCCCTTCAAAATTGGTGATTAATAACACATCAGCGATTTCTGCAAATTGGAAGGACTGTGTATCCATAAAAAGTGTCAAAGGGGAGCAAAGCTAGGCTGCCTCCGGCATTACAGATGGGAATTTCTGGCCTAGGTAGCACATGGAAGAGCTGGAAGCAGGCTGACCCCTGGCTCTAGGGGCTGTGTGTTGGTCTCCTGCAGCTGCTGTGCTGCAGGGACAAGGGGCACCCCCAGGATGGAGGGAAGCTGAGGGTGCAAGCCCTGGCACGAGCAAAGTGGTCCCCAAGAAGCTTGCTGAGAGCCGACCTGCACTGCGTGGAGGACTAGCTAGGTCTCTGGCTGCCCTGCCCTCCTGAGTACCAAACTCACACGTACACAGATGGGCGTGCTTGACTTGCTTACTCACCAGGCTACACTTGCTCAGTGTCAGTCTCTTTCCTGTCAATTAAGGAGCAGCATCTGAAAAATACATCATATTCCATAATATCCACGTACATCCCAGCTATCAATTGGGAAAAAATATATGCAGGTGGAGTCATGTGGATATCCACCCAGGGACCTGGATTTCTGGCACACGTTGGAGGACAGGCAGTCCCCCAGGAAACAGGCACAGGACAGCCTCTGAAACGCTGCCCAGAGCTCCCTGCCAGCAGGGAAAGGAGGGCATCAACCCAAGCTGCTTCACTGCAGCCCCTTGATCCTTCTCACAAAGACTGTAGTCCTACATGGCTGATATAAATTCACTTGTACTATAAACAGCTATAGCTTGAAAGAGCTGTGAATTATCCATCTAAATACAGCCTGATGAAGTAAAGGATAGTCATATGTAAAGTTAAAAACATGGGGACTTTCTGAAGAAAGTTATGATAAAACAGGTCCGTGGTCATGCAGAAATGCTCCCCCAGAGCCTCTTGCCTATTTAAAGACCTGATGTGTGCCTTTATTGCCTTATACAAGCCTCTTTCAAAACTGTTTTCTCATTTGCTGGCAATACCTAAACTGACTGATACTCATCTCCCAAACAGCCTGAAATTACGAGGCTTCCCCACCAGAGTGCTTGATGATTTGTGTATTGCTCTATAGCTTGCTCAAACACTTTTGGAGAGGAGTGCATAGCAGTGAGAAACACTTCCAGAGTTCATCCAAGTTGGGAGTCGGGACTTGTCGGGCTGAAATGACATACAAAATCTCACGCTGGGAAGAAATGTAATTAGGGATGCTCTGTGTATTGGACATTTTTTAAAGCCTTTTTTGGGTTTCAAACTATTGTTCATGTGCCTAAGTAGGAAAGGAAAAATTATGTGACTGTGGATTTAATAGACAATATATTTTTTTCCTGGACTCTGGCCTACAACCTGGTATATTTTCCTCAAGCAAATGTTTTTCAGTGGATATGGCATTAAAAAAATACTATGTCTTTGCAGTATAAGGAGCTTAAACAACACTAAACACTCCGTATCTCAGATACATTTATTCCCAGTCTCGTTCATGTCAATAAATATCCCTCCAAACATTTTAGCAATATGAGGGAAATCTCTCGGTCATGGGAGCTGGGACAGACTTCTTCCCAGAAGTGAACTGTACTACTCTGGGTCATGCAGATGATGCCCAAGGATTAGCTAACGAGAGGAATGATGCACTTTTTTTTTACATTTAACCTTTTACCTACATTCCTATTCTTCTTTATAAAGAGACTGACCAAAACACGCTGCTTGGCAAGGTCTCTCTCCAACATAGTTAATCAGTATTACACACCCAGTAATTCCCTCTCTGTCCAAATAAATTTACTTGATATTGGACGGTCTCATCTCATGTAATATTACTTCCAGGGATCCCCATTTCCCACTCTCTCTGTCCCACTGTTAATTTTGCCCTTCTATATCTTTCTATGTTTTTGATCAGTATGATTTAATACAGTGAGAAAAATCTGGAGTCCTGGCTCCGTTTTCAAAGGCTTATCTCTCTAGTTTTCCTCAGGAAATAATTGGATGACATAGAGTCTGCTTCATGAAAACATTCTGAGAAAGCTGGAAAAAAACAGGGAAAAATGTGAGAAAAGGAAGATGTCTGTACCTTCTTCAGGATAAGCACAGCACAATATAAAAAGCATTAACACTTTCACAATCTCTTAAAATTGCACTGATACTTCACCGGCAAAGAAGTGTAGCGGGCTTTGGTAACAAAACTTTGAAAGAAGAAAAAAGTACTGTTATCACATATTTCTTAGTAAAAGGAGAGACCACAGACGGTAATGTGACATGCCTTTTGTGAAAAAACTGTGTACAGCTGTTGATAGACATAGTGGCAAAACAAGCGTGTAGGTATTGGAAGCAGGACTGCAGGTAACGGCTGCTATTGGCACATACCAGTATCTCCTGACATACCTATGCAAAGTGTACACATACATTTTTCAAGTACATATGCCATACATAATCAAGACATATGCGAAAAAAGTCTCACAGGGACATTTAAACATATACAAGTTAGTGTGCAGGTTTTTCATTATGTAAAAAAACCCTAAATATTTTCACTCAGCTACATCACCGTGACGAAGTATGTTGACATGACATTTTCCATTTCCAGCTGATACTGTGCAATGGCATTTCACTTTAAATTAGCATTCTTTTTTTTTAGAAAAAATAGGTTGTATTCCTTTTGAAATGCTGTCTGAAATTATAAAATCCTAGACAATGCATGATATCAGGAGTGACGTATGTAGCTTCCAGTCTATCCTTCTGTCCAAAACCAGAAGCAAGTACACCTGTAATCATTAATCATTATAGCAGTACTTATGATGACATTTTGTTTCATTTGGAAAATACACTTTTTTATCAAAATCAACAGTTTTGAGTAGAGGTTTTTTTCTTTTATTTAAGCTGGGTTTTCCTCAGTTTGTTTTCATGTGAAAAACTGTGGTAAACAGCTCATCTGCCAAGCTAACAAAAAGGAAGCTAAAATGCTTCCCCTTTACAACATCCTGCAAAGAAAAGGATGCAAAGGTGACTTCATATTCCTAGGCTGAAAATTTGCCACAAAAATATTTAAATATTTGGCCTAACAGTGGATTACTACCCATTTTTTCAGAATTCACTGATATGGCAATTAGATGTTGTTGGTTAATAGGCTTATAGTGCCCTTTCCATATAACTAGTTTTCAGGAATTCATAGAGACATAACATGCTAAAAGCTGGTACAGCTGTTACATAAAAACTGCAGGGAAAAGCAGAAGACGTCCCAAAGAAAGGCCATATGAACATATGATCCAAGAGTGTAATTGCACATGGACGTAGGGGCAGAGTTAGGGTTATTTTTCCAACTTTATGTTGTTATTAACTGCTTTTTGAGTGTTGAAATAAAGATTTCTTATCATAGTCTTAATATCGTTTAGAGAGTGGTGACGGTTAAGATTTTGTTTTGCTTTAAGGACAGAAGAAAATTCCATCATCTGGAATTATTTAGCCAGTCACTTTGTGAGAACCTAATCAGAAATTCCCTTTTTGCTATGTATCTTGGAAAAAATAAAGAGCTGAGCAATTCTCCAAAGGTCTATTGGATCTGCACAGCTTTTACCCTGGAAGGTAGGAACAGAGCAATGGAAAAGCTCATTTATGGTGTACTTCTGCTTAGCTGTTCCCCACTCCTGAGCCCCCTGAATTAGGCATTCACGTATGATCAGCTTGGCCTTCGTCTGCTGTGCATTTTCCATGTTTGAGACTCCTCCTTGATGATGGGGGTACAATTCGAGTCACTCAATGCCTTTTCTGTTTTGGAGGCTGCCAAAAGCCTGTTGGAGCCACAGTGTGTATATATAACTAAGCCTGGCCTTGCATGCTGTGCATATTTAGTAAACACAATTACTTGGATCCTACCATGTGGTTCCCTCCTTCTGAATTTGTTATGTAAACAGAAGAGTTACACCACTACTCAGTTTCTCCAAACTCCAGCCCTAAAAAAGTGTCACTAACCATACACGTGTATATATATGTGTGTATATGTAGTTTGCCGCTGCTCTTCTGACAAGAACACCACCAAGATCTTTATGAGACCAAAATGGATTTCTCAAGAACTTTATCTACCCTGGAAAAGTTTAGGCCAGAAAGAGAAGGATTTGGAGATTTTGCACTCCAAGATCTGGACTGGAGTGGAAACAACTGTGTTGGTCAAACTACACCATTGGGTTACAACAGACTTTGTTCTGCAGGGCTAACTCCCCACTGCCAGGCCCACAAAAGGGACTGGGGACTAGAAGTGGGGGAGGAACAATCTGTGCTGGAGGTGACCTCCAGTCCCCCAGTCCCAGGCATGGGGTAGCACTGTGGTGTCCCCGCTGCTGCTGCTGCATGGCCACAGTGTTAGCACGGCCCATGGCAACCCATCACCAGGATTTCTAAGTAATGGATCTGTGCTTTCAGGGAACTCGGGGAACCATTGTTTCTGCTCCTGCAGTGAGTTGCCAAGGCCCCAGTTAGGCAATCAGCTGAGGGGGCCCTGGGGCCCCACGCTCTACCACAGCTCCCAGTTGACAGCAGCAGTGGGTCTGCCCTTACACCAGGGCTACCCTTGTGAAGGTGTACCCTCTCCCAAAGCCATGAGTTGTTCTGCATGTCCACAGCTCAAGTCTTGCTCTAAAGCCACATCTCTGATGGGACATTAAAGGCCCCTGCAGTGCTGTGGCCATGTGGCATGGCATGGCCTGCTCCCAGACTTCCTCCAGCCTCCATGGCACTCACAGGGCTTCCAGCCCACCAACTACCCACACCATGCCCAGGAACCACTGTGTGCTCTGGAACAAAATCATACAAGTGACTGAACAATTTAAGAGAACAGTTTATCTAGTAGGATTGATGACAGAAGATGCTGTCCCTGATCTCACTTCCTGTTGAAACAACTCCTTGGAGGCTTTATCAACTCCAGTGTATGTTTTAGCTCGGTAAATAAATGCAGTCATCCTCTCATCTAGGTATTTTACTGGAGCCATTCCTGTTCCAGCAGTGAAGTAGCTGGCCTCCTACATATGCTTTCAAAATCCTTGCTACGCTTTGCAGCCGTCTTTCAAAACACCTGACAAAGTCACCGAGCGGGCATGTGGCAGCCGGGAAGCAACAGGTGAACACAGGGAACTCCAGTTGTTTGTGAAATGCCTCCATGCAGCGTGTGAACAGGTTTCTTCCCCTCCTGAGACAGGGCAAATACCAAACTAAATATTTTTGAGTGAGATCCTTACAGGTCTAAATAAGTGAAATGATTCCCCGAGGCCTCCTTGTGCTAAATGAGTGTTTGCTCCACTGACATCCAGCTGTGCTGAAGCTTGTCGCCTTTGACACCAAGGGGAGTGTTCTCACCCGTTGTCTGGGAGCTCCATCCACCCGTTACACTGCAGGTTGTGGGGCAGCATGCATGTTTGAGGAGGGTACACGAATAACACACACTCCTGGCCAGAGCTGGTGGCAGCTGGTGGGCAAGAGGAGAGGGGAGGGAAAACAGCAGTAGAAGGGAAAATAGGCTTAAAGGAGAGGACCTAAGCCTCTTCATCTGGGTGTCCACAGGAGGGAAGTACATCTTCTGGTCCTTCTGAGGCCGCACAGTCCTACTGCCTGCCAGCCAGCAACTGCAGAGCACTGTCCCGTAGAAACCGAGAAGATAAAACAAACGCTACCTCTGAGCAGTCAGAAATGTCAAACACGCTGATGGTAGTTGAGAGAAACTCCTGCACATTGTTTTCTGCTGTGAGGCTTTGCTAAGTCTTTTAGTGTTTCAGGAGATTAATACCTGTGACTGTAAGCAGACTGAAAAAATAGGAAGACCATGGTATTTGAAGCATAAGAAAAAACATAGTAATTGCAGCAAATATAATGGAAGAGTGCACTGCTGCAAGCACCCCTGGGAGCATCAGCACGCATGGGATGAGCACACATGGGACTGGCTCCCCAGCCTTCAGTGGGGTGGCTCGTGTAAGGCCCCCTAAGTGTTCATGCGGCGGGGACCCGGTGCATGAGGTGGAAAAATTAATCTGAACAGCACTTGAGCTGGCTGAGCTTCCCTCTCATTTTGAAGTTTCCAAGAATATTTCCAGTCCTTCAGGTAGCTGGGAGAGGGGGAGCTAGCAGTGCCTTCCTGCTAGGTGGTTGAAATAACAAACTCTAGTGGGTACGGCAAGCTGGCGCCCTGCCAGCAGACAGGCACCGGCCAACATGGAGAAAAGGTTTTTAACACACTCGCAAAGAATAACTACTGGTGGACAAAAGAGCACTTGTATTTTTATTCTTTCCTTTTCCTGCTTCCAGGAAACTTTAAATAGATTGATTACGGGCATGTATGGGATCTCTCTCTAATGAGCTAGTAGAGCCATTTAATGGCGAGATGATGCCAGCCTTGGATTTTTCCTTTATTCTTGTGTCTCGATGAATATCAGAGTAGTCATGGTCTTGAGTCTGGGGCAGGAATTGAGAGGAATACAGCTTCCCACTTGCTCATCCAGATGGTGCTGGGTGGGATCACTCCTCAGTGAAGTGCCAGACACAGAGCCAAGCTGTCTAAGGCTGCCCATCCCTCTCAGGAGGCAAACCAGCAAGAGTGGCTGCTGGCTAAAGTGCAAATATTCCCAGCCAAGCATTAGCTATAGGATTTGCTTCAGTAATTACCTCTACTTTAGTCTTATGACCCAACATGAGGAAAAATGACTCTTGGCCAAATGACAAGTTGCTGAGAGGTCTAGGGCATTTGGGCACATGTCCTTTACCTGTTGGTGTTACCAGTAGGTGGGCAGTTTTCGTTCTGTCTTTTATTGTGTTGCATGCCTGATGATTAGAGTTTGTTTTAACGTATTTCCTAGAGAACTCAAAGGACTGTAGTTATTGACTGATGCAGGAGTAGGAATAGGTTTCCCATTCTTTAATACTAAGCAAAGAAATCCCTGCCATCAGGACCAGCAGAGAGTGCTATGTGTGCTGGAGATAGCACATGATTGAAAGGGATGTTCCCTCTTTTCTGACCCTAGGGGAAAAATCCTCTCTTCTTTTCTTCTTCAAAATTCAGACCACCGTCCATATACCTTGGCTTCTGATAATTAGGGAACCTAAATATTTGACTCATGGTAACAATTTTATATCTTCTAACAAGGGGAACAGTGTTCCCCTAGGTCCCACTCTCTTTGAGCCGTGCTGCTATGAGAGTAATGCGATTGTCACTGCCATGGTATGCTTAACCTTTGCCAAACCAGAGCTGAGGCATTAATTCAGATCCTCAACTCACATGTCTTAAAGGGCAACATAACCTGTGCTGTCTCCGCAGTGCCGGACCAACACAGTTTGCAGCTCGGTAATAATACGCACGTAAATGTGACAAGTGTAAGCTGTAACAATGATTGATGCAAATAGAAAAATAACAAAGAGAAGCTGAAAAACAGTGGTATGGTGGAATTCCTAGGACCGGTGTCTCCATGGCACCAGCAGCCCAATACCCTGACACCAGAAGAAAGGCTACAGTCGTCTGTGGTAGAAAGGATCTCCGTGCCATGCAATGAAATTCCAGCAAACAGGACAAGGACTGACGGTGTCTGGAAGTGGTAGTGCCACTGCTACCCGGATAATAGTCTGAATTAGATTATGTGAAAAAAGAAGGAATATATAGACGGCCAGCTGCTCAAAGGCTTACTACAACCTTGCTTTTATTGTTCTGCTAAGTTAGAGGTGGGGCATCAGAGGGATTCCTAACATACCACTACTGAGAAATTTTAATATGTTCCACACTGACACATATAAAAAGGAAATAACAGCTGATCATAGTCAGCGGAGACTGCAGCACCTCTTCGTATGCATGCAAAGAAGTGTGGGCAAAGTGGGGTGCGCTTGGCCAGGAAGACTCAGGCACCCGAGCTAACCTGACACCAGCTGAACCTTTCTCCTGCCACTGAGCTGAGTTTCAGCAGAAGAGCTGTTGAGCAGGAAGCAAGACAGCAGGAAAAAAGGTGATCTGGGCATGGCTACTCACCCCATCCCGAGACACCAGGACATGGAGAAGGGCAGGGGAGCTGAGAGGCTGCACATTTAACACTGATGAAAAGAAACACATGTTTACACAACCGACAACGATCCGGTGGAACAAGATATCACAGAGGGCAAAAGTTTAGCTGGGCTCTGCAAAAGGGCTTTTTATGTATGGGAGGGTTGCAGTTGTAAGTGTTTTACTTTAAAAGAGTTTTTGGAAGGGTTATAAACTCTCAGAACTCCGAGAGTTCAGTTGATGGGGTTAGGGAAAAATCCTTTGCCACTGTAAGTTACCCTGTAGCTGCCTGCCATGGGGTCTCTATGTCTGTCTTTGATGAGGCCGCTTCCAGCCATGCTCAAGAGGTGGATTACTCAAATAACATGGAACTGTGGCGCAGTCTCATGTAGCAAAACTTTTCTAAAAGTCATAGAGACAAGTCTCTCCTCATACTCAGCAAGACATTAGAGATAGAGGAATTTGTAGATCTGTAATACAACTACGTAATACTTATGATTGCAATGGTAATATTTGGGGGAAAAAAGGAGGGGTTTTTTCTTCTTTCAGTTAAACAAATAATCCACCAGACTTCTTACAAAAAAGAACGTCTCAGTGGCCTCATGCAAACTTTGCACCATAGATAGTCAGCTCCCTTCAAGGTTCAAGAACAACGTTGAGCGCTTCCTAGTGCATCTAGGAGGAACAGGCAAGCCAGGAAGGGGACACAGTCAGCCCTGGGGGAGACGGGGAATGAAGCCTACTCCAGAAGGACTCCTGTCAAATGAGTCACCGCAGGCACCGATACCAGGCCCCAAGGAGGTGGCTTGCTTCCCTCCCACCTGGGCAAAAGAGATTGCAATCCTGGGAACTCAAGCAAGCAAGAACATACAGATGCTTTCAGAAGCTTTGATGCATATGAGAGATTGTTTCAGTGGAGCAGATGGTTTTGTGGAGATCAGCCATGCGTAAATAGCTACCTGGGGTATTGCTACTGCAAACCGTACACAAGACTGTCCATAACAAGTATCCTGCTCAGCAAAGGGGAATCATCAGTGTACGTGCATCTGATTAAAACCAGGCACTGCGCAAACCCAGGAAACCTACATGGGACCTTCAGGTAGAGATCTGAGCTTCTAACTACAGTAATCAGCAGCAGCCCCTAATTATATCCCTTCACTAAGTCAAACTGCATTTTATTTCATAAGCTGGAAGCATCTATTCCTTCCACATTTGCTTTTAACTGGGAAATATAGAAGCATCTTCTTATAATAATAGGTATTGCAAATGAGATCTCATTATTCCAGCAAGAGCATGTCAATGTATGTGTAAGTCACATTGGGAACGCCTGATTCAAGATGGTAAGTAATTACTCAACAAATAGTTCTAAGCTGAATGAATTATTCATGTGTATAACTGCTCACAGACATGAGTAAAGTCCCACAGCCCAAGCAAAAGTGAGCGTCATTAGTAATTCAAAAGAAGAAAAAAATAGCGATCCTAAAATGTAAATGTTATTTCGAGGAAAGACCATTATTGTGATTATTACATCTGCACTTATTGACTCCACCAGGCAGCTGGGTTGCTTCTATTAGAAAATAACTTTGCAATGAGGAACTGGTTTGAAGTGAATTTGTCCCCATTGTTGGTTTTAAATAATCATTTGCCTGTCCTTTTCCAATATGCAGAGTTCTCACCTCTCAGCCACTGGGACAGTTACAAAGTTTTAGGAACTCTTAATAGCATTTAGCATATAGGAAACATTTTTTCATCTTTAAAGAGTTGCAGAAAACTTAACAAGTAACTTGTCATGCCATCTGTCCCAGGCAGAAACAAATAAGATATGTTATGGGGAGGTTATGGGAAAAATTTAAATGAACTTGAGGGGTAGGATAAGCAATCTGCCTGACAGTCCCACAAGAGTCAGTCCACACACAGCGTCTTGCAAATTCAGATTTGCCACAAGAAAATTACCCCCCCTCAACACACACTCTGTGTGAGCCTGCTTTACTGACTCTACAGCAGTTAGCTAACATAGCACTGAGATTGCTCTTCACATGGTTCAGCTTTGTTACTCTCTTTTTTGCTACTGGACCCATTAATCTGAACTTTTACAGGATTAATTCACTCACCTCATTCCTAGCAGGGAGACAGAGCTTTCTTCCTCAGCCAGGCTCTCTCGGGGCAGTGTCCGTTCCTGCGCCTCGCAATTACACTACACTGACACTTTATCACTGGGCTCATAACAGTGAAACTCTTCTTTTGTCCCAAAGACACAGAGAACAGTTATGCTCTTGCCTCTGACGCTGATGCACAGCAAAATGATCTTCCAGCAAATGAAGAGAGCCTCCCTCCCTCCTTCAGCAGGCGGTCTGGGGTCCTGCAGCATCCTCCCATGTCAGCTACCGACTGCACAGCCACGCCGCATTACGTGTCACGCTGACAGGGTCGGCTACCTACTAAATATACCCCTCAGCGTTACAGCAAAGGCAAACACCATGGCTTTCCTCACAGGTTTCAGCCAATCAAGAGTTTATATTAAATCTGTACTAATCTATAACCAGTGCTGCCCAGTCCATAGTAAAGTTTCCCAGAATTTTGGATAAATAATGTGCAAATTAATAGTGCTCCTGCAAAGCATGACACACAAAGCTAGAAATAAATATTGCCTGTTGTTTCAAATTATTCTAAGCACTCCAGCAAATGACTGGCAAGAGAACAGCATGCATAAGTAGTGATAAAAGTAAACAGTCTAGCTCTAAACTAGCAGGCTTGCCTGTGTTCATAGAGCCCTATTGTAATGGGACAAAGAGGGTGCTGGCGATACCGGCGCTCTCTTGATGAATTCAGGGCAGAGTCCAGCACGTCCATTCACTCCAAAGCCATACAGCAAGGACCAGTGCAGAGCTGCAGACGTGAGCCCGGCATGCTCTCAAGAATAGGTGTTTAACCAAGGAAGCACACTGGGCTACCTATTTGTCTGGGTACAGGCATCTCTATGTCTCCTTCAGGCAGGAGGTATGGTTAAAGATACAAGGATAAGGAGAAACAGGTACTAAAGCTGTGTCAATTCCACATCAACACATTTTAATTTAAAAAATGGTACAAGGAGAACATGTGTGTCTGATAAAGAGATTAAGAGCTCAGTTTAAGTCCATGTAACACCCAAAATCTGGAGGAATCTCTAATTTGTGTGCTTACCTTTGGAAAATGCAATGCTCCTTCCTCCCCTCAAACTCTTCGGAGAGCTAAAAAGAGGTCCTGTTACTTCCAAATGCTTTTGTTCTTCTGTCCCTCTGTCACATGGCTTGCCTTTTATATTTGCAACACACAAAAGTTAGGGCTGTTGTTTAAGAGAGAGGGGGAGAGGGAGAGGGAGAGGGAGAGAGAGGGAATGTCAAATGGAAAAGTGCCATTGCAGTCATATATCAATCAGGGCAGCGGCAGCAGCAGCTCGCTGGCAAATGGGAATTCCACAGAAATGTGAAGCTCTTGTTATCTGAGAAATCACAAAACACCACCAGCCAAGCTCCCCTCTGCAGGGACTTCTTATTATTGGCAAGCCAGGAAATAGAAGGAAATGTAGGCGCTTTTTTGTTGTTGTTATTGTTTCAGATCTGGAGATACGTACGCTGTGGCATATGTAATCCAGTGGAATATAAATCCTGAATCAAATTCCTTCCTAAACAAATGCACTGTGTGCAAAATAAAGCAAACCACCGAGAAGCAAGGTAATAGAGCTAAGTGAAGAGTCTGAAAGTAATAATTTAAAAATTTTTATATCTGTTTGTACTTCGAAAATATCCATAGAGAAACTGCCTTTCCTCCAGGTTATTCATTGATCCCCTTTTCTCTGACACGTTTTTCTTAGATATTTTTTAACTGTGGTTGGTCTCAGATATCCTTAATTCAAGCTGTGCTGCTTTACTACAATTGGTCACCTAAATCATCTGACATTCCCTGGCTCTCCAGTTGGGTAAGCAGACGAACACTTTTCTGTAGAAATATTTGTCTGCAAATCTGCAATTCTGATGCTCAAGATAACCTGCCCTGAAATTCTGAAGTTTCTCTCAAATAAACTCAGAAGTCTGCTCACAGAAGCAGAGCTAGTTAGATTTTCAAACAAATGCTATCTTTCTGCTTTACCCACCTCCCTCTGAAGAACACCAAGCTTGAAAATGGTTATCCTTCAAAACTTTTACATAAATGTTGCATCTTTTATGCAAAAATTAATTCCCTCAGGGGCTGAAGGCAGACTTCATCCACTGGAAAACCCCACTCCCAACAAACACGTCGCAGCTCTGGATTCACCAAACCCTCCTCTCCGCTCCCACAGAGGAGCCTATTTTACTTCCCTTTGGAGTGTCCCCTGGTCGTCCTGCGGCATTACGGGAAGCACAGGCCTTAGCCAGTTAATTAAAAAATAGGCGACATAGCTGGCCATTCACAAGCTGGATCTGTTCAGAGGCACTGGCCAGCAGATGGACGGGGTCCTGTGTCGATTGTGTTTGAACTCTAAAGGAAAGTTGGTATTTGATGGATGATGTTATTAGCTAAATGTCTTATGTGGTATATGATCAAAGAACAGATGGAAATTATGCCTTAAAAATAGAATAATCTAAAAGGGGAATGGCTTGTAGATGAGTAAGCATCATGGAAACAATAAAGGAGACATTCTTTGGCTTGCTTTGCTGCAGAGCCAGGTTTGGCTGTTGGGATAAACAAATGATCCACTTAGGACTGAGATTCTCAGGATGTGAGTTTTGCCGCGCATTTTTTTCCTCATATTCAGTGTTTACATTGTTTTGCTTCTTAAGTCAATCCCAGGTTTCTCTCACTGACCATATGTGTACCAGCTCTCTGCCTCCTTCGCAGATGCCACCGCAGTAGCCCAGGGTGGATGACAGCGGAGCTCACCAGCATCTTTACCGCTGTGTAACTGCATGCTGAAATGTCACCGATGCTCTGGCACTACACTTACCTTAAACAAATAAACTACACACAACAATCTTCTTTAATTCAGCCAACACCGTCTTTAAAAACTAAGGGCATTGGACCTTTGGTCATTATGCTGCCAGGTTGTCTCTTTTTCTTCCATGCTCCAGTTGCTTGCACTAAGGACCTGCCATGTGCGACACAAAAGCCTGGCTGAGTAGCTCCTGGATTAAATCCTCCAGGAGACAGTAGATATCCTACTCACAGTTCTTACTGAAAATGATGCTTTTTTACTGGTGAAGCTTAGGTTTGGTATCTTTGTGTCATCTACAGGAGACAATATCTGCATTAATTATTTGTTGGGTACTAAGCATACATTAAATACATGACAATTCTCAATAATACCTCAAACGGTGGTATTTTTGAGAAGTGGTGCCCAGCAGTTTGCTACCATAGCTACGAGTCCCTCATACAGGAAAATCTGAAGTTACTGGACTAAAAATTTTCAAAAAAATTAATAGTGGCTTTCAATTTTTTATCTTCAACTTCAAGGCCACGTTCAGCAGTAAGTGGGAGCTAATCTGCAGTTTATTGACCTCACAAACTGGTGACTTATAAACTGACCCTCTCATTTGTGGCCTTCTGAATGAATGTACACATGATCACAAGCACAAAAGTAGAAGCATCAAATGTAGCCTCCCCCCACCTCAAGTGGGGCCTATAACTTTTTCATAGCTGTTCATAAATCTTCATCTCTCAAACACTGTGACTTAATCCCACCCATAAAACCAGTCATTTAAAGAAACAAATAAAAGCAGAAAGCACAGGAGCTCAGAGCTCAGTTTTCAAAGATGATTACACATCTGAGGTAGCCCCAGATATTAGATAAAATTTCCAGAACATCTAAGGTATCCTGCTCCTATCGGTTTTATCTGAGTTCCCTTCAGAGGGAGTTTATCTCACTTAGCAGTAGTATCCTGAAAACTAAGTTTAAGCTCTCTCATCAGCAAATGGAGAGTTTCCATCCCAAATTACTTCCAGTTCAGGCCAGTTTAAGGTTGGCATCAACAATTTTTCTCCCTCTGTGAACAACCAAAGATATTCTGCTCACTCAGTTGGACTAAATATATATTTTTTAAACAGGTAAAACTAGGTGAGATAAATTCCTTCCTCGAGGGCTCACTCTGTAATTTTGAAGAGATGGAGATTCACCTCTTCATGGGGTTCTACCAACTGCCCTGGTTCCATCCCCATGAAATGCATTGCAGACCTGCAACCCTAATTCACAGGTTTCCTTATTCCACCACTGTATTACCTACAAGATTCATGTTCGTCCTTGGAAGAGCATTGCACTACCATTACCTGCAATTCAGTGGGACTGAATTGTTTGCCCTGTTGGCATCATCAGGCACCATGTTGCTTCCTCAAAGGAGCAGGATTTCACCTCTCCATTGTGCACGTTATGAAACGCATTCAGAATTCTGCAGCAAAACCAATCTTTCACTTTCATCGGAAGGATTTTCCAGTGCTGCCATTTTGTAGACCTCCCCAGGAAATTTTTACATTCCGAGATGGTGGATAACAGAGCTCCATATCATCAAATGTACTGTCAGAACAGGGACTATTTGGTATCTGTGCTTGTTGTGTCTGCAAAGACCATGAATGGAGCACACATGCAAGGACAATTTTTAAGAGTAGATATATACTCACACAGAGACTTAAACAGGCACACTATTGCTGCAAGCAGTTAGAGAGAGTAGGATGAATAGGAATGTGGTTCAGGGAGGGACAATCCTTTGTTCCATTATTGAATTGATAAAGGGTTGGTTTATATTTGGGGCTTGGCTAAGGGTATTCTTTTCATAGATGGGAATGTAGGTGGAACTGAAAGTATTGTAATGATAGCCTAGAGTAACAAGCAACATAATATTTATAGAATTAATATATACTTTATGCAGACAAGAGGTACCCATAATTCTTAGAGGAAGCATTTTCTATCATTTTAATAATAAAATAAGTATGAGGTAAATAATAGTCCAAATAAATAAAATTACACACCCACATACATCAATGCAGGACCAGGTGGCACAAAAGCCTGTTTAGGCACTCAGTGGTTTTCACCTCTTCTGTCACCCCCATTGCGCATTCCCTTAGATTCATTTTGCAAGGATATTTAAATACTAAAACTAGATATATATTTCTGTAACCTAAATGGGCCTCTTCTTTCCATGTTTATATGTATCCATGGATGTGTGTTGTTAAGACAGAGTATCTGGAAATGTTTATTCGGCTCCTTACACATACACCATTATTAAAGCAAGGCTCCCTTCATCTAGGGAATAAGGCTGCTGGGGAGAAGACTGTGAAAATTGAGTTTGAACTATTTGCTTATTCATTTTACTAAATAAGTCCTTGTATAATCCACAGTCTATTGCCTTTGGACGATACTTGGACTTTAGTTTGACTTGAAAATGTGGCTGCAGCAGGACAAGAAGTTGGTGTCCCCCTGGTTCCTTCAGCAAGAAGTGGGAGCTGGTCGCTTAGGGCTCCCCTGCGCTGTGCTGCCTACAAGGCACAAATGGTGTTGGAATATTGGTGCTTAAAAAAGACAAGCTCAAAAGCCTGACAAAGAAAACAATATACCAAGGAGAGCTCTTGGACAAACAGTAGCTTGAACAGGTCTGTGGGAGAGAGGCAGGCGGCAGTCAGGCAGGGGAAGGTTAGCGTGAGTGATTCGAGTGCATGAAGTTGCTTCTCTTCCCTCCTAACAAAAGTTACTGCCTGCCATTAGTCACACTTGGGCTCCCCTGCGCTCACCAGAGCCGTGATGAACAGGTTGTATAGGTCACTGAAGAAGCCTGGATTCCTACACAGTTTTAAGCCTCATGGTTACCCACGTAGGTTTCACCTCTACATTACCTTCAACTACCTGACCCCTGCATCTCTTGATGATGTGTCCTTGCCTTGCTCTCTCCTACAAAGCTTTCAACTGCTTTTACAGCCCCTACAAGACTGCTGGCTGAGCAATGGCAGTGCGCCCTCCATGGCTAGCAAACATGTTCATGATCCAGCATGCTGCCGCTCCTCGCCTCCTCAGACTTTCAAACTGTGGGTGCTTCAGTTTCCTTCAGCAGGACAGCAATAGGATGCAACACTCCTGCCTAAGCACCACAGCTCCTTACATATCCAAGAACTTGTCTAGAAACTTTGTTTTCTCTGAGATCTTTGCTTTGCTGTTAAAAATTGGTTGAAATTGGACAGCTGGTTGAAACATCAATGGGAGAGACTAACATTGGGGCAGACAGAAAAAAAGGCAACTCAGTCCTATGAAAAAATAATAAATAAGAGAGTAAAGATGCCTTTTTTTTCTACCTTCAGACTGCTGGAAGGCACTGTCTCTTTCTCCTACAAAAGTCTGTGGCCACCATACTCCCTCTGCCCATCACCTTTGGAGTGATTGGCTGCACCTCTCTCTTTGCCACTCTTTATATCTAATGGAGAAAGAGGAAAGCTACTGTGCTTCTGTGAATCTCAGCAATATGGATCAACAGTTCTGCAGACACTTGTGGGATTTATCCATCCTTCCTGAAGTCAGATATCTCAGTCCCAGCTTGGCTCCTCTTATTGTCAGTGGAAACCAGAAGTAGGTACTGCCCGAAGGGCTGTTCATTTGCTGATGATAGGACCAGGTGGAATTGCCTTTTGGCAGTATCCATTTATCTCTATTAATAACAAAGGGAGCCAAGAGTGACTTGTTCGGATTTAGTCATCCAGCTGTTGGATGCCTTGGTTAGGGCAGATGAATTCCACCTTTAAGGTTGTTTCAAATTATCTTGTAAGCGTATGCGGTAGATACATTACATACCAGATATCTATAATTGTAGATAGGTCAATGCTAAATATCTTGCTTTTTTGCCAAGGCTGCAGGGAAAGTTTTGTGTTAAACAGTGTGGGATAATGACACTTGATGTGTAGTGTGCAATTTGCAGTATATTTCTTCCATCCGATAGAGGACGAAAGGGCCTCTCTGTGAAGACCTGTAGTCTGTCAAATGCTTATCCAAGTATCAAAGAACAGTTACGATCTGTCCTACAGGACCCCCAAACCACATCTAAAAGCAGGCTGTACTAACCCCAGTCTCTTGTAGGAAGGAGTTATAATCATGCCCCCCAGGTTTCTAGTGTGGAGTTTGAGATTTATTTGGAATACAGCTTACATGTGGTGTCTCCGGCAATTTCTCCCATGCTTCTCCAGCATTTACCTCTCCACCCTCTCATGTGGGTGATACATGGTGCACCTTAGGCTCCAGAGTTGATCTCTCTACCCCACCATCCCAAACCACAAACAATAACATTTCTGCTGTTTCCTGTGCCCCGTGTTCCTCAAGAGGTCAGAGTTTGTCAGAAAGTCTTAAACAGCATCCGGTGGCACAACTGGTAGTTTTGCCTGGGTAAAACCTGGGAATTAATGTTTCTAAATGTGGTTTAAAGTAGCTTGCCTCAGCAAGGGTCAGATCCTGAGGGCTTCTTTGTAGCTTGCATATCACCGAGGGTCAAACTGTAGCTTCATTTCTAGGACAGTTGGCACAAGAGAGACAAAACACTGACTGAGGTGGCAGGAGTATCTCCACTTAATTGAGAAAGGCATTGTTGCCTTCCTCAGATTAATGTCAGGTTAGGACTGTGATTTGAACATTTCCATAACGACAAAAACCTTCCCATAAATTCACTTACAGCAGCAAATATGACCTGGCAAGATACAGCCAGATAATAATAATGGCAACCTTATTTTGTTGCAGTCTCCTGCCAATACCCACATGATGTGATTTTCTTGCAGTAAAAATACAATAAGTAAAGTGGAGGAGACATTTTTCTATGCTATTTACTGTGAAAAACTAAAACTTGTTAATTTGTCTACCACCCAGGTTTGTGAGGCCACTCCCTGTGCAAAACCTCATGTTTAAAAAAGAAACGTTAAATGAAAGTCAGTCTCAGCTAAACAATGTGGGTTAAAACTGCAGGGCAGCTTGCCGTATGTGAAGTTGCTGAGAAGAAATGCTATTTAGAGCAGGAAATTGGTGATTCATAATTGACATTAACTCCAGTTACCCTCCAATGTGCATGCTGTACTTCATGTGAAATTATTATAAGCAAAGAAAGGCCATTCCCTTGAGCAAGTTCAAGTTAATGTTTAGGAAACCATTTAAGTTATTATTAGGACAAAAGTCATTACAGTGGAATGGTCGGATGCTCAGACTGCACCCTCAGCTGCAAAACCTGGGCATTTTAATACCTCTTTGCAGGTAGCTCTTCAGACATATGGTCATTTTGGCCAGTTTGCTGAAATCACAGCTTCACAAATATCCCCAGTCAAAATTCCCACCTGCTAAACAGGGCCAGAAAAAAGTCCCCAGTTGGCACTCCCTTTGGGCAGCTTTCTATTGCACCAAAATCCATGCTAGTCTCTAGTTTTACGCACACAGAAGTCTCTTTGAACTCAGATGAACTCCTGGAGCCCCAGCAGTTGGTGGGAGCAGAGCCACAAGGACAGGTCCGCACAGAGCTGCACGCAGACCCCAGCTTCAATGCAATATATGCCTATGCTGTCAGATGCCAAGACTACAGAAGGCATCTTACTGCAATTCAGACCGTAGAAGGAGACAGCCTAGGGGCCGGATCCTCACCTAATGAGAGCTGGCAACACTCTGTGGTTTTTCGTGCAACCCACGACCTTGCACTAGGTGCAAATTTGGTGCCACCACTGCCTGGTCCTTGACAGCTGGATGCTCTGCCTTCTGGTCTCCGCAGCAGAGGTGAAGCTCACTGAACTTCCTTAGAGTACTGCAGTTTATTCAGTCCAAATGAACACATGAACTTAATTATTCCGCCATACTATAAGCCTAGACTAAGGAATTAAATAGATCTTGTTATGGATTTTGATGTGAGTGAAGTTTTGGCATCTTATGCAGTTTTTTATGACTTTTTTTTCAAATAAAAGCAAGAACATCTTTCTCATATAGAATATGCCTCAAACTGCAAGTGTAAATCAGAGGCAGACTTCAGGTACAGAAAAAGAGTAGACTCATACGGTTATAAATTTAAGCACCATTGAACTTGAGAAAAGCACTTTAAACCACTGCCTCGTTACTACCTTTAGAAAGGAGTGATTTGGATTCCTCTCTACAAGGAGAGACGCTCTGCAGGCCCTATGCTGTGCACGACCAAGGACCACATAAGAAAAGCCAGATAAATAAGAGGTTTGCAAATAGAGGGTACAAAAAGGAAAGTTTGCCCTCGTGTGGCAGAGCCAAAGCTACAGTTTTAGGAGCTTCAGGAATAGACTCTGGCAAGAGCCTCCCTTGCAATTGCTGCCTGGGGCAGGGCTTGGAGGCTACTGCAGGAAGCAGAATTAACTCTGGAGAAAGGAATTAGGATTTCCCAAGCGAAGGAATTCAACCAGAATAGAGTGAGGCTGATGAAAGTATGGGCAGACTCTGAAACACCTCAGAAGAGGGCCCTGAAATGGAAGGGCAAGCTGAGTCTGCTGTGCTGGGAGACACTGAAAGATGATATATGACGCATGTGCCTTGGCAAGCTGCAGCTACACCCAGCATTTGGGAAAAGATGCAAAAATCACAACAGATTACGTTGTCTGAGAAAGAATAAACATGAACCTATGGTCCACAGCATGGGTGAGGAGGATGGTGACAGCACCATTACAGGGAAGGCTCCTTATTCACAGGAGCCATGAAAAATGCTGTGGCAGAAGATAAAAGGACAACCAGACCGTAGGCAAATGGCAATAATCAATTTTCAGCTGGACAGAGCTGCACAGGCTGATAAGGTGTCTGACAGGGTTACGAGCACTGAAAGAAAAGCTACAGGCAGCATAAGGTAAGAAAAGAAAGGGCTCAGAAGGGCTGTTCCCCACTGAAGGAGATAAAGGCATGTGCAAATGAAAGAGAGAGTTCACAATAGTGTCAGGGATTTTTAAAATGTCACATCCTTGATCTCATCCCCTGGGCAAACGCACTGGAATCAAAACAATAGTGGAAAAGGCTGAGGGACTTCAGGGAGTAGAGATGGCCTCTGCAAACTGCAGAGCAGAGCACAAAAGCACCTCACCCTCCCCATCCCCATTCCAGGGGGATGCCTGGAGCTTCTAACCCCCAGCCCTGGGTGAGGGCTGCAAGCGCACTGCCCTGGGAATCAGCAGTCCAGGGGAATACTCAGCCCTGGAGGGACTCTACATCCATCCACAGGAGGAGATGTTGCTTCCTTAACAAATAAGGAAAATTAATTCAGTACCTGAACAGAGCATGTTTTCCTCTTCTCCCAGAGGGGAATGGCTTTTAGGAGGCGGTTGATACCACGCACTACACCTGACACACCAGGCCGTGCCCTTGGGCAGGCGCTGGTATCGAAACAGAGTGTGCATTCAGCATCCTCATTTCAGAGATGTCCTTGCCTCACTGATGTTGGGGCAGTGATAAATACTGGACATGTTTCTCAGGAAAAGAAACCCTTCAAGAAAAGCCACCTTTTGACTGCATAAAGCTTCCTGGTCTCCATACACAATCTTGTTGTTTAAAGGGAAGAAAATTTATAGATCTGAGCTTGAGAAATGGCTCAGCCTCCTGCAGCTGCAGCAAAGCTGACGACAACTACCAATTCCATGCAACAGAAATCACATGCCTGGCAGGGGGAATAGCACAGCAAGGGTGCAGGCAGGTCCTGGTAGGGCTGAAATCATTACTGATACATCTATCCCGACAGACAAGGAAAGGATGCAAAGTATCCTTGGGATGGTGACCTGTATGGGGAAAAAACCCACAGCACCAGCAAGCTCACGAGGCTCGTGGGCAGTTCGAGCCAGTGCTCACAGTATGTAAATTTTAATAAAGACTTTGTGAAAGAGGAGGAAACCTTTAAAGAACCCTTGACCCTGCACTGCTGTGAGAGTAAGCTTAAAACAGACACCTCCAAGCAAAGCATAAGTGAATCCCATGTCTGGAGATCAGCATTTTGTGTATCATGCACAAGGTGCCTGCCCATGGCCCCAAGAGTGAAGGAGAAAGCAGATCTGGATGCCATTGCGTAGAGTACAGACTGAGATTGCCAAAGGTGCTGCCCAGGCTGTTGTCTCACAGACAGCGGTTCAAGCTGTTGGCCAGGATGAAGGGACCAGGTTTTCCCACTACCTAGTAAGCCTTAAAGGGAAAATTTTCAGTCCTAAAAGAAATCTTTGAAGGTTGAAGGACACAGGAAGGGCAGTAAGGGTCTGGACATGTTGCTAACTAGAAGAGGCTTATGCAGCAAGCTTAGGTGTGGTTTCCTGCTGGTCCATACTGCACAAGTGTTAGCCCACTCCTTGGCTCTTTTTTGGGCCACCCCAGCTGGCTGCCTCCAAGACAAACCTCACAGAGAAGGAGCTAGGACTTACTGATGTTGCTGTGAGCCCATGGCCTTGGGGCTGGGACTCAGCTACATTAACTGAAAACCCTTGGAAAATAGGTGGAAAGATTTGGGGTTTGCCACAGACATTGTACCTGATGTAAGAATACCCGACAAGGGCACAGCCTCATGGGGACAAGTCAGACCCTAAGGTATGGGTTTGGAAATGCAACCAGTTGTCCTTGTAAGCCCCTACTCAGTTTGTCCCATTACAGCAGGCTAGGGCTAAGCTCCAGAGCTCAGAACAGCCAGTGGGCTTGCTGCTTCCTAACAGCATCAGTGCAGACATCTCAGGCAAAGCCAGCACCTTAGCTTGACAGTGAAAGTCTCTTCAGAGGCTCACCAAGCACCACTGCTTAGTACATGGCCTATATGGCATTAACTTCTGTGCTGCTGGTTCCTTCTTATGTTTATTGTTTAACCTGGTAGGAAAGAAATAGGAAACTTGTTTGGGATGCTCTTGTAAGAGCTAGCTGGAATTACAGTTGTGAGTTGCAGACTTCCTTGCTGGGCTGGACTGATCACTTACAACTCAGCCACTGCATGAACAACTAAATGAATGAATAAACAAATTAATTATACAGGGCTTTGCCAGGTTTCCTGGTTTCTGAGCTGCACAGATTTGGCTGTGAATGCCAACAGCTCTGCACTGTGGGCTGGCTCAGTCAGAACTGGTCCAAAGCTTGTAAAAGCTCTGGCTATTCACCCCCTCCTCAACTGTGCCGTCACAGTGCCCTTGGCTGCACTGAAACCCTGGGTAGCTACAACCTGTGCAAGATTAGGTTGGGGTTGCAGTTTTCTACTAGCCTGTAACATCCATTTGCACTGACTGTAAGAGATGCTGTGGAACTGGAGTGCCTCAAACGGCTAAGTTCATGCCCTCTACTTCAAAAGGCTACTCCGGAAAGTAAAGTGGCAAAGCTGAAGCCCTAGTTTGCAAAAACTGCCAGTTTGCATTAATTCTGACAGTGAGACCCCTAAATTTACACCGGCTCTAAATATACTCTTCCAATTTTACAGTCATAGTATCTAATTTGGTATTTTCAATACTTATTGATCTAATAAATTCAATGAATGGGATGGAGCAGTTGTATGGTTTCAATGCTTAAAACATCGCACTGTAGGGTGCTGATTTCTCATGGTAAGTTTAGGAAGGAATCATGGCTGTGCTCTAGGCTTTCTAAAAAACCTCCAGAGTTTGCAGACATGGTAGTTGCAATTTATTGTACTGTTGTTCAACGCAGAAAAGGGATGGTCAGCCCGTAGGATTTGTTGCCATTTTGTTCTTCTGCAGTTGTTGTTCTGGCTTAAAACAGGCAGAACTCAAAGTTAGTTGTCAAGAGAGACATACACTCACAACCTGCAGGACTGATTGTTTTAGTGATAGGGAACTGTGTACAACCCGATATGATATAGATGCAGCAGCAGCAGAGCAGACTGTTAGTGCAATGAAGGCACTGTGAACTGTGCATGCAATTCCTGCACCTCAGCCTCTGTTATCACGACTGCACTCACTGTGCATGCCTGAGCTGCCCATCCCTGGATTTGTCATCTGCAAATAGTCACGCAAACTCATGCATTTAGGGAAGTAGGTCAAACCCGTTCAACTATCTGGAGGACCAGGAGCTATAGTGTAGGTAAGACTGGCATTTTTGGTACTATGTCTTCTAAAGCTGCTTACAGCATAGTTAGATAACACTGCAGGAGAAATACCCATCCAATACCTCCAAATCTCTCCCCTCTTGACACTGGGCATGAATTGCAGCTTCTAGATCTCCCACAGGACTGGAAAGTCATGGTGACAGTCCACTCAGAAAGTGCTGTGGTGCCAGAGCCCTCAGGCAGGAGAGCTTCGCCACCATGGCAGGGCAGCATGGACGCCAGTCCCGGCTATGGAGGGCTCTAAACCGCAAGGCTGCTCACAGGAACAGTCTGTACCACAAGCTTGGCTGCTCCTCACCACCAGCATCTACTGCTGGCCACTGCTGGAGATGGTGTGCTGGCTGGGTGGACCTCCGCCTAGTGCAGTGCAGCCATGCTTAGGGTTTTGTGATTGATGTGATAAGACATGTTACAGCACGGCGCAGCTTAGCATGATAGTTTGCTGAATTAAGTGAATCAAATGATAAAGTCCAGATGAAATGGCTCTTTTCATTCATTCATGAAAGACTTCTTCAGAACAGAATTTCTCAAAATTTTTAACAGCAAGCCTTTGATAAAGAAAAGCAATATCATGGTTTGTTGACTTCGTCTGGGGATTTCAGTTGTGGCTTTTTTTCTCAGATTGTTACATTTTCATAGAATATTTCATTTGCATTTGTGCTGTACTTTCCTGGAAAAAATGATGCTTTAGAAAAATGAAATTATGTTTTCTGGAGTTTTAAAATAGTAAAATTACAATCCAGATTCTCTGTAGTTGTAAATCAAATCCATTTATTTCAATGGCCTAGTCTGCAGAGCTTGAGAGGCCAGCTCTATCTGTCCAGTCCGTAACAAACTGAAGAACATCTTTGTTCAGCACAGCAGTCTCAGACTGCTCATAACACTCAAGCATTGATGTCTCTATATAAGCAGTTTCTTTAGTTACCATTGCCAGTTCTGACTTTCCAGGTGAAGGCAGCCACCTTGCCAAAATGCTGAAATCATTTATCACCTGTCATGAAGGAGGGAGTTTGTTGGCGTCCTCCTGCACAGGGAGACATGCTTTGATCCCAAAGTATTCCATCTATGGTATAGTAAGACAAAGCACCACCTGCTATGAAGTTTGGAAGACTATATAAAATTTCATTTATGTACATTACCATCTTGTCTGACACAGGAGCATCACACAAACAAGAAGCAAAAAAATTTGTAACTGTTTTGTGGCCAGCACAGATACATCTAATTTATGACAGAGAGCTAATAAGATAATTTCTCTTCCAAATAAACAAATCCTCCCAGGAGGTGTGCAGTGACTTCATTTATACAGCCTTAAATGAAAAGATTGTCTGTAGTCAACAAGTGAACATAATGCTACCAAATAAAAAATACAGAGATCCAGAAGATCTGATAAACCTCTCTGGTAATTCTGATGTGTACAAAGGACCAGAAATCTAAAAATAAGAACAAAACCTGCCAGTCAATAGCTAACTAATTTGCAGATATTCAGCGAGTAAAGCTCAATCAGCAGCAACACCCCACCGCTGCCTGCAGATGCAGAGCAATAGGCAGGAGCATCACCTGGAGAGACAAGCTCTAGTGCTCACTAACACACGTCACCATGTCCAAGTCCCTCTGATGCTCCAGAGTTGCCATCCAACTTGGTGGTTGGTGCCAGAGGAAGCTGGTGAAATAGGCTTGGGTTCTGGCGCTGTGGCAGCAGGGGTGGGGCAGTCCCAGCCCCGCTTCGCAGACACTGTGCTGTGTTGGCCTGGGTACAACCCCTCATGGCACCCAAAGCATCAGGATCCTGCACTTCCACTCCATTATAAACACAGTACTTCTGCAGAGCAGTGTTTTTCAGACACAGACCAAAGACACATTAATTGCAATGACTTGGGCTATTCCCTTGTCATTCCTGCTGTATCCCTTAAATTGTTTGGCTTTGTATCCGGGTTTAGGGGGTGAAGGTCCCTGATAAATAGCAGATCCCTACTTGGCATCATGCATGCTGCAACACTCAAAGGCAAGATGCACGAGAGGCTTGTGAATCTCATTTGAAGGTTTTCATTCTTGTCTTCAACTCACACAAAGGCGGGGGAATGAACAACCCCTTCAGCCCTTGTGCAGGAAAGCCAGGCTGAAGCACGGTCTGGCATCATGTTTCACCCATATGAAGAAATGTAGGTCTGGCAGGGTCAGTTGGGAGCATTGCTCCCCCAAAACTTACCTCCCGGTTTCAGCCTTTGTGCCCAGTGCCCTCCCCAGGGACACGCAGTGGGTCACTGCCACCCACAAAGCCATGGGGCAATTTTGGCAACTGGAAACTGAAACCACATGTGAGAAAGGAAAACAAAAGAAGATGGTTGGAGCAGCTCTGACTTGTGCTAGGCAGCTGTGGGCTTTCTCAGGAGGGCATTTGTCCTGCAGCCCAGGAAGGGAGGTGAGAAAAGGGCCTATTACACTTCCCAGCATGTCTGTGGGATGCCTGCACTGTCCAGCCACCCACTGGGGGCCAAACACCAGTGACCAGAAAGTGACTGCCTTCGGGGGGGCTATGGGGTCTTGCTGTTTTGAAACAGCAGGTCATTTATATATATAGGTCTGGAAAGGTGGGTGCAGGGTTGGAAGATTTCAGGAATCATTTACATGACTTTTTTTTTAACTTGGTCCATCTGTACTACCACAACACTCCTTTTCCCAAAAGAAAGCTAGAGCCTTTAGATCACATACAGAGATGGCATAACTTTTTTCTTCTTCCTTTGCAGTGCAGCTGCAGAGGCTGTACACACAGATCAGTGCAATGTACAGTTCTCATTTAGATTCAAGTACAGTTCCAGTAACTGTTGGCAAGCGTTACTCAACACAGCAAGGTCTATTTCTTTTTTCTTGTTCGCTTTCCAAATGAAGACTACATTCCAGTCCCTTTTTTAATGGGGAAAGCCTATCTATTGCTCTTTTCTCACTGTTTTTCTCCCCTCGGTAGAGAACCCCTGCTTTAATGCAAGGATTTTGAAGTAAAACAAAGTGATTTTTTCATGTTAAGAATTTGCCCAGACACTAAACATGGTTAAATGTCATCTTCCATTTTCTGTCATGTCCTTATAAATTAATTAATCCAAATACTTTTCAGCAAATTTGTTCTCAAGAAAAAAAAAAAATCCAAGCTGTTTTATTTCCTTTGCCCCATTTCTTGCTTTCTATTGAAGTTTGAAATTTTTTGTTAGAACTTCCTGGAACAGGAACAAAAATAATTCAACTTATTGCTGGGTCAGAAGGCGAAGTGTTTGGTGGGAAAATGGTGGGGAGATAGTAAGAGCAAACAAGGCAAAAAAGGCTTGTATTTACTGAATCTCTAACTTTCAAGTGTCCAACCTACAACTGGTATTGCCAGCCAAGCCCGACATTTCTGCATTTTCTTTTGACATTTGAAGATTAAGTAAACCGTGTTTACGTGCGATAGTACCAGCAGACACTTGACTCCGGCCTCTCCCCACCTCTTCAGGACTTGTCGCCAAAGCGATACCATGGAAACAGCATCGCAGAGATGGCAGGGAATATGCGCCCCTACTGGAGACCACCACTATTAACTAATCTCCTGATTTAAGGGAGCATTGACATAATCTCCAGCCCTGCTTGATTTCTGTACTGAGCAGTTGCTATAGGTCTGCGTGCATGTGCAAACCTACCTACCTGATAGACATGTGCTTGTTGTCTCTAGAATTGTTTTTTTTTTTTGCCCCTTAAAATTTTAGCAAGGATACAATTAGGGATACCAGTTAATGGCTACTGTTTGTTTTATAAAGTAAACGTGAAGCAATTGACTGTAAGTATCAAGTCTGTAGTGCTTTGTAGAGGAGTGATTAGAAAAACTCTAAAAGTCTACTTAAAAGTACTCCACTTTCTAAAGGTTTCTGAAATGTATCTGAGAGTGGCTTGCAAAACCAGCATATTGACATTGCCTTTATTTATCATTTACCTTTTGATCCTGCTTCTTGTGGCTACAAGTTCGTTTCAGCAACTTTGCTTGATGCCAGGTGAGAACAGCCTCAAGGCTTTCTTTTTCTTGAGGATTCCCACCCTATAGCAAATGAAAACAGATACGTGCCAGATGTGGGTGGAAGGAGGAAGGGGAGGCAGGCAGGGATGGAGGGAGGAAGGAAGGAAGAAAGAGAAGGAAGAAGGAAAGAAAGGAAGAAAGAGAAGGAAAGAAGGAAAGAAAAGAAGGGGAGGAATGGAAAGAAAGAAAATTAAGAAAAGAAAATGCAAGCTTTTTTATAACCTTGATTTAACATCCAGTCTGAGCCAAACCTGTTTTACAGAATATGTTTCCTTAGGGGATTATAATGCAACTACTAGAGAGAAACCAGCATGATCTGACACAGCATGAACTATTCAGCAGCCTGCTAAAAATACGAATAGCTCATAATGACAGGAGAATCAAACTGTAACTGCCTGGAATGTGAGATTATAAAATGTGAGATTATAAAATATCACGATCCAGATTGAAATTCAATATGTTTGTTGAAGTTGTCAGCAGAGGCACACAGACTGTTGGAAAACAGTCAGTGCATTGCCTACAGCTGCTAACAGTGGTCTTTGGACAAGGCAAGAAGTTGCAAGTTTTAAATAAAAATAAACAACAAAAAAAAGGGCTTCTGATATCAGTCCAAAGTATTAAAAAATGGAAAATGTAATGGGAAGCAAGTAGTGAAAAGCCAGCCCTGGAGGGGTGAAAAAGGCAGCCGTAGCCTGTAACACTGATGTCCCAAAGGCAAAAGGCACATTACCCTTACCCAGCGGGGTCTTCAGAAGGTACTTTGCAATGCCCTTGCGAAGTCTGTGCTGCCTAGGGATTGCAGTATTTAAAGGGATTTGGTACCAGAAACTCTCAGATTAGGTAATTTTACATGCACCAAGTTAAATATCAAAGAGAGAACTAGCCAGCTTGCCAGGCTAGCCACCAGTGGTAGCAAAGGTAAGTAATAGCACTAAAGTATCCCCATTCAGGTAAGCAGTTAAACAAATGTTTAGACTGAGCACATGACTTAAGCATTTACTTAAGTGATTTAATACACTGAGGCCAGATTAATGAAATTCAACTGCTATTCATCCCACCACACGAAAGCATCCTCCATGGCATAGATATGAAAGCAAATAAGATAAAAGGAAAGATGAAATAAGCAAAGAGGTGCTACTTACCTGTGCTATGCATTTTGTCTTTTTTATGGAGCCATTTGTAACCATTCCTAAGCATGGTTTGTATTACGGCTGGATCACAGACGACACCTACCATGCAGCTGTTTACATCTGGCACACAGGTGTTTGACTGTTGTTTCCCAGGAGCAGATGGATGCCTTAGAGGGACCTTTCAGAACTTAGATGCAGAGACAGAGAGGAGGAAAAGGAGAGGCTCTTCACTGTTCCCTACCTCTGTTACCTCCCTATTAAGCCTCCTATTATAAAATACAAGCCAACTTAAGCAGAAATACTGATTGGGAAACCCTCCTGATTTTCCTCTAAGGTAGTGAAAAGTGCAGTAGTGAATACGCGCAGGAGTACAGGGCAAGTTGACTAGAAAAAAAGAGAGCATTAACAATATTGCACAGCAATTCAGGTAAAGCCTCCAGCAACAGGAACTCAAGGTACAGCCTTTGGCTGCGCTGGGATTGCAGTGTCCCCCCTGACCCAGGGGCCAGAAATGGGTGCATTAGACCAAAAAGCTGACAAATGCTCCCGGCTGCCTGGCAGTGTGATTTTGCACATGCACCAAGGAGCATGGCAACTCCCGATAGCCCCAGTGCTTCCTTCTCTGGGTCTGTAACTGCTCTCCTTTTGGTTCATGTCCTGGAAGGCCAATTTTTTAAGTGTACGTTTCTATTCTCTGAGTTGCTCCTGTGGCTGCAGTGATAAGGCAGGAGGAGCTTCCCAATGAATCCAGCACTTGTTAAAAACCCTTCTGTATGATGAAGAGCTTAGCGCTTCAATTCCCCGTAAGCTGAGCAGCCAGTCCCATTTCTGAAAGCCTGTTTACCCTCGTCTGCTCCGAGGCCATATGCTAGTCTGACCCTAGGCAAACTGGGTCTGGAGAGCAGAACTTTTGCCCACCTGATAATGTGAAGCCAGTGAAAAACAGGCTGCAAGGGGGATGCACCACCCCATCTTGCCTGCATTCTCCCACCCATCATAGCAGGGGAGAGAGGAAAGCTATGGGGCTATGGGAGGAGGCAGGACAGGACGAATGAGCAGGAATTTGCTACCAGCCTGGCACTTTCAGAGCCAAGTACTCCAGGGCTTTGGCAGGGAGGTTTTGTTTGAGAGGAACAATGCAACAGACAGGGGTGTAACAAAGAGACCTTTGTGAACACGACTGGCCTGTAGCACAGGATAAGGACTTCTTTTCAGGCTGGCTGCCTGGAATACTGAAGAAGGACAAACAGCTTCCCAAGTCAGGGCAATATGACTGAAAATCCCAGTATATGCCCCTATCTCCCTGTCTGTGCAACTCCTCAGCCATGCAGCAACTCCTTCCTCCGTGGGAGGACTTGAGCGAAAAAGAGGGGGATAGGCAGGAGGTCAGGCAGCAGGCAGAGCAGGCAGCCCTTTGCATGCGCGCACACGTAGCGCTGGCAGCCGGAGCCTGGCTGCTGGCGGAGGCCGGTCAGCTGCCTGGCTGCAGAGTTTGGGAAGCCCTGCGGCACACAAAGGTTGCACTGAGACAACAGTTCTGAGTTCAGTGCTTTTGCGCTCCTGAGCCAACAGCACACAAAAAACCACCAACTTTGGCAGATCTTCTGGTTCCAACTTTCCTGAAGAATTATCACAAGGCAGGGAAACGATCTTCAGCCCTTCCTCACACAGAAAGCTGAGGATTTTTTCCATGGGCTGGGTAACATGAAGCACCCCAAATCAGCACCATTCATGCTACCACAGCCAAGCACCACCTGTGCAACAACATCCCCAGTGAGAGCATTGCAGCCTCTCTTAAGAACGTGCAAAATAAAATGTAGTCACAGATTCCCAACCCAAACACACTACCAAACTCACCCACTTCATCCCTGACCCCACCAATATTTTTTTTAATAATAAATTCAGGCCACAGGCACCTAGTTTACCCCAAAATACACCAAGTTCTTTATAACCAACTTCATAGAAGATTTCTCTTTTTAAATAAATATGCCACCAAGCCTATGCTTTAACCAACATTCAGAAATCACATGCTCACCATCTGGATTGGAAGCCTGTACTTTGTTTTCAATTCCCATCACAAATTCAAAAATCAGCAATGCCATCAAGCTGTCTTTGAAATATTCTTACATCCTTATCAGCTTCATGGGCACTATCATTAAAGAACTAACACACTGCATCTTCCACGCACAAGCACGCCTGCAGATCAACACATGTATCTCCACTGAGCTTGGAACCATTCAAAACATATTACATAGCTGTGCCTTAGAGCAGACTCTCAGGGACCACTAGTCACTTGGAGGAGAGCGATGATGGTGCTTACTTCATTGGTGTAAGACTGCGTTTTGCTTACCAATGAAACCACTCTTACCTTACAGCAAATGAGGAACCAGTAGCTTACTCCAAGGCAAAAAACCAAACCAGCCGACTGACTCTACTCCTCATTTTTCACATGCTAAACCCTAATGTGATCCACATGGAAAGTCAGCAAGCACCACAACCAGCGTTAGTAGCCCAGATGTTTTGAAAGAAATTTCCCACAGCATCTAACTTCCAAACTTTTAAATAATCCCCACCCTCAACAAACTCATAATCAGAAGCAAAACAAACTGAACCCGTCCTTGACAAATGAACAGCAACATGCAGAAAAAAATCTGTAAGCCCATCTCCGCAGCCACTGCCACAACTGCCCTCTGAGCAGCCCCACTGCGATCCAGGGAGCCTTCACATGCTCACCATGAAACGTGACACACACTACACCCATACACTACAGGACTTATGGAAACTATGCAGCAGGACAACACTTATGTGCTGGAGCGAACTCCGCTGGACAATGAATAAAGGACCATAGCACCCAGTTACCAAGTAGAGAATATTTTTCACTAAGCATTCCCTCTGACCTCTCGAAGGGTCGTCCTGAAGGCTGGCTTCTGATACAACTCCAAAAGACAACCCTGAAAAGGAAGATGCCTAACTCTACTACTGTAAAAAAAAAAATTATGGACTCAACAAAGTCTATATATTTAAGGCATATATTGATCTTCCTTCTGTCTAGCTGAATGACGCTCATTCCACATGGGCTGCCTGCCAACCTGTTTCCCCCCCTGCTTTGCTTTGAAGGAACAACCATGTTATGCCCTTCCTCTTGCTAAAACCCTATCTTGACCCCACAGGCTGTAACTGCCCTTTTTCTCCCAAGTTGACTGGTCAGCTAGCACAACTGTGTTGAACAAAGAGTTACTGTTTCTAACCTGTGTTTTGTCTGGAAGATGATGCTGCTGTTTTCTGAGTCCTGAGGAAAGAGCTGTGTGTCCACCAATTTGTCTGTTTGGATTTTTTTCAAATATCAGCTGGTCTAATGAAAGATATCGTGTCCGTCCATAAGCCCGGTGAAACTCATATTACTGCACTAACGTTGCACACACTTGAGCCCTTCACCCCACAACAGAGTATCCAGTGCTACTGTGGGAAGAAAGTGCCACGCGTGTGCCACAGACCTGCTTTTTTGGGCCACAAAGAGCAGAGTTCAGGTGCTTCTCGTGACCACAGGCCTGCCCTCAGTGAGAAATGGAAGATACACTTAAATCAGATAGACGTGGCTAGATATCCCGCCAAAAAAACATCCGGAATGGAAAGTGAACTGTGACTCAGAGAACTAGGGCAAAGTCCCTGCTCCCACCCCTTGGTTCACCAGGAAGCTCTGTCCCCCACAAGGAGCTCAGCTGCACTGGCTGTGCCTCATGGCACCCACAGCGGTGGTTGCTTTCCCTACCATGCCCATCCCAGTGTCGATGCTTCCCATGCAGTGTCTGGTTCTGCCCA